>NC_041032.1:15263861-15563861 GCF_900634625.1 Parambassis ranga
AGAGAAAGATGTGTGTGTGTGTGGGAGGCGGAGGGCCAGGACACAGGGTGTGAACGCTCTGACTCATTCATCCAGGGGAGACCCTCCACTGGGACTCGGAGTCTGAGCTCACAGACCGAGCGGCTGGACCCGTTTCCTCAAAGTCAGCTGCTTCTGATTGTGATTTCATTTTTAACGCTGACACAGAAGATAAACATCACCACTTGTCTGATTTCATGGCACATAGCAGATGATTGTATCGATGCTACTCCTGACTTAGCTTAGCATAAACAATGGAAACAGTTTATCACATGTTCTGACTTGCTTACAGGAATCAAGATGGCTTCTCGCCATCGCTTCTCATCTTCAAATGAAGTGCTAACAGACGTTTTCCAACAAATAAGCCATGACGTATGTAAACATGTCCTGAAGCATCACCTCTTTCAACCAGCTACATGCTAATCTGTGTTAGCGAGCTAGTTTTTGACAAACTAGGCCTCAAACACAGACTGACCCCACGGACTGTGACCAATCAGAGGAGCCATACATGAAGAACGAGACCATGTGTAGGTCCACAGAGGAAGAGCGGAGCGACCTCTGACCTCTTCACAAAGAGGTAACTACATGATCTGCTGTTAACACACCATAAAAACATGGTGGCGTGAGATGATGTGCAGCTGGACGGGGTGTGTAAAGCAGAGGTCATGCTGCTCCTGAAATAACACCAGCTCTGAGGAGGAGGAAGAGGAGGAGGAGGAGGAGGAAAGATACAGCCTGTGTGAGATCACAGTGGACTCGGTGGGCAAAGGGAGGCAGAAGAACTCACTTCCTGTTGTTTCTGAAGACAAAAAAATGAACGTTTTTTTAGTCCTCTGGACTCGGTTGTCTCATCAGGACAGGACCTCACATATTAATGAAGGATAAAAGAGGGGGAGAAGTGTTTAGACCGGCGGACAGACCTCACACCCCTCATGACCTCATCAGACCTGCTGCTTTGTTGTGGTGGGACGGAGAAAGTGATGTGAAAGTCTGGACGTCTGCAGAGTGTGTAAATATACAACAAGCAGAACAGAAACAGGAAGTGTGTGTGTGTGTGTGGCTCACACCGAAGTCTGCGCATGGCCGAGAAGAAACGACACCACAGTCCGCTCGCGGAGAGATGTGGGAACCACAAACACACGCTTTCCCACAAAAATACACACACGTGTGACGTTCACGTGACAACAACAAGAAGACACAGACACACACACACACAGGTCAAGAGAAGAGCTGACTGGATGTAAGTGGTTTTATCCAACATGGAGGAGGCGGTGGGGTTTATGGGCTGTGCTGCAGCCAGCCACCAGGGGGCGATCCACACGTTTAGACCTCACTTTTAAAGAGATGAGGCAGTTCAGGTAAAAAAGGTGACTTCGCTCCGAGTGGCTCCAGACTTCATGTGGAGACAGAAAGGAGGCCGATAACCCAAAGAACACGCTTCATGCTGTCAGACACGGCGGAGGCAGCTTGATGCTGTGAGGATGGAGCTGTGGATGCTGTCAGGGAGGAAGAAGACTGTCTGAGAGAAACCCTGAAGCAGTCTGCAGTCAGACTGGGTCTGGGTTCATGCCAGGAGATCTGGAGATCTGGAGATTCAGCAAAGAAGAATGGAGCAGGATTCCTAGTGTGTTCTTCTGAATCGTGTTTTTGTGGGATATTCAGAGGCGCTGACTGACATGTCAGCACCACCTTCAGCAGGAATTAACATTTGCTGCTCTGAAAACACATCAGAGAATAAATAATAATAATAATAATAATAATACATCAAACTTACATAGCGCTTTTTAGGACACTCAAAGACGCTTTACAGACATACAATGGACGCACAGGGACAAACAAACAGCTGGAGTGGGAGTAATTAGGGGAAATCCAGTTTGAACAGTGAGTGAAATCACACATCAGAGGAATAAGACGTGAGGCTCATCACATATTAAATATGATTCACTTCTGTACATGAAGGAAACAGGAAACAAGCAGCGTTAGCATGAAGAGAACACGACGCAGCTTTAGCACTGTTAGCAGCGTTAGCACCGTTAGCCTCACATTTCCTCCACTAACATACATTTAAGACGCTTCCTGAGTTTTACACTACAGAATGTTTGCGTAACTACTGTACACAGAAAATTACAGGAAACCGTCCAAAGAGGCAGATTATCAGCACCATCTGTGACGGGGGTCCAGGAAAAGCATCACAACTGTGTCTGAAGGGGGGAGGAAGAGGGGAGGAAGGGGGGAGGAAGGGAGGAGGGTAAGATCTAATGATTATTTAGAGTTTTATAAACAAAATGTACATCAAGTGTTTTAAACCAAATTGTAGGTTTTTAGAGAGACATGTCGCCCTCTTGTGGTGGAATGTGGCAGCTCATTCTTTTTCTCATAAAATCATCACAAACAACATCAGACAAAACAGTGAACACGTCTCCGTATGTATGCAGAGTTTGTGTCGTGCTGCAGGAACGAGAAGCCGCAGGAAGCAGATGAGAGGCGGCGTTAGAAGACAGGAAGGATGTGCATCACTGTGGCCGCGGCCTGGAGTGTGTGTGTGTGTGTGTGTGTGTGTGTGTGTGTGTGCAGAGCAGAGGGCCTTCTCTGGACCTGATCCCCGGCTGACTCATCTGAGTCCTGCGTGGGCTTGAGTGTGAGGTCAAACACAGCACATCTGTGATCAGCTGGAAGTCTGAGCTCAGAGACAAGAACAAGCTGGTCAGCTGAGGAAGAAGAATTTTTAATGACGTGAAAAACCTCACAGAAGGAGGCCCAACAAAAGTCTTCATGTTGAGACAAGCTTATCATTTCCAGGCATGCGTTTCCTAACAGAGACCACTCTGTGTGTGTGTCTGTGTGTGTGTGAACTAAAACTGCGCCTGAAGGCATCACACAGGGCTGAAAGTGTCAAAATCAGGTTGTGAAAATCTTTTCACCCACATATAGATAAAAGCACATCTGAATCCCCAGAGGAGGGGTGTGTGTGTGTGTGTGTGTGTGTGTGTGTGTGTGTGTGTGTGTTGCAGATGTTTCCAGTGTGACACTCGGGGAGGTATTTCCGACTCGACCACGCCCACAGAGACATCACATTTGAAGAGCAGTGACAGAGCGAAGCTGCACTCAGACAGAAGTGAGAGCGTCCGTCAGCATCACACATGGAGGAGCTGCTCTTTTCCTGTGTGTGTGTGCTGTGTGTGAGCAGCTCGCTGCAGCAACAAGGTGAGAAGCCTCTGTTTTATTTACTGTGTTTGTGAGGACCATTCGGAACGTGTGTGTGTGTGTGTGTGTGTGTGTGTGTACAGGCCTGAATGTGTCATTATGACAGATGTTCTGAATTAATTCATAGAAAATACATTCATACACTGAAAACTATTTTTCAAAGAAAAAAGTTAAGTATTATATAATACAATATAATCTTACTTATTTAGAATTATTCAAATGAAAAACGTCAAATATTTAGTTTAACTATCAACATACAGCCAGCTGACTACTTCCATCCTGGTGTTGCACTGACAGGCAGGGAGACGACCTTATAGCCGCAGTTCGTCTTCCTGCTTCCTCCACTTACGAACCATCGATTCATTGATGCCGAATTCCCTCGCAGCTGCTCTATTTCCCTTTGCAACCGCAAAACTGATCGCCTGCAGCTTGAATTGCGCGTCGTAAGCAAGTCTCTTCACTGGTGCCGTCGTCGGGGGTCCGTAGTTGTAGTTGTTCAGCTGATTGGTGAATTGCTGCCAGCGTACGTAGTTTACGTATCACGTCCCCGTGTCTGGTACTCAACCCATACACAAGGCGCACCGCATTATAAGGCGCACGGCCGACTTTTGAGAAATTTTTAGACTTCTAGGTGCGCCTTATAGTCGTGAAAATACGGTAATCATTAGCAGAGTAGCTAGCTGCTAACAACCAAAGGCTACACAATTCACAACAAAGTGAACTACAAACCTTTGGCTGTGTGGCAAAGCTAGCTCGCTAATAAACAAACTTTGTTTGTCACTGTTTCTGAACAGTAATATCTACTTGAATGTTGGTAAACTTTCAAACATTTAAGAACTACAAACGTTTGGTATGTGTGAAAGCCTGAATGTTGGTAAACTTAGAAATAGAATAGAATAGAAATTCAACGTAACTTTTTTTTAGCTAGCTTGTTAGCTATTTTATACATTGTATAATGTATATTATTATTTTATTGTATTACATGTTGTGATGAGTGTGTCTAGTGGTTTTCAAAATAAAAGCCTCAGACCATCAGAGTGGGTTAAATATGTTCAGGACTGTGGACCAACACGTTATAAATGTAGTTTTGTTGTGTTTTCTAGTTTCTGTTAAAGAAGTGGAACCAAACCCCAGAATATTTTCGGGACACCCCATCACCGAGACCCCACCCATAAATGGGACGCCTGCGTCATCTCCGAGGCTGAACCTACACTGGGACGGCACTGCGGGCTACCTCAGTGGCGCCCTCAGCACCCTGGTCATCCCCGTTATTTACCTGTTGGTGGTCACCGTCGGGATCCCGGCCAACATCGCCATCCTGTCCCTGCTGGTGACCAAAATCAGAAAGGTGTCCTCCTCCATCCTGTACTGCAGCCTGGCCGTCTCAGACCTCCTCCTCCTCCTCTCCCTCCTCTTCAAGGCTCACTACCATCTCCATGGAAACCACTGGGTGCTCGGAGAGACCGCCTGCCGGGTGGTCACGGCCTGTTTCTATGGCAACCTGTACTGCTCGGCCCTGACTCTGGGTTGCATCAGCATCAAGCGCTACCTGGCTGCGGTGCACCCCTTCATGTACAAAGGTTTGCCCAAGAGGACGTGCACGGTGTGCGCCAGCCTGGCCGTGTGGGGGGTATTCGGCACCGCCGTCCTCCCCGAGCTCCTGGTCCGTCAGACCTACTGGGTCCCCGAGCTGAACATCACCACCTGCCATGATGTGCTGCCCGCAGACCAGGACTCCCACAGGTTCCTGCTCTACTACACCCTGGTCCTGAACGTCCTGTGCCTCCTGGCGCCCCTGCTGGTCTCGGCCGTGTGCTTCACCAAGGTCATCAGAGAGCTCAGCGCGTCACACTACGACTGGGCCATGTACATAAAGAGCAGCTCGCTGGTGTTCGCCATCTTCCTGCTGTGCTTCCTGCCTGCAGGAGTCCTGCACTTCCTGCACTACGTGCACCTGTTTGTGGGCGGGACAGAGGGTCTGTACGTCTACTTCAACGTGGCGGTGTGTCTGTGCTGCCTGCACGCCTGCCTGGACCCTTTCCTGTACCTCTGCATGTCCAGGTCTACAGGCCGACGGCTGCGCGTCCTGACTTTCAAAGGGAAGACGCTCAGCTTATCGGTCTGAGGAGGAATCCTGCGTGTTGCAGCAGGTCACCTCAGTCTGAGGAGGAAAACATTCTCTTTGGCTGGAATCCAAACAGAAAATCAGATTAGGTACAAGTTTTTTAACCCTTACTGTCACTGCTTAAAGCTTTAAATGACTTTAAAGAAACAGATCTTAAAACCTGCACATCAGCCAAATACTCACTGATGTTTGGTCATGTGACTGCTGGTCACATGTGAGTCCGTCATGGCTTCCTGGGTGCACAGAGGGGGGCAGAATTTATTGTTTTTTTACGGTATCTTGGGAACATGAATGGTTTATTTTTTGCGATTTGGCCATTAAAGATTGTTTAACATGATGCATT
Organism: Parambassis ranga; assembly: GCF_900634625.1. NCBI lineage: Eukaryota > Metazoa > Chordata > Actinopteri > Ambassidae > Parambassis > Parambassis ranga. Next base: position 15,269,552 of record NC_041032.1, read on the forward strand.
CAAGGACCAGCAGAAAGTGTGTGATATTTTAGTTCATTTCTTTAAAGAAAACGTGGGGTTCTGAGGATTATCAATGATTATTATTAACTTTATTTTTGTATGAGAGAGAAAATATGTGTGTGAAGAAAAATGTGTAAATGTTTTCATATTAATTTCATTTTAACTTTTAAAGTTTGGGAAGATGACATCATCTCATATAAAGTCATGCTGTCTGGCTGTCATTAAACTCATGTCGACCTCCCAGAGGACGGCTTGCTTCCTCCAGTGACTCCTCTGAGTGTTTCCTGTCAGCTGATTGACACGTTTATTCAGAGCTCCTTATTTATAGACAGCAGACGTGTTCCTGATAACATCACAAACAGAAACAGCGCGGCTAGAATAGAAACATTATTTTAGAAACTTTAAACTGCGTCAAACAGCAGTTCTGGTACTTTCCGTCGTACCCATCCCGTCACATGGTCCACGATGCTGAACGTAGCGACGCGCTGTGGTCACTATCTTTACTTTGGTTTGAGTCTCGGTTGCCACGGTGACAGCTCTCTACAATACGACCATGAGTTCATTACATTAAGACCTAAAAGGTCACATAATTATAGGCGCGAGCTTCCTGTGTCCACGCTAACCCGCTCCAGCTCTGTGACCGTGATGGCGTCCACGTGGCGGCGGCCACTGAAAATGGCTTCTCAGAGACGGCTCCCCATTAACCCAGCGAGGGAAGATAACACTGCTGTAAAGATTGACATTATAATATGGTTGTCTATGGGGATTGCATTTGGCGCCTCTTGTGGCCGCTCAAAGAACTGCAGTTTTTACCAGTTTCTTCATATTTCATATTTCGGAGTGACTCACTGAAGAGTCATGAAACCCCATCACTGCCTGTGTGAGCTGCTCATACAGGAGGAGTTAATTCTGTATAAATGGCGCCATCTGCTGGTAAAAAAGTGTAAAAAGCAACAGAGAGCAGCACGGCTGTTCAAATGACACTCTTTATTCAACACGTTTACACTGCGAGCCTTTTCTTATCAAAATAAATCAGGTAGGAGTTCTACACACAGCTCCACAGCAGAGCGCCTCATCACAGGTCAACTCAGAACAACCAACAGCTGCTCACGACGACTCTGACGACACATACATTCACCTTAGACCCGGGAAGTCCAGCGCACATGGAGGAAGCACACACGACAGAGTAACAAACATGCAGGAGACGGCTGTGTGCGGGCGCAGGGTTCAGAGGAGCAGACGGAGAGAAAGCACCAAACACAGGAAAAGCTGCGGTTCATTCATAAAAAAGACCTCTGAAGAGAAAGCTGATGAGACACGGTACAGGTCGGTTATTTTACAAATGCGTTGTAGCAGCAAGAGTTCCATTCAGAAGAGGTTCAAAAGAGTCTGCTCACCCAAAGCACAAAAAAAAGAAGGTTCTCTCGTGCCACCCTGGGAAGAACTGTAAATACGCATTTCGAACACATGGGGGCGCCACACAGCTTTCTTCTCGATTGTTCTGATACTGGTGACTGAAAATGAGCAATAATCGAGAATCTGCTGGATGTTTGTGTGTAGTGCTACTTAGCGACTGCTAACATGCTACGCTAAATGTGTTTGTGATTCTTGCGTTAGCATACTCTGCAAACTTTTATGTTTTTTTTTAGAGTAGTGCTGTTTTAAGGCAACAACTGACTGGCTAATCTACTTAGCTAACGCTAGCTGCTGCGTTTTACAGACGGTCACATTTGGCGATGTAGCCAACATGGCTGCCACTGATCGTGATGATGATGTCCATTGAAGGACCAGTGTACTCATACATCAACAGCAAAAGTAAAGTAAAACAGACAATGTACATGTCAACACTGTGAGCATGCTGAAGTGTCCATCATTGTTTTTTTGTAATTTGGGTGAACTGACCCTTTACACATGGCTTTATATTTCAGTTTATCACATGAATCAAATATATTTTGTCTCCTTGGTAACATGAAGAAAGAAAATACTGGAGGAGATACACACTCATCACACATTCATGCATACATACACACTCTGGAGTGTTAAGAGGACGCAAAATAAAGCAGGACAGAGCAGCAAAGCTGAGAGAGAGAGAGAGAGGGAGGGAGAGAGAGGGGGGGAGGGAGAGGGAGAGAGAGGCACGATATCCCAGAAAGGCCTCGAGTTTTGGAGGAGCAGCAGCGAACAGGCAGCAGGAGGTAAACAGAGACACCATGAGGAGAGAAACAACAAACAGAGCGAAGCCCTTCATGGTGAGCTCAGAGAGAGAGAGAGGGAGAGAGGGAGAGAGAGAGAGAGAGAGAGAGAGGGGGAGAGAGACAGAGAGAGAGAGAGGGGGAGAGAGAGGGAGGAAGAGAGAGAGGGGGAGAGAGAGGGAGGAAGAGAGAGAGAGGGGGGGGAGAGAGGGGGTGAGAGACAGAGAGAGAGAGAGAGGGGGGAGAGAGAGAGAGAGAGAGAGAGAGGGGGGAGAGAGAGGGAGGAAGAGAGAGAGAGAGAGAGAGAGAGGAAGCATTCAGACACAAAGGTTCAATCCCAAAAATCTCGGACTGTAAAAAGCAGAAAATGTAAACTTCTTCTCACGTTAGAAATGTAGCTGCTGAAGTTCGGACTAAACTACGACGTCGTTATTGATTTTTTTTCTATGGCCTTATCATTCGTGCACAATGCAGCAAAAGGCTTAAAAATCATCAACCTGTGGTGGAACAGCTGCAGCAAAAACAAACACACTTTATTAACCCCTTCATTCTGTGGCTGAGCTGAATGAGGAGGTTTGATGGAATGATGCTACTCTCTGACCTACGTCTGTCTGTGGGCTTAGCCTGATGAAGCTGAGGGGAACGCTAGCCTGGCCCCGCCCTAATCCGTCGACCCGTGGAGCTCACAGATTAACAGTTTCATCTGACACAACACAGCCTGGTTCTTCTGCTCGGACGTCACATCATAAAGTTTGGTGACCGACAGATAGTGGTACAAAGTGTCATTGATGCTCACTGGCAGGCTAAATGCTAACTACTAGCTTGACATAGCTAGTACAGACCTTCAGCAGCTTGTTAGCAGCTTCAGTTGTGAGTAGTGTTAAAACCTAAATGTGTCATGACGGACTTCTGTTTTTGGACAGAATAAATCAAACATGTTAATTGATGAGCTTTAGAGGTACGTGCAGCTAAATCTTAAATTAGCATCTAGCCCAGCTAGCTGTTTCCCTCAGCTTCAGGCTAAGCGGCTGCTAGCTGTAGCTTTGGATGTCAAAGCTTCGCTGTGGGAAGGTTGTTGGAAGTCCAAGCCTTTTGCAGCTTTTGCACATGCATTAGTGTTGCATGTGTGAATCAGATACTGAGCTGTGGATTTACAGGGTTGGGTTTTTACCTCCATCTTGTTTCTCCCTGCTCTGATATTGAACCTGCTCCGTACACCCACAGCTCCGTTAAACTGCGTTTCATTTCATTTACCAGGTATTTACCTCAAACATCAGAACAGCTGTAGAATGAGGACAGCTGTCATGATCATAATCACCACCGGGACGTCATTCAGCACACTCAGTAAATACCTGGTAAACGTCACACACCGCTCTCAGGTCTACATGAGGACGTTGGCCCGTGTGTCTGGCAGTCGGAGCCCCACCAGCCCGCCGCCAACCAGCACGGCCGACGCCAGCAGGATGGGAATGGCCTTGGTGATGCCAACCAGCGAGCCAAAAATGAGGTTTCCCAGCACCGCCGCCAGCTTACACATGGCGTTACAGAAGCCGAAGCCTGTGCCCCTGCAGACACACAAAACAGAGGAGGAGGAGGAGGAGGAAGGTTAGGATGTCTGCTGTATTTACTGTATGTCTCAATTACTGTTTATTGTTATTCTGTCCTTGTTCTATGGACGAGAATATGAGGCTGAACTTCCTGAATGTCACCTTCTGGAAACCTTATCACAGCCACAAAGACCCCGTTCACACTAAGGAAATCCATCTGGCTAGAGGGGGTTTCAGGCTGTATCTGGATATATCTGGATTGATTTCAGTCCACCTCTTAGGCCCCGTTCACACTGGAGAAAGTCATTCCAGCTAGAGTAGGATTGAGCCCAGACAGCCTTTAAGCTGGATGCGTTCAGACCTATTTTCAAATCTGGCTAGCACACACTTGTGTCCGCACTCAATCCGGCTTCATCCAGCGTGTTTGATGTCCTCCAAACCACTAGGTGGCGCCTCGTAATATACAGAGTCCGTTCAGGTGGCGGTAGGACCGCGTGTGCGCTTGCGTCGTGCGTTTTTTTGTCCCGTGTAGCGACCCGTGAACCAGAAGTAGCATAAGTAGATACTGCCGGATTCGAGGTGTTCACACTCGATGAAAAAAACATCTGGATAGGCCCGAATCCCGCTTTAGCCAGATTTTTTTCTCCAGTGTGAACGGGGTATTAGAGGTGGATCTAGCTGGATTGGCTTACATCTGGCTCAGGTCTGAACACAAATGCAGCTAGCGAGTCCTGCTAGAGACGTGATACTTCCGGTTCATGGGGCCAGTGTCCGGGTCGCGTACAAAAGCCGTATGTAAACAACCGTCGAACTACGACAGCTTTGCCCCGAGTTTATTTCCACATGGCTACAAAGGAATAAACTGCTTTTTGAACCAGAAAAAACAAAAGAATGAGCGACATGAGACAAAAAAAATGCTACCTAGCGCTGCCTGAACGGACTCTGTATATTATGAGGCGCCACCTAGTGGTTTGGAGGACAACAAACAAGCCGAGTTAACCCGGACTCTAGCTGGACTGACTTTCTCCAGTGTGAACGGGGCCAAAGTCAGTCTGAGGTGAGACATTTAGGAGCAGTAGGTGAACATGACGCTGTGAGTGCAGCTCTCACCTCCTGTCTGTCGGGTACAGCTCGGTGGTGACCACATCCAGCGAGTTCCAAGCGGAGATGCTGAGGCCGTTGTAGAGACACAGCATGAAGATCATCATCGACTCACTGGTGCCGAACCAGAGGAAGAAGCAGCTGATGCCCGACAGCACCATGGAGCCTCCTGCGGGACCAAAAATAACCCGGTTCAGAGGTCGCCGACGTCACATCACAACAAGGTATGACATTTAAAAGGAGTCGGAGCAGGTCCTCCCGGGGTCGGGCGGGGACGTCACGTCTTACCTAACATGCTGAGGCGTCCGATTTTGTCCATCAGGAGGGCAGAGACGATGTTTCCGGGCAGCACGGCCAGCGTTCCCAGGAAGTTGACGAAATAGACCCAGTAGGCGCTGTAATCGTCGTCGAAGGTCATCTGACAGCCCGTCTTGTTGTGGTGGAAGGAGCTGTTGATCACCCTGGAGTTGGTTAGCTTAGCATCATCGATATCTGTAAATGACAGAGAGCTCACACTGAGTTTAGAGGCTCCTCCTCCTCCTCCTCCTCCATCCTCTGTGATCCAGAGGCACATAGCTGGGGGCAAAGAGACTTCATTTCCCATGGGGCCTTCGCAGCCAAAATGGCGTGCCCTCACTGTTTCCATGTTCAGCTCTTTCCTGAGTGCTGGAGGGAGGCGTTCGCTCCCACAGGGTCTGATTCAGCCTCTCCTTCCTGCTCCTGATTGGACTGCACTTTTTATTTTTTTGTGTGGATGCTGACGCTGAGGTTCTCATTTATTTATCAAAACTAAAACTAAATCTTTTGCTATGAATTAACCAGCTTTCAGTACAAAAGGAGTCTGAGTGTGGCTCCTCTCTTTGTTAAAAGGCCGTCTGCACAGAGAGCAGCAGGGTTAGGCAGTAATTTAACGGCATGAAGTGAAGCCATAAACGCTCAGAGGCATTCTCTCTCTCTCCTCCGAAGGCCTGAAGCTCGGACATCAGACGTGAAATGAACTGCCACTGAGTGAGACGTTATGTGTGAGGCGGCGCCTGCGGGGAAATACTCGAACGACTCACCCGTGTTGTAGAAGAAGGAGTCCACGAAGGTGCAGTTTTTAAAGAAGGAGCCGACGGAGGAGACGTCCTCGAAATAGCAATTGAGGAAAGACGAGTCGATGAATGTGACCGACTTAAACTTCATGCTGATGAACCTGGAGGGAGAGGTGGCAGATCAGGAGCAGGATTAGTGTGTTTCTAAGCGATGCGCACACACCTGAGAGATCAATCAGATGATGAATCAGATGATCGGATGTTTCAACATAAGTTTCCTCATAAGTGTCCATTAAACTGCAGCATGGTTAATAGATCACCTGTGGGTGGCGCCATTGTTGTGAAAACTACTTCACAGTGAGCTCGGGTTATTTTCACAACATCAGTGGCGTTTCTTTGCATCTTTTTGAAGAAGTAGAGATAAAAAAAATCTCAGTTTTCTAAAAGGGATCGACCAACATCGCCCAGCTTTAGTTCCCTTAGTGCACTGAAGACCCAGACCCACACACACTGTGTGTCTTCAGCACCAGGAGGGAGACAAGAGCGGTCGGTGGCTTTAATGTTGTGGCTGCTTTTACTGAAGTTGTCTGTTTTCAGTCATGTGACAGAGCATCCTGTCCTCTCCTCAGCGCCTCCAACATGACAGGACTTACTGTCCGTTATCCGTGCGATCGGCTGCGTGTTGCTGTGTCATGATCTAATCTGTTAATAAACACTCAGAGAATGAAGAACAACAAAAGCAGCCCGTCACCGTGTCGTCTCTCTGGCCTTTGTGTAAGTGCGAATCATAACGAGGAGGAGTGTGTGTGAGTGTGTGTGTGTGACAGATAACACTTCTAATTTCCTGCCGTTGCTGCAGATAACGGAGGCAGGATTAATATTACCTGCAGCGCTGCCGTCCCACCACAGGACGCTGCGACCACCACACGGAGGCTCACAGAGGTCTGTTTTAACTCACGGTGTACCTGTCGTTCAGGAAGAGCCCGTTTCTGTGGATCTGGTTCTCCAGCGTGAAGTTGAAGGTGAAGTCTTCGATGCGCTCGTTGTTGTGGATCTTCACCCTGGAGGCGTACTCGTCAGCCTGAAGGTGCTTGATGACGTCCGGGAACCAGACAGACAGGCCGTAGTACCTGCACAGAGCAACACACAAATACACTTAGAAATGAAATCTAATTTCATCTGCTGAATCCTGACTGTAGAAACATCTTCATTTATTGTGATTTAAACGTGTAATAATCCCACAGAGGAGTGTGGACGAGCTGGAGGCGACCTCTTACCCGAACGACAGAGTAAACCAGACTGCAGCCAGTTTGATTGTGTTGTCCTTCACTGGGTAGTTGAAACATTTCATAAAAGTCAACCAAATCTATTAAAAAAGGAAATAAGATGAATTAAAACCATAAAAAAATCACCATGAAACAAACTCAGGATGAGAGAAGAGAGCTTCCTACTCCTCTGAGCTCGGCCTTGATCTTGAAGAGGACCTTGAGCACCGGGTTGGCTGACTCATTCTGCATCTCCACCAGCTCGTCCAGCTGCTTGGGGATCTTTATCCTGTTCACCTGCAGGGGGAGACACTGATCTGTCACCTGCTGACAGCACTGCAGCACAGCAGGACGGCCGGCGGTGTGTGTGTGTGTGTGTGTACTCACAGTGAAGACTCGCTCGGGCTCTCCGCGGGCGCGCATGTTGGTGTCGTGGATGTGTTTGAGCACCATCCAGGCCTCGTCGTGTTTACCCATCTACAAGATCAACATATTGATCATACTCTTTATTTATTTGTACTTAGTACAACTTTTACTGCAGTTTTTTTTCAAGCCTACAACTGTCTGAATTTTGTCCTGTTTCCAGAACCTGTCTTCTAAACCTCTGAACTACAGTCACTGTGAGCTGCAGACAAACGTTTGCTGAATTATAGTCATGTGACTGCTGGTTGCAGGTGAATCAATCATGGCTTCCTAGTTGCGTTAAAAAATATAGAATTTTTCATTTTTTACAGAATCTTGTTAGTTTAACCGCTGTATTTGTAACATTTTAATGATTTTCAAGCTACCCAACACAAAATACGATGCATTTAAGGACAATTGGAAATCTCATTATTCAAGCAGTGATGGTGTAGTGTTTAGTCATTTAAATATTGGGCTTAAAGGGTTAAAAGAAAGCTGCTGTATTCATTTTTTTTTTTTTTTTTTTTACCTCCAGGTAGAAGCGAGGGCTCTCGGGCATAAACGTGAGCGCGACCACTGCAGAGACGCACGGCAGCGCACACACCACCACGAACACTCGCCAGCTGTGGAACTGGTAGGCCGAGCCCATGCTGAAGCTCCAGCCTGCACAGAGAGAGAGAGCACGGATCAATGCTGAGGCGCAGCGTCACGACCTGCTGTAGGTCTGAGCGTTGCGATGTTTCTCCGCCATGACTGGGTTAAATTCATTAACCTGCAGGTCAACAGCGTCCCCTCTGCTGCTGCTGCTGCACACTGTGCATGTGCACTTCACTGACTCCTCACTTCATTATTAGATTCTATTTTTAAAGGAGATTTACAAATGGCCTTCACAACTGTATCCATGCTTCATGCAGAGGAAATAAATTCCACATTTAATTAAAACGACATCATAAATTGGCAGAAAAATTCTCATTGATCATCACAAAGCTGTAACAACATGTTTGGGGACCACCCTGTCTGAATATCTTTCATGTAGCCAAATCTGTGTGCGTGTGTGTGTGTGTGTGTGTGTGTGTTTGCTCCAGCCTGTACCAGTACAAACCTCATTAAGGGGATTATAGCTATAATGGACTGGAGGGGATGGCTGACTGATTCAGATACTCAGCAAGATTTATGTCCCTGCTCTACAGTAAGTGAGCGCTGCTAACACACACAGATATACACATATATACACACTCACACACACACTCACACACTGTCCTTGGCCACTGTTCAGTGCCGTGACACAAATTTTAAAGCAAGGGTGCGTGCATAAAAACACAGACAAACCTAGTAAAGGTAGCCATTTTACTGTATCACACAAGACACTAAATGACACACACACACATACACACACACACACACAGAGTTATCTGGGTCTTTGTCCACCAGTCAATGCAAAGAGCACTGCGGCGGAACCCATTACCTACGCACCGCTGCATCACAGAGAAACAAAATGCGTTCAAATGCTGGCGTCTAATCAATTGACCTCAATTATGAGCCTCTCACACTTTTACTAATAAAGTTTGGATGCTTAAAGATGGAAGCTCCAACATTAAGACTCCATGGACACACCAAACCTTCCACATGATTTTTTTTTTGGCTGAAGGCACATGGAATGAAAAAAAGACATGCTTAAAATATATCTAAATAAATATAAAACAGATAAAAAGAGTAAAAGTAACAGCGCAAATTCACTTTTTAAGGTGACCGGTATGAATATATTGTTCAAAATGCAGCGATAAGGAAACAGTGGAATGAATAGTGACACCAAAAACACATTTCATAGTTTCTATTGAAGGCGGCCATGTTATTTTTTGCCACTCGGAGTGAGGCGGAGTGTTCCTGTGGGGAAGTGGCGTCTGTGCAAACCTTCTGTAGCTGCCTACACGTTACATTAACTCCATATAGCATCTTGGTTAGCACTAGCTGGTTAGCATGCTAACTTTAGAAGCTATCTCTGCTGCATGCATTCATCGTTGGCAGAAGGTCGTAGCTGATACGTCTGCAGATTCTGTTGATAATCTTCAAATGTTTTTAACTTCATTTGAACTCATTATCTTTGGGAGTCAGATTACTGCTTTTCTTTGCATGCTGTTGGGCTGTTCCAGATAAGAACTCCGCTCTGCAGAGGCACTTAATCAACCTGCTGTCTCCACGTTATAGAGTTACAGAGACGGCGTCCTGCAGAGACGGCGTCCTGAAGAGTCATTACCTCTGATCATCGCTGCCCTGAAAACAGAACCCAAACCATCCTCCGCTCCTTTAGTGCTCGGTGCCTTTGTTTTCTCTCTCCGCCTCCCTCTGGCCCTCCGCTGCCTCCCCTCACCCTTCGATTATCCCCGACACAGGCCACATAAATCAGGTGCACCCTCCACCTCTCCACCTCTCCTTCCCTCCTGGTCCTCCTAATCTCTCTCCTCTTTTTTGTGTCCTTCATACCAGATTGATTTGGTTTTGTCCTCCTCTTTCTGTTATCCTGCAGCGCCGCAGACACTTGAACAAAACTATTGATTATGCATATGTAATCCTTATAATGTGACAATTAGAGTGTATATTACAAACAACGTGTTTTCCCCCTTCATCTGCTTTGTTGCTGCCTGCACTGCTCAGTGTTTGCACCCCTGGAGGGTCTTCATGTCTAAATTAAGCCCTCTGCCTCCACTTGGGGGGGAGAGGCAGCAGGGGAGGCAGAACAATACTGCCAAGTCAAACTTTATCGTCTCTATTTGCAGTAATGTTCAGGCCACTGATGCGAGTGACTCCTGACAGCGGGAAGCTTCTCCACTTCAGAACCTGCATGGGCCACTGGAGCCGATGTCCTTACTTCACAAGCTGCAAAATCAGCTTCTCTGTATCTTCTATCTCATTTTATCTGCCTTTATCTTTTACAGCATACACTACACTGTCTTCTTATGTATAGAGCGGCCAAGAAACAGCATAAAGAGTGAACTATGTGTATGATTACTTATGTGTAGAGCTAGAATTCCTTCTGAATGTCAGTTCCAATGGGCTGACCTCGCCCACCTGACCAAAGAGCAAGGAGAAATGCAGGAGGATAACCACTTCACTGGATGAAAAAACTGCAAATGCACGATGATGCAACAACATCAGGAGCTCTAAAAGTCTCACATGTCCTCCTAACGTGTCTTTCAGCTCAGCACGCCACTCAGGGTCATTCTACCTGTATGTATACATCTGGTTTTGACCCCTGGAGAACAAGGCCCACCTGGTGTTTTGGAAGCTGATTCTGAGAGATTTCTGCAGCACTTTGTAACCATGGATGAGATTTGGGTCCAGCGCTTCCAACCAAAGACCAAAGAACAACCCAAACAGTGGAAACACTAATAAAATAGGTCCATGTGAGGTTTTCTGGCCTCTGAAGGGTTAGTGCTGCTGGCGGTCCTATCACAGGAGGCTGACTACACTGATCTCTGGCACAAAAATCAACACCAAAAGGAGTGTTCCTCTACCAGGACAACACTCCAGTCCACACCTGTGGACCACCATGCCTGCCATCAAAGGGTTAATCGGTCACTCACCGTAGTGCGGGATAATGGCCCATGCCATGGCCGAGGCGTAGATTCCTCCGATCATCCAGAACATGCACAGCCAGCTCAGATGCTCCCCTCTCTTCTCCCGAGCCAAAACCTCCGCAAAGTACGAGAACACGATCGGTACGGCTCCGCCGATCCTGCAAACACAGCGTGCCGTGGAAGAAGACATGTGTCTTACATTAAAGACATTTCTGAACATGTAAAACAGAGTCAGAGGTTAAACAGTTTGAGTCAGTGATGAACAGGGAAGCATCACAAACCACTGCACCACACTCTGACCAGAGACAGAGAAAAAGCAGCAGCACAGGATATTACAGTCGTTGATGCATCCGTTACATTACAGCACCGGGAACAGAGGCTTTTCATTATAGTGACAGAGCCTCACATTACCCACACTAATGTTAATGCAACATTATGTCTGCAGTTCATGTGGTAGATCTGTGCAGCACTGAAAGTGAGGTGTGAACAGAGTCAGCCGGAGCCCATCTGTGGCTGCACTGACTCTCGCTGCTCCGCTTCGTTTCACGGCCGCAGAAGAAGAAAAAGCTAAATGGCAAAGTGAGTAAAACCAGAAGAGACTGCAGGACAAACGCCCTCTGACACACACTCCGTCGTTTTACCATGGTGTGCTCTTCATCAGGAGCTAATCAAAGAGCAACAACATTTACATACATGTTATGTGCCAACATCTAGCTATAGCAGCTTAGCATGAAGCTGCAATCTGCAAGAAGGTAATGATCTGTAGGATGGGATGATTGATAAGTCAGTGGCTGTTGTCACATGCATGTGCAGTTACTAAAGTTACTGGTAACTTCCGAAGGCCACAAACTTATCAATCATCCGTCACGTGTTTCTAAAGCTGTATTCCGGACTCTCGGTTGAAGTTTTCTTTCCATCCTGCCCTCTGCTGCTTTACAGATCTTGACGTCTCCCATGTTGGTCTCTATCCATGTGCTTTCATCACACATTGTATCCGTTTCCTAACAAAGACGTCAATATTTGCACAGTCCAACACACCTGAAGCTGAAAACAATCAATGCTTAGCCTGCTTTTCACTGGATCGTAGCTTCTAGCGTTAATATATCTGTGTAATTTGACTGCATCTCCTTCTTCTTGTCCCTTTCCGATTTGCTAAGACGGTTGCAAAGTTAATGAGGTAAGAAAAAGCTTAATGAAAGCAGCAGTATCTTCTCAAACTGGCAACAGCACTTAATGCCCGCTCGTATTTCTCACAGAATCTGTTACACTCTCACAAATGCCACCGCAGCTCGGCACATTTTACATATGTATTACCATAAATAAATATTCTCCCACACAATAAACCTGCTTCTGCACACAGAGGTGATGAAATAAAAGCTAACGCTGCTAATTAAAATTTGAAAAGCTGGTTTTTAGACTAAGCTACACACAGAGGCTTATATGGTCGGTGATACAACTCTGATTAAATGCAAGTGAGTGTGAGTGAAAATCAGGTGGACACCTGCCCACCTGGATTACATGGAGGTATGTTCAGCTTGAAATAAATACAGAGTTTCATCAGTTTGACCTCCGAACTGCCTAAAAAAAAAAGGATCAGATCACTGGGATGTGAGCGCTTGTCATTTATCAAAGACGTGGGCAGCCAAGCAGACAACGCTGACACTAAAGAGCACAGATGTTCATTTACTGTGCTTGGCTCGTTTCTGCAAACACTTCTGTTTTGCAGAAACGAGGAGAGGAGAGGAGAGGAGAGGAGAGGAGAGGAGAGGAGAGGAGAGGAGAGGAGAGAGGAGAGGAGAGAGGAGAGGAGAGGAGAGGAGAGGAGAGGAGAGGAGAGGAGAGGAGAGAGGAGGAGAGGAGAAGAGGAGGAGAGAGGAGGAGAGAGGAGAGGAGAGGAGGAGAGAGGAGGAGAGGAGGAGAGGAGGAGAGGAGGAGAGGAGAGGAGAGGAGGAGAGAGGAGGAGAGGAGGAGAGGAGAAGAGGAGGAGAGAGGAGGAGAGAGGAGAGGAGAGGAGAGGAGGAGAGAGGAGGAGAGGAGGAGAGGAGAGGAGAGGAGAGGAGAGGAAAATAGCAGTAGAAGAAATAAGAGGTTAAACAAACTCACCCAAAGCCAGACACCATGCGGCAGAGCAGGAACATACTGTATCCTTGGACGAAGGAGGACAGGAAGGCGAAGAATCCGTTGACAGACATGGCGATCAGCAGGCACTGTCTACGGCCAACCTTATCTGACAGGCCGCCCCAAAAGAAGGCTCCGAACATCATCCCCAGGTACACGATGCTACCTGAAGACAGAGAGAGACATGTAAACAGTTGCAGCCATCTGGAGCCGAATGTTTGTTAGTGTGAATAAAACACATTTCACACTTTGGAGACAGACTGCTCTCATACTCATTCATGCATTCACCCAACACTGCAAGACTCGGAGAACAAGAACTCTCTGCGTCAAACCCAACTCCCTCGATGTGCTTGATGAGAGCAGTGAGAGTGAATCACAGCAGAAATGAATGCATCATAAAAATCAAACCAAATGTTACGGCCCCCGGGCCGTTTGTATGAGTTGTGGATTGTATGTGTGAACCTAATGAATGGACACTGACCAGGCTGAGCTGGAGCTGCATGGATTGGGGGACTGAAGACCTGACGCTGCGTGATTGGGTTGCTCCTCAACCAATCACCAGGCTGCACTTCAGGAAGCCCATTGAAAAAGCGACGGAAACGACACACCGACGGGAAAAGACTTGGAGCCCTGTTTGGCATGAGTTCTCTCCCCCTCTCTCTCTCTGGCATAGCTTATTTGATTGCTTGCTTGTTGTGTGGAATAGTAAGAACTGGTTAATTGAGTTTCGCCTCATTTGTACGTTCATTTGTAACTTGTTTTGTGGAAACCGCTTCTGTGTGAACCCTTTTGGTACGCGGCCCCTTTTTGTTTCGGTAGTAAGAAAGTCTTAGTATGTAATTCCAACCTCGTGGTTGTGATTTTTCGTTCTGGTACTATTTGTGTTAGTTTATCCGTATAGAAAAGTGTTGCATTGTATGTATTTCACCTTCCACCGGCCGATTATTTAGTGGCCTGTTTTATTCCACCTGTTGCCGTAATCAGGTGTGTTCTTTTGTTTGTTCTTTTGTTTGATTTACCTTATACGGCTTTGGCAGGGTTCCTGTTCACTTTTCGTTTCCTTTTGTATTGTAAATTATTGTAACGTGTTAAATTCTTGGTTATTATAATCACTTGCTGAATAATCAGTAAACAACTTTAAACCAATCTCTTTGTCCTGATTGGTCAATGTTCTCAACCCTCTCTCCCCTAGCGGAGGGTTGTAACGCCAAACACGTAGCTGCAGGTGATAATTCTCCTGCAGGTGTGTTTGTGGACAGAAGGCGTTAAGTGGTGCTCTCTGAGTGCAACAGCAGCTGAAAGTGGTTCAGTTATTCTATCGACAGACCCCTGAGAGGACACATTAAATGTATGTCTATATAAATAGCACAACTGGGATCGATTAGTTGGACTTGGCTCAAGACTGTGAGTACAGTCCACACACCGTACATGAGCTGCACTCTGCTCTGACTGCACCGGGACTGGGTTTGACTCTAATACTATAAAAAGTCCAGAGGCCGGATCAGCAGCAGATAACAAACCAGAATAGATTAAGTTACTTCAGTTACTTTTAGTGTTTGCATTTAATTTATCTACTGACTGGCATCTAATAATCACTGCTTCATTGTCTCTGAATAAAATATATCTGAGCAGCAGTTGACCTCGCAGCCCTCCTTTTAAAGTGTATTCTACTACTGCAGGAAGTTGCGGCTCGTTTCTCTTTTTCACCTCAGCATAAAGGAAAAAGAGGTGGAGGTGGTGGTGGATAGACGTTGTCAGGCCAGTAAATAATCCACTTTACTCTCAATGTGCTAATAAAAATGCTAATGCGTGCGGTCGGAGGAAGGAGAGGAGTGCGATTGTTTGATGAGGGAGCAGCAAAAAAAGAAAGAGCGCCGGCAGAGAGAGAGGAAGCCGCTGCTGTGTTTGTGGTGATGGGACAGATACGCTGAAAGTAGAGGGTCTTATCAAGCTGCGCAGACATGATGCTGAGAGCTAGTGATTCATTACAGGTGACAGCCGCTGGGTCTATGCACCACGGCTGCAGAGAAGGCTCCCGGTTTCTCTCCGTACGGCTGCAGGACGCTCACAAATATCAGAGTGAATCTTAAAATCGCCGCACTCTGCACAAACATCTTCAGATTTGTGTAGCTACATCTGTAATAAAGGGGGAGGGGGTGATGGTGGTGATGGGGCGTTGGAGACGCAGTATGAATCTCACTCTGAGATTGGTTTTGTGATTTCCTGCCGGGGTCAAACTCAGGTCAGAGCTTAAGGGCTTTTAATGGAAATTGGCATGGGTCAGTTAGAGGCGCTGGAGCAAAGGGATGGTTTACATCAACAACCATCATCCCAGGGTTTAAAGGCATTTTCATAACTCTACATCAAACAACATGGCAGGTTATGGGATTTATGTCACGGTTTCCCTTAAGAAAGAAAATTAAAATACCTGCATCTATACCACAGACACCATATTAAAGTGTGTATTACATACATGGTTTTCTTCTTCGGTCTAAAAGGGTTCAGAAAACTGCATCTGAACAAAGCACAACACTTTTTAAGAGCAGAAATATGTCGGCTGCAGCACCGCGGTAGCATCTGAATGCACCGTGGAGTTTCTGTGTGCTTTACCGTACATTTCAGAATAGTCGCAGCATTTTTAAAGTTCACACAGCGCGACCGTGTTTCTCCAGAGAGTAGATGGGATGACGCAGTACAGCAGCGTGGAAGAGACAAGGAGGGTTGGAAAGACGTTACCGGTGATGCCGTGCTGACAGCTGACTTTTGCTGCCTTTGTTTAATATTGTGTGCACGGTCCACGGGCCGCATTGAAGACCCAAGCGGGTCGGGTGTGGGCCGCTTGCGGATCTGTATCCCAGAGTATTCTAGAGGCAAATCTACATCAGAATGTTTGTTTTTTCTGAATGGTCTAGTCCAGACCCAGGGTGGACCTGCAAGCTACTGAATCAAAGCGGATACTTTTACTTAATTTTGTAAATAAATAATGGCACAGTGAAAACATGTATATGTGGTTCATCTGAAGTTGCATTTATTATGTTTTACAAACTTCCAAAATATGGGATGATGGGTTATTTCCCATGAAAAGTGACCTACGGTAAATACCAAATAAAAAAAAATCATGGACTCCGAACAGGTCAGATGAGAGGATGGCAAGAAAAACACATCATCAAATCCATGCCAGTCAGTCTATGTTATATTTTAGGACCCTTGCCCGAGTCTGTGAGGCACAAGGCAGCAACCATGAGACAAAAAAAGACATTTCCATGGATGAAAACAGCAGAAGCAAAGCACATCTGCGGTCAAGGAACATTAGTCCCAGGCCGGCCATGAGATCAGCTGGACATTAGCTGAGCTCATAAACCAGGAGGACGTCAGAGGAAAGGTCAAAGAGGCCATCCACCTTCAGCAGAGATGGGGTCATCACATGCCTCCCACTTGTCATGTGACCAAGGTGAGATAACATGCTCACTCACATCAATATCAATGTGTGTGTGCTGCATGAAAGTAAAGTTAAATCTTCCTAAGCGCGAGCAGACGGCGTCTTTTTAACGGTACACTGCAGCTTTTCTCCACACCCACAGGGATTACTTCAGCCGACTCCACACATGCTGCTTTTCTTAAATAGTAATTAGCTCTTATGTGTAAGTGTAATTCTCTCCTGACACCTCTCTGCTCTGTTTTCTCTCCTCGCCTCCTTGCAGTGTCCTGGCATGGATGAGAGGAGAGCGCCGGCAGACAGACGGCAGCCGGAGCATCGAGCGCCGGCTTCCTCAGCGGGAACATTCAGGACATTATGTAACAGCGTCAGGATTTCAACAGATGAGGGGCATTCCCAGAGGATGGTGCGTGATTGACATTTGGGCAGCAGCAGGGAAAGAGACAGACAACAGGAGGCAGGGAGGGATGAAGAGAAGAGGAAGAGGAGGAGGAGGAGGAGACCCCAGGGAGCAAAGCACAGTGCTCGGGTATTAATTACATCGACACCTGCTGATTTGTTTTCTCAGAGTTTACTCCAAACACTGCACAGAACACCTCACATCAGCCCCCATGGAGGCCAAAGCTTCATTCTTTGATTCCAAACGGCCAATTTTAAAGGTTTAAAACTCAGTGAGAGTCAGCCGGTCACACGCCCCTTTCTCTCGGAGCTCACCCCGAAGCCACGCCTCCCAATCACATGGACGCGCCTCACCTGAAGACGAGCTGCGGTCTGTGACTTCGGCCATCATGCACGTACCTCTCTGGTGTGCGCAGAGCAGGAAGAGAGTGACAACCAGCCAATACTCCACGCAGGGTCCACCCGGAGGATTGGCTGATGTTTTTAGCGTTTTATAGCTTCCACAGATGATTCATATTCTTCGTTTTAAAGCGAAACTGTCGAACTAATCGGTTGCTATCGGATTGTAAAGAGAAGTTACACTAATTGAACAAAAAGTGCATCAGAATGAAATCTCCTACCCGACCTTTAAGGTGCGTTCAGAGTCAGTCAGGAAAGTTGAACTGATCCCTCCACTGAGTTGAAGAGAGCAGAGACTGATTTTAAAGGAACAATCACACTTTTCCAAAGATTTAGCATGCTAACATGCTAGACTAGCATGGTGGATATTGTACCTGTTGACTATTAGGGCAGTCCGAGTGTAGTTTTATTGCATTTAAACGAACAGAGCAGCATCAAGTCCTGCTTGGTCTAAAACCGCGAGCCTCCCACAGCTGGAGACATGATGTCACCAACAAGACCACAGACATGAAAGGAAACCTGCAGAAGCCTTCTGTCAGGCATGAGGTGACTTCAACCAATCAGATCAACAGATGAAGAAGCCAAAAGTTTGCATGTAGATATAAAGGATTTGTGTCATATTTGTAAAGAAAACACATCCAAAAAACATGACCAGCTGTTTTTTTACTTACACCTAAAGCAGCACTTAGCCTGGCAATATCAGAAACTGACTGGGAGCCTGATAAAATGATCCCTGCTCCGCTTCTCACTGTGTCTAATCAATACTCCACACAACAGCTCAATCAGGTTTGAGGGTAAATCCACTTCCTTGACCTTTCAGCCTGCACTGTAAGTCTGTGAACAGATCCTGTTGTCCCTGGATTTTTTAATTAGCTGACCTCAAACTGCAGCAAAGCTAATTTATCTTCACATTGTGTTGATTCACGTTAGCTGTCAGAGGCGTTTGTGTGACTGTAAAACTGTTTGACCTTAAAAAAACACCAAGCTGCTCCAAGCCGACACTGATTCAGACTTTACACCTGCTGCATCCTCCGAAACGTGCTGCAAGAAAACACCCGCAGACGAATTACAGCAATATGTGGTGGAGGAGAAGAGGACGGCATTGATAGGAAGTGTATAAAAGCAGCTCTCTCTCTCTCCCTCCCTCACCTCTGGGGAGGTACGTGAGCCAGTCTACCATGGCTAAACTGCAGTGAAGCACAATGCTGCAGAGATTAACTCCAGCCCATATCTTCAGATCGCCGGCTCGGCCGTAAGACACAGAGAGGCTATGAGAGAGTGTAAGAGAGGGATTACAGACAAGAGCGGGGAAGGGAAGAAGCAGGAACATCCCAAGCCCGGATAACATCTCACCTTTTTTATATTACGCTACAGAGAACGGACACTAAGTGGATTAACAGTGAATCAATTAAGTAATAGTGGGGTAAAAAAAATAAAATAAAAGTATAGTTCAGCAATACTCCCAGAATAAAAGTTGATGATTTAAAGTTAATTTCTTGTAGTCATTTTCTGATTCTTATTAATAAAAAGTAACAAAAAAATGGATCTGTGTACACGACAAAACCTGTCAAAGCTCTGACAAGTAGACCTACTTCCTGCAGGAACTGAATCAGGCTGACTCTGCCTGTTTTGACCATTGACAGTAAAAACTATGGACAGAGCTTCCGTGACGTCACCCGTTTGTTTCTGAAGAGCCGTTCTGAGGCTCGGTGGGAGGTTCCAGGACGTTGATGACCGCCGCCATGTTGGCAGCGTCACGTCCACCAAAACTCCAAATATGGACAAAAAGGGGGAGCACGAGCGGGGTTTAGGGGGGCGGGCGATCGTGGAAGCAGGAAACTCACGCTGTGATACATCAACCGTCTGTCACTGAAGCGGCAACGCCCATAATTATGCGTAATTTTAAGTCAGAATACAATTGAAACGAGTGAGTTGTAAAAAAATTCACCCCCCTACAATTGACTCTAGAAGAGAACCTATCATCTGAGACCAGAGTGGTTTTTTTGTACCAGGCTGTAAACATGTTCTTTTCTGCTGTGAAGTCGGCCATTTTAACATGGGAGTCTATGGGAAATTACTCGCTTTTGGAGCCAGCCCCCAGCTGTTGCGGCGTGAATTACAAGTTTTGACACTTCCGCATGGGCTTCAACTTTGAGCCCCGAAGGTTGCCGCTTGGTTCTGACCCACAATCCTTCCGAGATTAAGATACCAAGAGAGCACAGATGAGCCCCTGCCCAGCTGCCCGCTCTCCCTGTGCTCTCCTCCTTTGTGTTACTGCGCTCACTCACTGCTCGATTAGGTTTGAGATGATTGGAAGCACAGATTATCAGGAGAACCTGCAGCATGGTTTGTGCCAAAGATACAGAACAACCAAAGTTTGCTGCTCTGGTCAAAGGAATTCTTGATTCATCTACAGCTATCTGTAACAATGCTGTAACCAAATTTCACACAGAATGGTCCGAGTATCATTTTTCTTCCAGGACTTACAAAAATCCCATCATTGAACACTTCACAGTCTGAGAATCTGTGTTAAAAACACCAATCAGCTGTGGAATGTATCCATTTAAGTGCATTCATAAGTGAGCATACACACACACGCTGTATCCATGCAGTGTGTGTGCGTGTGTGTGTGTGTGTGTGTGTGTGTGTGTGTGTGTGTGTGTGCCAGTTGGCAAAATGAGTCACTTTCTATTCTTTCCCTCCTGTCTCCCACAGGGGGATGAGTCAGAATACAGGAGAAATCTCAGTGAATAATACACCATCCTGCTCACCCCCCCCCCAAAAAAAAAAAAACACACACACACGATTTCTGTTCTAAATGAAAACATGTTGACTTTCTGTCTCAGACTCTTTGAGACTATTCATTAAACACTGAGCGTGAAGCATCCGATCCGAAATGACGATATTAGAGCAACAATAAACACACTCGATCACACAACAGACACACAACCTTCCCCTGGTGTGGGAGAGCTCCTTCTAACACACCACCTACTCATGTATCCAAATACCTGGTGCCATGACAACACACTGGCAGCTCCTAAAGTAACAACATTACGGTGGAAAAGTGGCACCTACCACCACAACACTGCATGCCATTAACAGCACCGACCATTAGCAGCAAGCCAATCCCACCAACGACCAAATACCAGACCTGACTATCCGACGAACGCGTATCTTATCTGGGAGCACTGTGTTCATATGGAACACTGGACCGCTCCAGAAGTCAGGAGTCTCTCTGTCACTTCAACAGTACACATTCAGCAGCCTGACCGTGTGAGAGCTCTGAATCTTCCAAGCAGTGATTCAATATCTGACACCTCACATTCTTTAAGCTTTTAGGGTATGAACCCAAACATGATGCTATGGATTGGAAGTATTTAATAACATATTCATGACTAATTATGTCCTTGTGAAAAGAAATGTTCAAAGATATATATTAGATGTTCAAAGCGATACAATGGACTGATCAGAACCATCAAAAGATGTTCAAATCGATGCAGAGAGAATGCAGAACAAGGGTTATGGGATTTCAAACTTCAACTCCCACAATGCACTGGGTGGGTTGCTGCAAAAACTCCAGAACAGAGGCATTAAAGTGAGGCTAACCTCTAATGACAGGCAGCTGTGGCACTGTATGTGCTAGCAGACAGTGTGTACTGTTAGTAACAAACATTGCCGCGATGTCGGAAGGTTTTTTCTGTTTCTTTTGGAGGTTTGTTTCTAGAACTTTCCTGTCCATGTTTTGCCCAAAGCTTGGCTGTAAAATCATTGCATCCCCCACCAGCTGTCCCTGCCCAGTACCAGGCCGCTCTGCACCGTTGAGTCCTATTCGTGCCTGAGGTCTCTGCCCTGGTAAAAACAGGTAAAAACGAGTCCACCGTAAGGCCTTAAAAGCATCTTCTCTTTCTGGGTAAAGAACATGCTGCTCTGGAAGCAACGTGCATGGAAGGAGGGGGGTCAAAGCTGGTTAAAATTAAGTGTGTCTAAATAAACTTTGCAGCAGTGTCTGGCCCAACATTGACAGAAGAAGCTGTTTTGTAGGTGATCATTAGGGTGCGTCATGTATCTGTTACACCAGGTAACTCATTTTAATATAATCTGAAAAGTGTCATTCATGCTTTTTCTTACCGAGCCATCCGGCGCCAGAGTTTGGGACGCACATGTCTGTCTCGGCACTGGGCAGGACAAAGCCCACTACAAACACCTCCACACCATCTGACATGAGCGCCAGCCCGAGGACGAAGAACAGCTGCCACTGGAACCTCCCGTGACCGCACTCCTGCATGATCAGCTCGTACTGCTGAGCCAGCTCCTCCTCCTCCGCCTGCCTCTCATTCTCCAGGTCCTTGTGGCTCTTCAGGCTGTCAGAGACCGGCTGGCCCAGAGCCACCTGGCCATCCCGGGGCTTCCCGTCGTTGTAGGCGGGCACGCCCTGATACTCCCCCTCGTAGATCTCGTCTTCGTCGTCGTGGCCCTCCGTGGCATCGCTGGAAGCCCCGTCCTCGTCGTTGGCGGCGTTGTCAGCATAGTGGCCATCCTGCTGAGTGTAGCTGTTGTAGTTGTTCTCTTCTTCTTCGTCCTCGTTCTGGAAGCGGTTGTAGCTGCGGTGGGTTGAGTACTCATCCGAGGCACGGTCCACAGCTTTGCTGAAATTTTTGGCAGCATGCCTCTTGGCTTCTTTAGCGATGTCCTTGGCACCTCTGGCCAAGGAAGTCCTGTTGTTGTGTGTTTCATCCATCTTGGCACAAAGACTTCTGGCACTAAATGTCTTTTATATAAAATCTACTGCAGGTGCAACAAATAGGAGCTATTTTTACTTCGCTCCTGGTCTTCTATTCCCTGACTTAAGGCAGTTTATTAGCAGTGAAATGCCAGTCAGCTGCCAGGGAACTAATGATTAGGTAATGATGTCTAATTCCATCGGAGACAGTGCTGAAATGGAGACAGTTGATGTTAAATTGGAAAAGATCCTCAGCTCTGTCCGAGCTCAGCAAAGGAAACCATCAACCTGCAGGGAGAGAAAAGAAGAGAGAAAAAGGGTTTGATTAAAAGCTGCCCGTCACAAACACCTGGCTGCAGCGTTCGATCGCTCACTGAGAAGAACTCCAAAATAACATTCTTACACAAACACAGCCACTGAAAGCGACAGAAACTATGAACAAAGTGGAAACGCTGAGCTAAGAGGTGAAGAACAAGAGGAGTTTATTCACTGAGAACAAATAGTGCAGTGTCATTGAGTTTCCAGGTAGAAAATTGAAAATACGTGTGATTTTTTTTATAGAAAAAAAAAAGGTATTGCATCTTTGTGTCTGTATGCCGGAGCTACATCTCTGTGGGTGCTCCGACCCCGAAGCACCCACAGAATCTCTGCCCATGTTTGGACGTGTGCTGCCGCTCTTGTAGCCATGTTTTCTGTCACAGCTGATTCATTTCTGGTTCATGTTTCTAGGCTGGTAAATACATGCCAGCCCGTATGACTGACTCCCCCTCAGGGCTCTCTTTACTATGACATCGGCCTGGCCTGTCTGAAGACCTGTCAGCGCACCAGGCGGAGCCGTCTGAGCAGCCAGAAGCCACCATGCCCACACACTAAGCCCTTCAGCAGCAGTACAGGAAGGAGCCGGTTAAAGGATCTGGAAATAGCTCCTGATAAATGCTTTTAATGCCAATAAAAGTACACATTCCACAAGAAAACAGCAGTTTTTGCATTTATATTTCAAGCAGGCCTTGAAATATTTTCTTCTAGCATACAGCCCCGTGGTCATGTGATATAATCCGCAAATAAAGAGAGGAAAATCCATCTTTTCTACATGAGCCTGTACATGTCTCTGTGTTTGTAGCTGCAGTCCCTGGAGTAGAAAGCACACCGAGGAACTGAGTCCGGGTTAAATGCCCAAATAGAGCGTGGCAGGTTGATGTATGGTGTTTCTGCTCACCTTTGCTCTGCTCGGATTAGATAAAACATCAGCTGGGACTTGTCATTTCAATGTAAGAGTCGAGGCTCCACAGCGACATTAAAGCAGCCCCCGGGATTTTTTTTTTTTTTTTTTTTTTTTGGTGCAATGCAGCAGTCAAATGAAGTGGGAAAAGTGTCCTAACTAACTTTGTGCGCAGCCAGGTGATGAGACAAAAACTCCCCACAGTCATGAAGGCATCTACGCAGCACCACAACAAAGAGGAACGACTTCCACTTTTCTGTGGCGCTGCATCTTCACACTCCTGCAGGGGAATTAAAAGCTGAAGTGTGGACTTTTACAAATTTTACATGTCAGTAAAATAAGTGCTACTTAAAGGTAGGGTAGGAGATTTGGAAAACTCAGTGAGAGTCAGCCAGATTTCCAAAGTAAACACACGCCCCTTTCTCTCGGAGCTCACCCCGAAGCCACGCCTCCCAATCACATGGACGCGCATCACCTGAAGACGAGCTGCGGTCTGTGACTTCGGCCATCATGCACGTACCTCTCTGGTGCACGCAGAGCAGGAAGAGAGTGACAAGCAGCCAATACTCCGCGCAGGGTCCACCCGGAGGATTGGCTGATGTTTTTAGCGTTTTATAGCTTCCACAGATGATTCATATTCTTCGTTTTAATGCGAAACTGCCGAACTAATCGGTTGCTATCGGATTGTAAAGAGAATTTACGCTAATTTAACAAAAAGTGCATCAGGATGAAACCTCCTCCCCGACCTTTAAGGTGTTTGGATAAGTATATGTAGAAGGTCTGAGAACTTCCATACTCAACCTATTATAGAGGACGTCGATGAGCAGGAAGTGCTCCTGGCTGGATTATACAGACCTCAAACATGTTGTTGTTGACTGTGGACCTCATATACTGATGTTTAAATATATCTACAGTAATGTTTTTTTTAATCCATCAAAAACCTCAGTTTCATTTTTTAAATGTTCCTTTAAAGAGTCTGTTCTCTGCATATATGCGCACATCCTTCTTTGGCAACTTGGCTGATCTCATTTCCAGCGACGCCGCTCCTCCAGCTGAGTGCTTGACGTCTGAGACTAAAAGGTCGCACTCTGTGATAAACCTCATGATATGCTCTGAGAGTTTCTGCTCCAAATGGCCAAGACAGAAAATAGCCAATCAAGTCGCTGCAAGATAACTTTAAATCAGAGAAGAACGGTAGTTAACAGGCAGCTGCTGCGTCTAATCCCCGGTCTCTGTGCTCATGCTCGGTTTCCTCTCTGCAACTGTCAATCTCTTCTCTCTCTGGCATGTGGAAGATATGCCTCTTCTGTTGACATTTCATTATTCACGATAGGCTGACTGTTCTCCTCTTCATGCAAATGGCTACTAATGTTGACATTTAGAAGCCTTTCGGTAGAGTTTGAACTGCAGAGATAGTTCTGAAAAGTCCAAATGTCCAAACCTTCACGCTACAGGAATGAAGTCACCACATTTCATCCCAACCACAACCTCGCCAAACCCCACCCCCCATCAACAAGCGAGCTAATATCACTTACGGCCGTTTTTTTTTATTTCCTTTTTGATGGAGCCCTCTGCTGTGATGCTGTGATTGGGGTTATTATAACAGCACCCTTGTGATGTGATTTTAGCAATCAGCAAAATTCCTGCGAGTTCTGAATCAGCAGTCCACACAGGGAGGAGGAGAAATGATTTCCTTGCAGTCGTGCTGTCATGGCCCGCTGACGCCATCCAGCCACGTTCATTAATCACTCGCACACAAACAGAAATACACGCATACATACAGGAGCTGCACGCACACACACACACACACACAATGGAACCAGAGCGCAAGGTGAAACACATTTCTGCAGGTCCAAAAAAAAAAATGTCTGTCTATCCAAACAAAACAGAAACTAACTTTTCATCAGAGAACTGACAGACACAGCTCCTGTATCTGCATGCGACACATTGGTTGACGATATGTAAATGTGCAGAACCCTACAGGCTTTATGCGGTGCCCACAGATGGCTGCAGTGCGCATTTGTTCATGCACATCATGTGAATAAAGCCACACGCCAAGCTCTGCAGATGCTACACAAGAGAGGTTTACTGCATCTTATCAGCTTTGAGTCGACCATAAACTAAAACCATGATAAAAGACTGAAAGAGCAAAAATCCTGGGTCCTGACTGGTCAGCTGCTGTGTTGCTTGTCCCTCCTTTAGCTTAACCTCCTTAATGTGCAGGGTAGTGCATCATCCCGCCAGGTGAGATGGGAGCACAGTTGATCTTAAGGAAAGTCAGGAAACTCTGCACGTGGATCTTTTTGTTACTAAACTTTAACTATGCAAAAAGGCAAATTTCCTCCATGCTGCATTATTTAAAGAGAAGTTAATATGATGTGTTTCTTAAATAAAAATGTCTGCAGCCCTGTTCAGTGGTAAATCAAGACATGTGATCAAATGTAGCCATGTTTGTAGGTCCATAAAACATAAATACGATCTGCAAGAACACATTCTGCTCTCCGAAGACTACAAACATCATGACATAGATGCTAACGATCACTCTGTGTGACCACATCAGTGAAGCCCAAAAGAGGACAGATAGGGATTGTGAAGCAAAACACAGTTTTCAGACTGACTACCCCGTTCACACTGGGGAAAAAAATGTGGCTTAAGCAGGATTCGGCCGCATCCAGATCAATCCAGATGTTTTTTTTCTGAGTGTAAACACCTCGAATCCGGCTGAATCCAGTTTGATTTCAATCCGGCTAGATCCACCCACGACAGGTGGATCTAGCCAAATTGGCTCAAATGTGGCTCAGGTGTGAACGCAAATGTGGTGAGCGAATCCGGCTAGCGACATGCTACTTCCGGCTAGCGACATGCTACTTCCGGTTCACAGGGCGCGACACGGGACAAAAAACCGCATGCGCACACGCGGTCCTACCGCGGTGTGAACGGACTCTGTATATTACGAGGCGCCACCTAGTGGTCTGGAGGACCGCAAACATGCTGGATGAAGCCGGATTGAGTGCGGACACAAGTGTGTGCTAGCCAGATTTGAAAATAGGTCTGAATGCATCCAGCTTAAAGGCTGTCTGGGCTCAATCCTACTCTAGCTGGAATGACTTTCTCCAGTGTGAACGGGGCCTAACTACTTACAAAGCCACTTTCCTCTCATCAGAATCCTAAACGTTTTTTTTCAGTCATCAGAAACACAGTCTGTTCTTTTCCAAAGGGGAGACACAGGCTGATGAGGCGGCACTTTAAACACGCAGCCTCAGGAGACTGTTGACTGCCAGAGGAGCCGAGAAGAGGAGCTTTAGATTAAAAGAAATAAACACACACACACACACACTACAGTACATACACCAGAATCATGTCTAACTGCTCACAGATCTAAAGAGCAAAAATTCATATATTCACAAACGCACTGATGCAGAGGGAGCTGCCAAACCACACGGCACGTAATGTGGGATCTCCTCCTGATGCACACACACACAGCTGCCTGATTGCCTGTGTGTAATGATGGCTGTGAGGGTTTACCGACTGCTGGAGCTTGGCCAGCTGCTGTGGGCGTCCCTGTGTGGAGGTTTGAATCGTGATTTGATGGAAACTTCGTGTGTGTGTGTGTGTGATCAGTAAAAATGTAGAATTTCCTTCGATATTTTTCGATATCTTTCTTCATTTGTGCCTCAAACTCAACTCAAACGAGGACAATCAAAAAAACTTTACAAAATTAAAGGAATAGTTTGTGTAATCGCTGAAGAAAATACTTATTATAACACAGGATGAGGATAATTGTTTATGCTAACGACCACCACTCACTGCTGTTTATAACCAGCAAATTTCAACGAATCAGATCAATGACACAAAAGAGAACAAACAGGAAATCCACTGAGGATCTATGGCTTAATATCTATGCTAGCTGGTAGTATTTAGTATTTAGCACAGATAATGTATGCTGTCTTTATGCATTTCATTTAACAAAAAAAATGCCTTGCTGGCTTCACATATCTATAGTTGTGAGGACTTCCTCAGAGGACAATGATTGGTCCAGATCACAGACTCTGACCACCGTTTTCTGTTTTGCTAACTTTGCTGGATAGTCTGCAAAACACAAATGTCACCAGCCGTGTGTGAGTGTGTGTGTGTGTGTGTCCGCAACAGATGCATTAATTTAGGAACATGTGCAAATTCTTATTATTCAACATTTTCATATGTTTGTTTCATCTGACTTCTGTGAGCATGAAGGAGACCGAAGGCTCTACACCAGACATGAAAGTGACATCAACCCTCTCATCTGATGTCACTATACTCCTTTGATTTCCCCCTATATAAGATTCTTTTTTTGATCTTTTATTCTTGTGGAGCTGCTACACACGTGATGCTCTTAGTGCTGTTAACCCTGCTGCTCCTTCCAGGCTGACAGACCGCATCTCATCCTGACACATGGTTGCAGACATGCAGGCCTTCGCTGTGTTTACCAGTCAGCTCTGACAACGATGAAACGGAGATAACGCACAATAGAATGGAGCTGGCTTGAATAGATGCCTGGACTGTCATCTGCTGTGAGCTAAACCAAACAACTGAGGCTGTTACATGGGCCAAAAGGCAAACATTCATTTGCTGTTTGACAAATATCTATTGACACGGAACAGCCATCCAGTCAGAGCAGTGCCTCAGAGCACGACACCTGCTCAGAGCTTCCAGCAGGCTGAATGGGAAGTGTGGGGAAAAGCAACACTCATCTGTCACTTTCCTCCTCTTTGTTCCACTTGGTAAGGTTTGTACTACTGCAGCGCGGGGTGAGCGCGGACCACGCGCAGGCAGGAGCATCAATCACCGCGCAGTCTTTTGACGCAAGTCGCGTCCCATAATTAGATTTTCGGGCTGTCCTGCTGCCCAGGAATCAATCCTGCAGCCTGCGAGGCGGCGTCACGGCGCGCGGTACAGTGAGATGACTGTCCGCACACCGCATCGGGTAATGGATGGACCTGCTCTCTCTCCCCCTCTCTCTCTCTCTCTCTCTCTCTCTCTGCGCAGCTCACTGCAGATTTCGCTCTCTGCCTGCGTGTGCGCGCTACGCGGACGCACGAGAAGGGGGGAAGCTCGGGGTTGCCTCGCCGTGCGTGCACCAACAACTCATCTTTCCACGACCATTGATCACATCAGGGTGGCAGCATCCCCCCACCTCCTCCCCCCCTCACCAACACACGTAACGATTCCAAAAGTGCATTAAAATGATGCTGCATTTCATAAAACAGAAACTTTGCCAAAAGATTAAACAATGCGCACATCTCTTATATATTTTTAAAAAAACATATTATTGATCTCATATGTGTTATGAATCTCTGATTCCATGCACGCGTAATGCAACTTCAAAAGTTCCCTAACTTTGCCGTCAATCATGCGCACATGACATTAATCCATCATTCAGACATTTCAATGTTGCATATTAAACCATGGACACAGATACAATCTACAGTGAAGCGCAGCGCGGAGGGAGGAAGATGAAGTTACAGTTACATTTAAGAAAAAAAAAAAGAAATAGAGAAATGAGCTTACAGGATGCATCGCAAGCGTCTCTGAGCGTGCGTGTTTCCCCTTCTCTACACGGCCGCGGAGGACGCAGACATCGCGCTGAAGATTTCTTCTTTCTTCGATGCAGCGGTTTCTGTGCTGCAGTCCAAGAAAGCCGAGAGAGGCTGCGGGGAGATGGGAAGCGTGAGTGCGATGGAGGGAGGGAGCGAGGGAGGGAAGGAGGGAGGGGGCAGGAGTAACAGGCAGACTCGGATCAATAGTAGTAAGGTCTGCATCCCACGGACAAGAAGCGTGTCCGTGTGGTACAGCGGAGCAGGAGCAGGCTGGATGAGAACAAAGATGTGAAGTTCACCAAGCGCTGCTGCATGGATCTGCAGCTGGATCTGAGCCCACAGAGGAGGACAAAGCTTCAGACTCTTACTCCACCTATAAAAGGTGAAATCACAGAGACAACAGGGAAAAAGGGGCCAAACTGGATCAGATGCTGCAAACAGCCAATCAGAGGCCATAAAGTGAAGCTACAGCCTGATAACAGCTGTGGTAACAACCAGGGGACATGTATTCATACAATATGTCATAAGGCTCGACTCTCTGCTTCTATGGATGCACTGGCCGACATACAACGTTAAAGGTCGGGTTGGAGGTTTCATCCTGATGCACTTTTTGTTAAATTAGTGTAACTTCTCTTTACAATCCGATAGCAACCGATTAGTTCGGCAGTTTCGCATTAAAACGAAGAATATGAATCATCTGTGGAAGCTATAAAACACTAAAAACATCAGCCAATCCTCCGGGTGGACCCTGCGCGGAGTATTGGCTGGTTGTCACTCTCTTCCTGCTCTGTGTGCACCAGAGAGGTACGTGCATGATGGCCGAAGTCACAGACCGCAGCTCGTCTTCAGGTGATGCGCGTCCATGTGATTGGGAGGCGTGGCTTCGGGGTGAGCTCCGAGAGAAAGGGGCGTTTGTTTACTTTCAAAATCTGGCTGACTCTCACTGAGTTTTCCAAATCTCCTACCCTACCTTTAACAGGACATATGGATCATTTGTGGGCGGTCACCGGACCACTTGGACTCCTTTCGCTCAGGAGTCCGAGGTTTGAGTCCCCTGACATCGTGAGCTGTTCTGTTTTCATGCACTGTTAACGTTAGTTTTTACTCTCTGGAGCTGAATGAAATGCAGCTTGAAAAAAACCTAGTGATGCTTTCAAGCTGCATTGGAAAGCTGAACATCTGTCTCGTTTTTACATTTGACCAGTTTTTTAAATTTTTTTATAGACCGCGTTCATTCAAAACCTGACCGGACTTCAGGGGGTACCATGAGGCTTTTTATGAAGCGATGTCTCTGTTATGGTGTCTTTTATACGGTGTCATGACTCACCAAAAAAAAAGCAATTAGAGGCTGGCACAGAGAGAGAGTAAGCAATCCCCACCAATAATCTACATAGAGAATAGAGAAGGGCCATTATGGAGTCCAGTGAATGAGCATCGTCTGCTCTGCTCTCAGAAATAACCATCACAGGGTGAAATCTCAATGAGTGAGGAAGGAAGCCTGGAAGGACGTCCCCCTCACTCAGAATTAGCATTTCTATCCGGCAGCTGTTTTTTAAAGTGAGGGTTGAAATGAATAAACCAAACACACATGCATTATTAATACGAGGACTCACACAGAAGTACTCAACTGTCACCGATTCTCTGCTGCAGGAACGAATCATAAGCTTCGTTCCTGATGTCAGAAATCGCACATTTTCTCATCTTTAGCATTAGTTTAGTTCTATTTTTTTTTGGTCCCTTTCTCCAGGCTGTGCGCCTTCACCCGCCTCAGTCTTTGATCAGAAATTATGCTCATACGTAAGTAGGTGAGTGGGCGGATGAGGAGAGTAATAACATTGGGAGAACAGATGGAGAGGTCCTCTCATCCTAAAACAAAGACTCATTGTTCACATAATGATGTGTGATCCAAACCATCGCTCCTCCCGTCTGTCTGCTCAAACAGCAGCCCTGATTATTACACTGTAAAAATTAAAGAGGAACTCCACCTAGTTTGCACATGAAGATCACCTAACCTATCATTCTGATCAATATTACACTCTCTAGGTTGTTTCCTCCTGAAACAACCCAGCGCACAACAGTTCCGGTGCCAACTCCCTCATGAGTACCGCTCACACTCTCTGCATCATATCAGAGTACATTTACCACAGCATTTACGTGCAAAATAAAGCAGTGCAATTCTAATTCAATACTATATAATAATTCAAGTACATAAATGAACACACAAAAAGTCCGTGTCACATTCATTGACAGTAAAAACTATGGACAGAGCTTCCGTGACGTCACCCGTTTGTTTCTGAAGAGCCGTTCTGAGGCTCGGTGGGAGGTTCCAGGACGTTGATGACCGCCGCCATGTTTGCAGCGTCACGTCCGCCAAAACTCCAAATATGGACAAAAAGGGGGAGCACGAGCGGGGTTTAGGGGGGCGGGCGATCGTAGAAGCAGGAAACTCACGTGATACGTCAACCGTCTGTCACTGAAGCGGCAACGCCCATAATTATGCGTAATTTTAAGTCAGAATACAATTGAAACGAGTGAGTTGTAAAAAAATTCACCCCCCCTACAATTGACTCTAGAAGAGAACCTATCATCTGAGACCAGAGTGGTTTTTTTGTACCAGGCTGTAAACATGTTCTTTTCTGCTGTGAAGTCGGCCATTTTAACATGGGAGTCTATGGGAAATTACTCGCTTTTGGAGCCAGCCCCCAGCTGTTGCGGCGTGAATTACAAGTTTTGACACTTCCGCATGGGCTTCAACTTTGAGCCCCGAAGGTTGCCGCTTGGTCACATTGTGGTGGGCACCACATCATGGTGGACAAAATGGGAAGCGCTGCCTCATAAACAGACCTTCACAGACAACTCTACATATAAATGCCACACCCAGTCAACTTTCAGTGGTTTCAGTCCCACCAGGAGCAGGTGTCCACGTGAAAGCCATATAAACACACAAAAAGAAACATTTGTGCCAATTTTGGAGAAATCCTTAAAAGAATGAAATATTGTACACAGAGGTCGCCAGCGACCCGCTGAGTGTACACAGGGAAACACACTTTTGCTAGCATGGCCTTAAAGATTAAGACTCTTCACAGTTCCTAAACCAAAATCAACTCAATGTACCACCAAGAATGATTAATAACAAGTACCAGCATCATAAACAATAAAGACGCTAATTTCCAAGTCCTGAAAACAAAACATGTAAGTTGTAGCCGCCATTTTGTTCCCTTTCAGGCCGGTGTTATTGGGTACACTTGTTTTAATTACCTAGCTGCTGGACAAACAGCAAAGGCTGCCGCCATGTTGTGTTTCCGGGTCATACCTGGACAGCCAATTTGATAAAATAAGCGCTCCCGACAAGTCGAGCCAATAAAGTTTCTACTCACTTTCTAGCGGCTGAAAATAAGTTGTTGTTATTGGCTGCTGTAAGTGTCAATCAAGTAGCTGTAGCCAATCATCTGTCACAGGCTATTTCATGGCCCTCAGTGGGATACATAGAACCTTTAAAGCAGGAGGAGGAGTGAACTTCAAACTTTAAAGCCCGACACACGTTTTAAAATACTAATTATTTTCAATTAATTGACTTCTTGTGATTTTAGAAAGGTATTAAGAATTCTGGAACAAAATAAAACTACTCCTGTTTGGCTCCACTAACAGACCTGTTCAGTTAGGACCTTTATGTGGAAGCAGATCTAAGGCTTGACGTGTTAATAAATAACTCTTACTATATAAAAAGTGTGTCTATGAAATGTTCCTGCACTCCGTCAGCTTGTTGCTGCCATGTAAGTTCAAAAGGTCACCCTCCAAAAACCTCTCAATATCACGGGGCCCCCTCGGGAGGAACACACGCCGATAATACACCGCAAAACAGTTTGGAGCATTCCAGTTGGACGTGTGATACGGAGTTTAATTGATTTCTAATTATACGCCTTGGTGGGCGCATAATTTCATGCGTAAAAAACAAAGGGGGTTGTTAGCAAGGTCTGCTTTAGAATGCATCAGGATGCACCGCTTTGTTTTCCCTGTAATTACACACTCCACTCATCTTCCTGCCTGCACTTTAACACACACACCTTTGAAAAGTGTTTTTTGAGAGCTGGATAATTACTTGTTTTTGCAGTAACTTCCAAACCACTGAGTAAGTACTTAGAAACTTATTGTGTTCCAGGTGGGAACTGACGTCACTAAACCTCATCAGTTATTCTGGTTTTACCTTGAATGCAATGAAAAAAGATTTAATTCATAAAATGTTCATTGATTTACAGACACACACTCGCCACTCACAGAGAAAGGAAGCAGCTGATCCGGCCTGCGGGCTCATCTCTCATAAAGCTGCAGATACCGTTGAGTGGTGTTAAGTAACAAGAGTAATGGCCTCTGGAACAGCCTGGCAGGGTAAAGCAAGGTTAATTACATTTCTTAACATAAACGCGGGGTAACGGGTCGCAGAGGAGGCGGAGACTACAGGAGGATGCAGGGGGTGGGGGGGGGGGGCGGCAAAGACAGATCGGAAACATCAGGATTTATTTCATTTGTGCGAGAAGTCATGTGCTGCAAAAACAAGGCTTTACAGGAAGTATGAGCTACACGTCCACAGACATCATAGCAACAGTCCACATGAACCATGACTGGTCTGCTTGTCAGCATCTCTTTGTCTGCTATAGGTGGAGCAGATTACTACGGAGCCCCTCTGATGACATGGTAAAAAAAAAAAAAGCATGCGCACGAAATACTACTTCCACTACTTCGTGCGAACGAATTAGTATTTCGTGCACGTTATACATATTTCGTGGCAACGATTTATTTATTTATTTACTATGCCATCAGAGGTGCTCCGTAGATTACATCAGATTAGCAGCTAAGAATATTCAAACATAAATTTCTCAGACTGGGGCACATTGGACGGTTTCCTGCCCTAGTGACTGCAACTATTTCCATGGCAACGGTCTGTTATACATACCACAGACCGCTCAGATCTCCAATCCGAAGTGACTATGGCGTAATGTTGATAATAGTAGTAGTGTGATGTACTAATTAAATTGTACACAAACAGTTTAAAATGCGTAGTTAGTGCACACAGAGAGTTGTGTGTCCATTATACAACATAGAATGATATCAGGTTGTTCATTTTGATGGCTGACCGTTCTCATGTCTGACTTCCAGCGAGCCTAATCGGCTCAGTGACAATTGACACAACTCGGCTGTGACGGAGCACCAACATACAATCAGAATGTGTTTTTGACAGAGCAGCCCAGAGGGTCACTTCTGAGATACGTCTGATGAGCCTACACACACTGACACACTGAGAAGCTGAGATCAACCACGGCGGCCGCAGCGTTTCTATGTTTTAACAGAAACCAGAGCGTGACAAGAGACAATCATGGCTGCTGGAACTCAACACACCCACCCGTTCAGCAAACCTGAGCTGCACAAAGGAGAATAGCAGGTGTGAGATGCTATTTTTGAAGTCTATTCTGTAGAAAAGTTTCATGACAACAGCCTGATTTGCCTTCGCCCTGTGATCTTTTTACGTGTCAGGTCTCCAGACCCCACAGAGAGCAGATACTTTTGTCTACAAACCTTCTGCAAATGCCAAAGTGTCGGGTCTCTTTGCTCCTCGGAGGGAAAATGACGCAGGAACTCATTCAGAAGCACGAGAGTCTGTTCTCTGTGTTTATGTATTTTTAGCTCTACCTGCTGCTGTACTGCAGAGCAAACACTGTGAAATGGTAATTTCATTATTTTGCAGAAACTGGTTGTTTTTCTGTCTCGGGGACAAAAGATGAGATGAAAACACAGACTGTTTGTGCACTAATTACAAGCAGAGAAAATAACACGTGCACAGTATATGTGTGCGTGGGTGTATAGATGCTGTCATGTGGCATGCGTGAGTAAATGACTTAATGCAATGAGGCGAGTGTGGGCGTCAGCACAGCCAGGGCACATCAGTCAAAGAGGCATGTAATCCCTCTCAGGTTATGGAGGTGACCTGTGGCCAGAACAAACGGTTTAATACAGAAAGGCAACATCTTCTAGAGAGGTGGAGAGAGAGCGGAGGAGTCAGAGGGCCGAAAGGTTCACGATCCTTCGGATGAGAACAGTGTGTTCCTCCACAAAGAGCCAGGAGGTCGGGGGGGGGGGGGGAGCAGAGGTAGATCTGAGAAATGAGCACTGACTCCGTTTGTCCCTCCGGTGCTGAGACGTCCAATCTTAAGATGTCAGAATGAGGAAATAAAGGCGGTGGAATAAAAGAAAGCACCTGAGAGGGTCAGCAGGAAGTGGCAGAGAGCTGTGAACAAGTAGCTCCAACACATCCTCCTCTGGACAAAAGAATCACAGTTGTCGCGGTGCGGAGTTACACAAACTGAAGGGGTTAACTGCTCATACAAGCAAAATCCTTCACAAACAAAACAAAACACGAGCATGAAGATCCAAAAAACAAGAAAAACAACATGAAACCAAGGATTAAACAAAGCTGGAGGGAGCGAGTAAACAGAGGCATGAAGACAGGCCTGAAGAATAGTAAAGCTATTACAGAACTGCAACAAACAGAACCTGTGTGCTGTATCTGTACTTTGAGAGAAACACCACAACACCTGTCATGTCTGACGTCCTTCTATAACACTGACCTCTGACACTGTCTACTCTCAGGGTGGAGGAAACTTCTTTACTCCACACACTCACACTCGCAGGAGGCAGACCCTGCCATCCCTTCCTGCGCTCCATAATTTGTCATCTTCCATTAGTATGGAGGATAATAGATGGATAGTGACAGTGATGTTAATTGGTTTTCCCCTCCTTGTCAGATAGGGGTTGTGGGGGAAGAGACAGCAGGAGAGGCAGGAAGACAGCAAAGCAGAAAAGGAGAGTAACCAGACATATTTTACCACCTGTGCAAAAAAGACACCTCACAGTTATAAGGACGTGTTTAATCTATGTCTGTTTGCATCTCAGAAGAAGAATATATACAAACCATGAAGAGGGTACAGCCAAGTACAGAGTCTAACCCTGTCTATCAAGCACAAGATCAATACGCTTTAGAGATACCAGGGGCAGAAGGAAGAAGTCGAGCAGACAGCTAAGGCACTGCAAGCTCTAGGGGAAGCCGGACCGTGATGTAAATGTGACTCCGCCTCCTTTCCAGCTCCCAAGAGACACTAAGGCCCCGTTCACACTGGAGAAAGTCATTCCAGCTAGAGTAGGATTGAGCCCAGACAGCCTTTAAGCTGGATGCGTTCAGACCTATTTTCAAATCTGGCTAGCACACAGTTGTGTCCGCACTCAATCCGGCTTCATTCAGCGTGTTTGCTGTTCTCCAAACCACTAGGTGGCGCCTCGTAATATGGCTAATAATGTGGCTAGCCGGATTCGCATTGCGTTCACACCTGAGCCACATTTGAGCCAATCCTGCTAGATCCACCTCTCGAGGGTGGATCTAGCCGGCTTGAAATCAAACTGGATTCAGCCGGATTGGAGGTGTTCACACTCGGAAAAAAACACATCTGGATTGATCTGGATGCGGCCAAATCCTGCTTAAGCCACATTTTTTTCCCCAGTGTGAACGGGGCCTTGATTTTTAAACTCTCCTTCCACCAATCAGTGACCTCTACCTCGACATACTCACCCACCCACAGAAGGGTGAGTGAGGAAAACATTAGAGGCATCACACTAACAAAATGGTAATTTGTCTTTTCTATCTCTTTCTATTTAAAATCACATTTCCTGTACAGTGTTGACTCACACTGACCTCTGCTGTTTTCACTGCTCTCTGCGAGCTGCTGCCATGTGACGCCGGTGGATGGCGAGGTTGTTAGAGGAAGGCCTGAATGGCGCTGTAATAGGATTAACCCTTGTCATATTACTGGACGGTCTCTGCACTGTAACACTGATTCAATTAACAGGACGAACACGCACGCCTGCGAACATGACGGTCACACTCCTCTGTAATCTCTATAAAGAGGACGCTGCTGACAGGAAAATGGAGGTAATGGATCGACCCCATCTCCACCGGGCTTCTGAGCCTGATGTTAAATATCAACTTGTTTTCTGCTGGAGCTCTGCTCACCACCCCGCCATTGATCGATGCTTCTTTAACCCTCACCAGAGCTCCTCCAGTATCACCCAGTGTGACAATAAATCAAAGCCGAGTGCCTGTGAGGATCAGTCAGAAAAATATCAGAAAATATTCTACTCAATTACTGAGCGGGGTCGGTGGACAGATTATTGACAGATTTGTGGAAGTGACAATGCATCAAACCACATGCGCACTATAAAACATTTGTAGTTTGAGTTACACATAAAACAGGATGTTGGAAACTGCTGCTGTGTGGTCTCACTGGCAGCTCCTGCTTAAAGAGTTAACTGTGTCTTTAAAGGTTAAAAATGTTGATGCTAAATGTTCTGCGGCACTGTTGCTGGAGGATGGTGGAGGAACCTCCCTCAGAAGTGCAGACTGTGACCACGTTTCTTACTGCTGTAAACTGGGTTGGCTCACTTTTTTAGGACCAGCCCTCAAGTGGCCACTTGAGGAACTGCAGTTAGCTTTTAGAATGTAAAAAGAGCGGCTCTCACAGTGGTAAGTTTCTGGTGCCCACCTGTCATAAATGCATTTTTTTGTATAAGGCTCTAAACTGCTGTAAATATGGAGGTCTATAGAGATATACTCACTTTTGAAGCCAGCCCTCAAGTGGTAATTTGAGGAACTGCAGGTTTTCACACTACATTCCTCAGTCCAGTAGAACCCTAACCAGTTCCTTCTGAGCAAATCCTTGTTCAGACCTTTGCTAAATACCCTGACACACTACAAAACGTCTTCAGGAATTGAAGGTTCTAGTATCATTATGACGTTTCTTGCCACACTTGAACCTTATATTTTATCTTGTTGCTTTGTATTAACCTGTTTTCCCCCCATAATTAGAATTCAGCTGCCGTCAGGGTGGAGTTTTTGCACGGTTCAAGTTCCCTGAAAAGTCTTCCCAAAGGCAACAAGCCGGAGGTGTGGGTGTCCTTAGAGGCTGAAGGGTGTGTTCAGGTCGGAGATGGAGGAGATACGTGATGTACGTACATAAGTAGCAGCTGAGCTATTCACACCACAAGTGCTGCTCTACATGGTCCAGCAGTCAGACCCCAGTCACCCCCAGAAAGGAGGAAGGTGTCCTTCAACGGCTGATCCAAAGGCTGTGTTGGTAAAATCTCTCACACACTCCAAAGTGCTGCAGAGATGTTGCAGCAGAAAGATACAGAGCACACTCACAGATAAAAGATGCATGAGCTGGGGTTTTTCTGTGTGTGTGTGTCATCATCTCCTCTCCTGCACGCCGGCATTCCCTCCCACACTCACACATCTGTGAACCGCCGGGTGACTCACAGCTGGGGAGTCCTCGTGCGGTGACTCTTGGCTACACACTCTTAGGTTAAACCCACAAATGAATCCCTCTCTTTACTGATTCCTTAACAAACAGCTCAGTCAGGCAGCCGTCAGTGCTGCATGCTGCTGATTTGTCATGATTATTAGGGCTCCGAGTCTTCAAACGGCGCCATCACATCCATTTTTATCCTTCCAATTAAAGCTGAAAATGTCTGGCAGAGTTGGAACCCAACTGAAAATCATTACAAGTCCACAAATGTATCAGATATACTCAGAGATCCGCTGAATTCAACAATTTCTCGTAGCATATATGATTATACATCCTGAGTTTTCACATGAAGAGCGGTCCAGCAGGTTTTAGTGGAGGTGTTGTAGCATCGGGAGGAGACGCTACACCAAGCTAAAAATAAACTGGAAATCTGTGGTGTAAACACACCATGCAGGCTGGCACAGGGAGCCATAAGTGGCAATTGGGTTCTTTGGTTTTCTGAAAATAACATCAGAAGTTAATTATTCTGAGGCATTAGCAAAAGTATGATCCAGCTCTCTTTCCTTCCTCAGCTTGTTGTTTCGGTCTCACAAACCTTAAATTTCTACACAGATTTTGCAGCTGTATTGCTCCAGTGATCAGATGACGTTGGGCAATGCATTCCTATGTTGTGTTTGCATAAACTGACAATGTGTTTGATCGACCAAAAAGGTGACATGTTGTAAAATGTTGTAAAAGAACTGAATTAAATGACGTACAACATGAATGTAGCCAAAGTTAGCGGCTAGCTAGTGAACACAGTACAAGTTAGGAACTGAAAAGATCAAAACAGAGCTTCAAAAGGAGCTTCTAATGTTGCCTGAGTGTCTCCCCTCTCTTCCACATCTTGTCATTGTGTATAATTTTTGATCTCAAAGTCAAAAGTCCTTCTTACAAACTCAGCGTTCTGAGGTGAATGACGCCCTCTCTCTTTGTTTTTTGACTTGGTCAGCATTTATCACTCAGAGCTTCATTCATAGCTGCTTGTTGAGTGCTAACACTCAGAGATCTATAGTTAAGTCTTCTCCATCTCTTATGTAAGCAGCGCTCCTGCTGTGAAACATTAAAGCAGACTCATAAATAATTCCAGGCTGACTTGTGCTTTACCTTCATGAATAATTAATTGTTATTTCTGTGATTTTAACTGCAGCATTTAAGCAGATAGATGAATTATTTACTGGTCCACTGATCGTCATACTGTAACACAAGCCTTCTAAATGATTGATATTTATTAGTTTGGAATATTCATTTTTAAATGAAAGCTTTTAGAAAACCTACAATAAGCTTTAAACGTGGCGGGTGATGGAAGCCGTGGATACCACCTCAGTGTTTAAATATATTTTATTTACTGTTCAGTGTCAAGTGCTCAGCTGAAACCTGCAGTGTCAGGCTCCCATCCTGCTTCAGTAACATCTTGTATTTTAAATGA
Organism: Parambassis ranga; assembly: GCF_900634625.1. Classification (NCBI taxonomy): domain Eukaryota; kingdom Metazoa; phylum Chordata; class Actinopteri; family Ambassidae; genus Parambassis; species Parambassis ranga. Next base: position 15,309,350 of record NC_041032.1, read on the forward strand.
GGATTACTCTTTAACCCACTCCTTAATTTGCCAAAAATCTGTCCACTATATGTAATAAAGAGCGTGTCTGATGTGATTTATCTAACAGCTTATTTCATGCTGAGAATCCTCATTTGCTTCAGGGAAGTGCTGCTTTGTACGTTTTTGTGTCTGTGTTACAGTTTTACAGACCTTATCGGCTGCTGCTGCCTGTGTGTGTGTGTGTGTGTGTGTGTGTATGTGTGTGTGCGTGTGTGTGTGTGTGTGTGTGTGTTGGCTCTCTGCCTCCCCCTGTATAAAGGGGGAGCCGCTCTCACTCATGCGAATGACGATTGTAATTCTGCTAGAAAGAGAAAGCGCTGAGCTGGCAAAGCCCGCCTGTCTCAGGAAGGTCACGGCACTCCTGTATCACTGACAAATGAGTTGTATTTCAGGCTGCTGCTCGTCGGCCTGATCCGCTCCATCGGCTTTAAGGCAGGGACGGAGGGACCAGAAGACAAGAACCCACAGGACCTAAACACACAGACTGCAGACAGACGTGTTTGTGACTGTGTCGTTTGGCACTTGGATAAAAGTTCCACACTGGACCCGTCCACCTACCCTCCTGCAGCACCGTGTCAACACAGTCCACATCAAGCCTAATACTTCGATAACAACATGACTCATGACAGGTGCATGCTGGGAAAAAGTGAGCATCCCTCACTATGATGTTTTTAATGTCATGTTTCTTATTTGACAGTTTAAAGAGGGCGCCTCCCTCACTCAGAGTCCTTTAACTGCAGGGGATTCAAAGTATTTAAACAGGCAATATTAAAAAGACACAAAAACAAAAATCTAATCAAAAAAATCTGGTAAAGATTTAAAAAATAAACAAGCAGCCTACATTTAGCTGCAGATATTGGTTCTTGGTGTTAAAATAATATTAAATTATACATGTACAATCTGCCATGTTCTGTGTATTTGGCTAAATCTGACCATAAAGACTGAAACCTTTTGAATAAATGGATTTAAAGTATAGTTGAAGTGAATTTATTTGACCAAACTACCACACTGCCTCCTACTGGCCGTGCTGCATATAGACAGCATGCTGTCATGCAGTGAGGTTCACCAACAGGTTCATCACATTTCAATGTGTTCTGTTAAAAAACATGAGACAGAAAACAGTGATGTGGACCCACGCTTCTCCATTCATTAGAATGTGTCAAAATGGTGGAAGATATTATAACATGATGACCCAGTAAAAGTCCAAAGTCTTGTGATGTTAGGTGTGAGGTCAGGAAGGATGGACTATCACGCAGACTACTTAAGGTGGTTAAAGAAAAAGCGAGCGTTATTAAAATAAAGCTGAAAAAAACAAAAAACCCAAAGATCAAAAAGAGATGGAAACTATTAAAGTATTAAGGGTCAGAAGCAACAGACCACAACACAGGAGGACCACAAGATGGACTCACAAAGACAAAGAGGGGCACAAGACTAAGTTTCTGTTCACACTGGGGAAATCAATCCTGCTAGAGCGGGATTCGGGCCGTGTCTGGATATATCCGGATAGTTGTTTTTTTCTGAACAACACGAATCCGGATATATCCAGCTAGTGAATCTCTCTAGCGACGTGATACTTCCGGTTCACAGGGACAGTGTCTGGGTCGTTATACAAAAGCCGTATGTAAACAACCGCCAAACTACGACAGCTTTGCCCTGAGTGTATTTTTGACAGGGCTACAAAGGAACGAACTGCTTTTTGAACCGAAAAAAAACAAGCGACACAGGACAGGATTGGAGGGAACACACAAGAGGAAGTTAAACACACAGAGACACACACTGGGAAACAGGAGTTTCTAAATGAAACCACAACCAAGCACACCAATAGAACATACCAACATGGTGACTCAGTACAGGAAGTTCAAAGCCGTGACAGTGTTTGAATGAAGTTCCTAGTGTTGACACTATGGGAGCAGCTGATTGGTCCGCGTTCTTCGGCAGGTGTGAATTAAAAAAAACAAAGACGTCACATTCTGTTACTATGGAGGAAACTGGAGCTGAAAATATGTAAAAAAATCAGTTTCAGACTGAGAACACTGAGAGCTAAGAACAGTCCGGCTGCATTCATACTGCATGAATCCACTGTGTCATCTCACAAACACACACACCAAGCCATCATGTTGGTTTCACTATGACCAGATAAAACCACACACACACACAAACAGTGTGTCATCCTCCAGCAGAGGGCGCTCGGATGCAGGCCTCGTTCTCCTCCAACCTTTAGTGAGGTCTCTTATCCGAGCTTTTCCCTCCCTGACTCACACAGATATCTCCACCTGCCTGAAAACCACATTTAACACTTATTTTTCATGTATGACACCCAACACGAAGTAAGACTCCATCCAGCTGCTTCCTTCCTTCCTTGTTGCCCACACGGAGCTGCTGCTGCTGCTGCTGCTGCTGACCCATGTGGCTCTAAAGGAGGACGTGATTTAATCACATTACTGCCTGATCAGGCCCGGCTGAGTCACGGTCCTTGACTCCTGGCCCCTAAATGAATCACAGATCCACTAAGTCAGGGACAATTTGTATGTCACTGTGATTAAATCAACTGCTCAGATACCCTCCAGTCAAACGGCAGGTTGTCTCACAGGGTGTTGCCGAGTAACCGTCCAGCTTTTCAGGACCGCAGAGGAGCAGAGAGAGAGAGGGAGAGAGAGAGCGAGCGAGGCCTCCCTCCCTTCTCTGTGGTGTCAGAACACATGCAGCTAATATGCAAATGGACATTATAACTGATGTGAGAGTGAACTCTCAGCTTCCTGCCAATCTTTTCCTTTTTACTGGAAGAGAAACGTTGGATTGTGCTGCTAATAGAAGTCTTGTGGTTTTCCGGATCTCATGGTTCCATCAAAAAACCCATGACAGGGCTAAAAGTCCTCCTCCTCCTCCTCCTCCTCTCTACAGTATGTGTCTGTACTAAATCGTATGAGGATTACCACATGACTAACGGTCAACAGACAGGCCTGGTGCAGGCTTATGAGGCAGAGGGAACATTCCTCATGAATGAATGTGTTATGTCACTCTGACTTATGAAGTTAAATAAGTTTTAAGCTGGAATGAGAGCACAACCCCCCCGTGGTCTAAGCTGCTTCTTTTAAAGACGGTAGTACAGGAAAACTTCAGATATCACTGACAAGTGTGTTTCATATTATTTATAAATCATATTATTGTTTTTAAGTGTGTTTTTCACCACATATTTTTACTGTTCTGTATTCAGTGGATTATGGGTATTTCAGTTAGTATTCTTGAGTACTTCATATTGAATATTAAACCTACTCACTGCGTTTTAAGGACGTCAGCGTTTGTCTTTGTACTTTTTGTACATTCTGGTAGTTCACTGTGTGTTTTGTTTACTCGCGTCTTTGTTTTGAGTATTTGACTGTGTAATCTAAGTACTAGTATTTTGTAGCCTTGTCCTCTGTGTAATTTGTAATGCTCAGTGTATTTTTAACACATCATGTTGTATTTTTTTGCTCTACTACATGACCCGTTTACTCCTACTTACTGTTTTTCAGTACTTATTTTTCAGTACACCTTGTACAGTATTTTTTTTAAAAAACTCTTTATACTCTTCTGTTAGAGTACTTTTTTTACTTCTGTCTGTATGTAGTACTCTGTGTATGGTCACAGCACATCTTTGAGTATTTTACTACACTCCTCTATGAACATTATAGTATTTCACCATACTCTCTGTATTTTCTAGTACTCTGAGTATTTTAACTGTACCCCTCAACATTCTGAGTACATCTCTGTGTATTTTGTAATACTTATGTAATACATGATGTATTTTTACTACGCTCCTCTGTGTATTCTGAGCATTCCTCTGTGTGCTTTGCAGTGCTCAGTGTATTTTAAGCCCATCATGTTGTTGTTTTTTTTGCTCTACTTGATGAACTTTTTACTCCTACTTATGGTAATTTTCAGTACACTTTATACAGTATGTTTATACAATACACTTTTTTACTTCTCTCTGTATGTAGTACTCTGTGTATAATCACAGTACATCTTTGAGTATTTTACTACACTCCTCTATGTACGTTATAGTATTATACTCTGTATTTTCTAGTACTCTGAGTATTGTAACTGTACTCCTCAACTCAGATGTCTGAGTACATCTCTGTGTATTTTGTAATACTTATGTAATACATGATGTATTTTTACTACGCTCCTCTGTGTATTCTGAGCATTCCTCTGTGTACTTTGTAGTACTCTGTGTTTTTATGCTGCTCTGTACATATCTGTGTAGTGCTTCATGATTAACCCTCTGTACTCCTCCTCTGTGTGCTCTGAGAATTCCTTGGTCTATTTTAGGGGGGCGGGAGGAGGAGGAAGAGGGGGGGGTGGCTGTTTCCATATAAGGCGTGGATTTGGTGACGTCAGCGGAGCCAGCGCCCCTGCGCGGCGCGCAGGTCGGAGCACGCGCTGCCGGGGTGGCCGCGCAGAGGAAGCTCCGGACGTCAGTGTGAACATGGCGTTGATGTGGAGCGCTGTCAGCCGTCCACGGAGGAAAACAAGCCGATCTGCGGGGACCCCCGCGTCTCTCTGAGACTGAAAAAAAACACGGATTACCGTTGACGGCGGAGGCTCCTCTCAGATTATTAATCCGTTTCATCTCCTTTTCTTCCACCTCTGGGTCTCTGTGTGCGCAGAAAGAGCAGAAGAAGGAGCGGAGCTGACAGCTTTACACTACCGGGACCAGCTACCGTTTACCTGGACTGTCAGAGCGCTAAATAACCCGCTGGGAGATCACATCGATCCGGTCTAGCAGCTGGGCTACTCTCCAGAGCTATTAGCCATTAATCGATAGTTAGAACAGAATATGGTTCCGTGAACTGTTTCTTCTTTTACACTCGTGTTCAGGCAGCTGAAGTATTGATCGTTAGTCAAACAGCGCGGATTGAAAAACAAAAACGAACTATGTCAGATAATCAGAGTTGGAACTCCTCCGGTTCTGAGGAAGATCTGGACCCCAGAGAGGAGCCTGGACATCCGGCTGGTATCGCCGAGTTCAGCGGAGTCCTCAGTAAGGTAAGACCCGTCTGAGTAAAGGGAAGTTTATCCAGCTTGGTACCAAAGATCCGAGGGCACAGCTGCCAGGTGATCCTGGCATGTCCGGAATAATCCAGCAACAACACACAGGTAATCCCCAATTAACACAGAGACAGGCAGCCCTCTGAAAACAACATGATTATTTTACAATAATGTCAACCTGGCAGAGAAATATTTATGAGTCTGCTGATAATCCAGATTAAATTCAAACAGCTGAAGTGATGCTGTCAGAGCGCACAGAGCTGCAGGCATTTGAACGCACCATGATTTAGAAAAGGTGCAGCTAGCAATGGAAATATAAACAAATGCCACTGCTGGGTTTTACATCTTAATTTTAATAATCCTCCACCTACAAAACAAAAACAGCCCTGTGGTTGTTTTCTCTGATGAGATTAGAACATACACATACTGCAGGAGATTAAGACGTGAAGCAGACGCTGCCGGTATGTGTTGTTAGACTTTAATGTGTTTCATACTCTCTGTCTGCAGCACATGTAGCTATCAGGTGGCTGAAAAGTCATCAAACAGTAGTTTAACCCTATCCCTCCTGGCCAAGTATACTTTCATATATTAAATATCAGCTGGATATGTTTTGTTTACACTGTCTGCAGCACATGTAGCAGTGTTAGCATCATAGCTAATCATGTGGGAGTCAAATAATCTGATTTTTTTCTAACCAAAATATAAAATATAGTTAACGTTTGTATGACAGAGCAGCCGGTGATGTTTTCACCATTATCAATAATAGTGTCAGCTCTTATTTCTGCCTGCCAGGCTGCACGTTTCTGTTCCATGTCAGAGTTCCGGGCACATGTCCAGTGACACTGTAAATATTGTTGTTCTCCACAGGGTGCGATCTGCTCTGTTTTCCTGTTAAGTCTCCCACCAGACAGACAGACAGACAGACAGACAGACAGACAGTCTCCCTAACCCATTTCGCCATACGCCTCTGCTCACTTGTGTGAGCCTCTTGTTTTGGGCCAACTGACCACAGTTTTAATTCGTTAAGCTTCTGGCAAGCTAACGTGGCATTAATCTGCCCACGCCGACTCTAAACAGATTGCACGCTGACCCGCTAACCAAGCATATTGTGAGATTAGGCAGGTCCACGCCCAGGAAAGCTCACCTGTTCCATCATACTAAACCCCACACACACACACACGTCATGTGAGGATTAATGAGTCTACCTTACATGAAATCCCAAATGTCCTGACTGAGATTTTTCCAGGAAACAAAAACAACAGCAGCAACATTCAGGCTAATATTCTGTTGAATTATACAGTCCAGAACAAGCTATAAACACAGTTTAACACGAGGTGGGCAGGTTTCCAGTAAACACCACTATGTGAAGCCTTCAAGCAAATCAAACCTGCCATCATGAATTCAGATATATCTGGTGTTTCTTTTTCTGATAGCACCTAAAAGATTGTTATATTTTGTGTTATCTTCAGTGGACGAACTACATCCACGGCTGGCAGGACCGATGGGTGATGCTGAAAAACAACACGCTGAGTTACTACAAGTCTCAAGACGAGACCGAGTACGGCTGCCGGGGTTCCCTCTGCCTCAGCAAAGCCGTCATCACTGTGAGTACTGGAAGTGTAGTAGACTCTATTTTAAAAATATCTCGCAAGAAGGGTTTTTACTGTTTGTGTTAAGAGGAAGCTGCACTTGCGTGTCGTAGTGTTGCTGAGAGTGTTTCATTATCTGTGTATAGATCTAAAGAACATGTTGCATATCCTTATGTTGGTGAATTTAACATCCTGCTTCAGCTTCGACCCACCCATCATGCAGAACTATTCTGTTAGCTTGAGGTGTCATTTATCTCTGTATTTGGAGGACACAAACACAAAGATAGACAAGAGACATGATTCAGTTGTCCGTGTCTTTCCCTTAAATCTGTGAAGGAGGTCAGGACAGAGCTCTGGAGTTTCTCAAACTGCAGGTGATGCCCTATTTTTTACTAAAAGGAACTCCTGATTCTGTTCCAAGTTATGCTCGAGGACAACTGGCTCGTCAGGTGACTGCTCTAGTTTAAAAACAGCACGCTATGCGGTTACTGGAATCTCTACCATGGGGCCAACGATGTCACTGTGTAGGATAGAGGGCCATATATACTTCCATCACATCCTGTTGCAGTTATTCAAAAAAAATTGTGTTTATTAGACAAAAGCTCAGCCTGCTCCTGCTGCCGCTGTGTCTCTGCTGCTCCCAGGCTTTGCCGTTAGCTGTATTTGTTCAGCTTTATCCATTCCCGACTGATGTAAATATTAACCTCCGCACGGTGCTCACTTCTCATTCCTGTAGAAATATGTGTCCGTGCTGCCAGTAGTTCTCTCTGTGTGACTCAAACTCTCAAACCATTCATGTGCAGTGAGAGTTTTAAGAACTGGAAAAGCCACGTATGTATTGGGTTTAGAGCATAGTCTGGATATAACTATGTACACAAAAGGTCCGGCTGTCACCCAAGGAGCCGTTTTGTCACCATGTTGGCACCGTCACAGTCCGACTAAACTCCCAGTAGAGGCAAAGAGGTGGAGCATGAGTGGAGCTGAGGTGAAAGAAGATGATCAGGAGCCTCTAAACCAGGCAGTAAACTGGATTGTTTCTGCTGTAAAGTTTTAGATGTTTTAACATGGGGGTCTACGGGGATTGACTCAACTTTGAAGCCTGCCCCTAGAGGCCGCGGGGGAACTGCAGGTTTTGACACTTTTTGGTGTCATTTCTCAGCGCTGGAGGATCCAGCTTGGTCTAGAGAGGAAGTCTTAAGCTGCACTCTGAGTCATTATCTGATTGCGTTATCATGCCTCAAGTTGAGAAACATTGTGTGTGAATCTGTAAATTCACATGTGGTTTCTTCATTGTTTTAAAAAAACTGTGCTCTAAATAATAAATATCAGCACAGAACCAGAAATGAGTGTTGTGGGCTCACTCTTCCCCCTCAAGAGTTTGTCTGTACTGACAATCTTAGACTCTGTTGAAACCTGCAATAACATGTTATCTGGTGCCAAGTTGACAGCTCTGAGTGGGTGTGTGAACTCACCCAGGACACACTGTGATCTTCACACACACACACACTCGGTGTCACACTGGTCTAGCCTGATGCACCAGATGTTCTCTGTTTCCCAATCATTCTTGGCAGGTGATTTGATCAAATACCCGTCACAAACTTCTATCACAAATTGCAAAATACAACAAAGTCATGAAAGCCAGCAGCTAGCATACCTGCAGAGGAGGAATGTACGTGTAGCTGCTGTAGCCCTGAAAGAAGCGAGAGATGTCTGGAAGGTTTCAGATCTGGTACAGGTTTCCTAACTCCTAACTAGGTCTGTAAGGAGATTGGTGGAAGCAGACCCTGTCAGAGCAATAATAGTCCATGGGCCAGATGAGATGTCGGTACCACTCAAGGTGGCAAAGGTTGCTTATACTTTTTGAAAAGATACATGTCTGTAGTCAACATTTTGGTATGATAACCTTTCTGAAGTCACAGCTAAATTATGCTTATCAGCTGGACATATTTAAATTATATTATTATGTTTGGTATCATTTTAAAGGGGACACTCCGAGCTTTCATTTAAGCTCTTTTGCGAATACTTTTGACAAGTAAAGAGGACACTGGAGCTCTTCAAACCTTTTATCACACACATTTTCCTGCCATTTCTGCATAAATCATCTTTTGTCTTTTAGTCCTGTGGCACCAGGAAGCATGAGAGATACAAAACACAAACATTGCAAGACTGGCACGACTCTAAGGATTCAGGAAATGTATAATGTACCCATATTATGTCATATAAGACCTCCAGCCCACATGCACAAAACACACACACAACACTATATGTAAGAAAGATTATTATTGAACATATATATTTAAAACAGAATAACAATACAGGGATTTGATTTTAAATATGCTAACATGTAATAATGTAAGTAAAATAGTATCAAATGTCTGTCCTTTCCACTGAAAGCCTGCTGCTGCCTCTTCTTACTGAGGTCTCAGAAAATAAACAAACTAATAAATAAAATGTAGATAGTTTCCTACCGTCTTCCTCCCGTAAGGCACCTTGGTCCTCAACCAGCATCCAGATGAAACAGCACCAACAGAGAGGACCCTGATCGAGCAGGAAAAACAACAGTTAGCATGCAGTAAAAACAATTAGCATGTAGTTAAAACTGTTAGCTGTGTCCTGCTATCTCAATAACAATACATGCGTTGAGTCAACTGACAATTTCTAGTAGGCTAGCCCACAAAACATACAGCATAAACATAGACAATTTCACGCGAATACACATTTTTATACAGACTGTTTTTTTTTATATGAACAATGTGTCATGCTAATCGCTAGCAGAAACTAGCTAACTCACCAGGATATCCAAACAACAGGGGCCGTCCACCGCTTACAGCCGGCCCGCACACGCAGCAACCTGCAAACTTTAATTCATGCATTAGCCCCAAACTCATCTCTCTCACTCCAGCTGCTCTCCTGCTCTGTGTTACTAACATCAAACTTTCCGAGGAGAGTTTTGTTTCCTCCGCACATCCGCTGCCGCGCTACCTGTCGGGAAGCTCGGCCGTGCTGCGTTCAGGGGACACTCGGAAATTCTTTATATACGTAGATTTAATAGATTACCGAATGTCCCCTTTGGCAAATGGAAAAAAAAATTTGTAAACACAAATAATCCGGGTTGCATGTGCACATAAATATACATATTTCTCTTGTGATTCCAGCTGTCATCACAACTAAAACCAGCCTGTAAGCCTCAGAGGAGGTTAAAGGGCGAACCGCCTTGAAGCCTACAAAGATGGAAGTGTTTACATCACTTCAGCTGATTAATGAGACTCCCTGGTTTATAATGGAGGTTAATGGATAAAATGGATCTGAAGCTTATACTTTATTTGATAGTGTTTTAGGACTCCACAGAGAATTCTAAAAGAGAATCTGCATTCGCTCCAGATTAAGATGCCTCTCTTCAGGCCTGAGAGATGTTAACTTTGATCTGTAGCAGATGAATTCATATTGGTAGCAAACAAAGACGTCAAAGAGTTCGGTGTGGAGCGTGACTTTCCTTCAAATGCAGGTTTTGCGAGTGAATCTACACCACACAGCCACCGGCTCCATTTTTAGATCCACAGGCGGTTAATAAGAGCACACTGGCCTACTTGTTAGTCCTGCTCTCAGTGGAACCGGTGAGTAGTACAGTGGTCTGGATCCACACTGTGTGTGTGTGTGTGTGTTTAGGCTGCAGCGACAAAGAAAAATGGTTTAGAGATATGGAGGGCAGATGGAGGTCAGATGTGTCTTCAGCCAGGAAGTGTGATCCTTCCTCAAACCATGTGATTTCCTCTAGTCCAGGTTACTAGGAAGGTCAGAAACCACATGCCTGACTCTGACTGATGTTCCTTTCCCTGCGTTTTGCTTATGAGTCAGTGTTCCATCTCCATACCATGTTCCTGGCTGCCAGCGCCTCAGCCTCACACTATATTTGTCTCCATCTCCTCTGCATAAAACATAATTACACTGTGTAAATTTGTCAGATTCTTCCAGCCCCTCCATTGGGTTCAGTTCCATCCAGTTTCTGGAGGTTGTGACTGCAGACACGTACACCAGCTGGAGGGGAGAGGAGTCTTTTTGAAGCCGAGTAGGAAGTTTATGTTTGGAGAAACAGTGAAGGGCCGAAGCTGTTTAGTCTCATCATTTGTGTTTCTGGCTTTATATTACACAAAATATCTTTATCCATGAAATGTCTCTCCTCCCTGAAAACACACACACACACACACACACACACACACACACACACACACACACACACACACACACACGCTGAGGCGTCACAGACAGCTGCTGGCAGAGAGGAGCTCAGCTGATAAATTAGATTGTGTGATGCCTGTTTGTCCTGTGCACGGTCACAGGAGGCTGTGTGGTGTCCCAGCATGCACTGCCTGTTTATTTGTCAGCCTGCACAGACATGCACAACAGACAGAGTAAGCTGTTCTTCACACAGGGCACAGGTTGCGTCAGTGTGTTGCCTTGTAAAGTATCTCTCCAGCGATGGACTGTTTTCCGTTTGTTTTCTGTTTGTTTACCAGGACAGCCTTCACTCTCGATCAATAACAACCCTTTTTTTTCCACTTCCTGGCAACCACAGGAACACTTAAAACCACAAACGTTGAGGCTTTTTTTTGTTTTTGTCGTTGAAAAATCACGTGGTTTCAGCCCGTCAGTGAGTTTGGAGCCATTTCACTCCTCTGCTGATCATTTCTCAAGAAGGATGCATCACACTTTGCTTCCTTCCTCAATCACGCTTCCTCTTCTCATTCGGCCCCTGTGAGTGCTGCTGCTAACACTTAAACGAGCATCTGATCTGGACAGCTTCCAGTGTTTGTTCTAATGCGGTGCATTATTGACACTGAGTGTCTGCCGTTGGCCTCGCCGCTGTCCAGATGCCAGGCAGCGAAGGCCAAGTCCTGCAATGAAATGAAACTACAGCGGGACTTTATGACTCTGCCGGGCTGCTGACAGCTTCACATTTTTGGTACGTTCGACAGATTTCATAGACCTGGAGGAGGAGATGATCAAAGAATCAATATCTCTCTCTCTCACTAGAGCGTCTGAGTTCCTCACAGATAAACCTCTATGATCAATACGCACATATATAGGTCAGGAACACATGGACAAGAATAAACAACAAAAAACACAATAAATCAGTTCAAGTCTAATTAACGACGCTCAGAAAAGTCTGGAAAAGTCTGAACTTTGCCTCCATAGTCAAATATTGGCTCTACTGTGCGTTTCACATATGCAACACAAGATGTTCCAGATGTGTTTATTGTGTTGTGGCCAGCACAGGAATGTGGATGTGTGTGTGTGTGTGTGTGTGTCTGTGTGCTTGGATGTGTGTGTGTGTGTCTGTGGATGTGTGTGTGTGTGCATGGATGTGTGTGTGTGTGTGGATGTATGTGTGTGTCTGTGGATGTGTGTGTGTGTCTGTGTGTGTGGATGTGTGTGTGTGTGCGTGGATGTGTGTGTGTGTGTGGATGTGTGTGTGTCTGTGGATGTATGTGTGTGTCTGTGGATGTGTGTGTGTCTGTGTGCGTGTGTGTGTCTGTGTGTGTGTCTGTGTGTGTGTGTGTCTGTGGATGTATGTGTGTGTGTGTGCGTGTGTGTCTGTGGATGTGTGTGCGTGGATGTGTGTGTGTGTGTGTGTGGATGTGTGTGTGTCTGTGGATGTATGTGTGTGTCTGTGGATGTGTGTGTGTGTGTGTCTGTGTGCGTGTGTGTCTGTGGATGTGTGTGTGTGTCTGTGTGTGTGTCTGTGTGTGTGTGTGTCTGTGGATGTATGTGTGTGTGTGCGTGTGTGTCTGTGGATGTGTGTGTGTGTCTGTGTGTGTGTGTGTGTGTGTGTGTGTGTCTGTGTGTGTCTGTGGATGTGTGTCTGTGTGTGTGTCTGTGTGTGGACTCTCCGCCTCCTCTGTTGCTGTGATCAGACTCTGAGTTGCAGCTCTCTGTAAAGATGTCCTGATCCTTTCTGCTAATAATACCACACAGGTAGAAACGCCGTCGTTATCCCCACCTCCGCTCTCTCTCCCTGAGTGCACCCACACACACCCACACACACACACACACACACACACACACACACACACGCTCGCGCGCGCCGCCGCAGCAGTTTTACAGTGCTGACAGGACACTGGAGGGCTATTAGAAACATGCTCCATTCTGCAAAATGCTTTAAAAGGCCCGTTATCTGTGGGACGGGGTGAAGACGCAGAGCTGTGAGTCCCTGTCATTCAGGCCTCACAGATTTATAGATCATCAGGCTTCTAGCTGTGAGAGCTCAGGAACAGCTTGCAACACGCAGTGTGTCAGTGTCGCTACAACAGCTGCTTGAGTGATGGATATGATCGGCATCTCACTGTGTCCTCTTGTGTCTTTTCTTTCAGGCCCATGAGTTTGACGAGTGCCGGCTGGACATCAGCGTGAACGACAGCGTGTGGTACCTCAGAGCTCAGGACCCCGAGCACAGACACCAGTGGATCGACTCCATCGAGCTGCACAGGGTGAGTCGCACACACACACAAACACACACACATGGCAAAATAAGCACCATCTCATTCAAAGCTGGATTTGTGAATGTGTGTGTTCACTGTGTGTGTGTGTGTGTTTCTATTAGAGTATCAGAGAGGGGAGGAGAGAGAAGGCAGGAGTCCAGGGAACAATAATCATCCCTCCACCACTGGTGCGTTTGTTGTCTGTAGACACACGTCTGTGTGTTTGTGTGTTTGTATACATACATTCTGTTGCACCAGCATGCAGCTTCAGCCTACATCTCTCACCTCAGCTGCAACATGTCCGGGCTCGCTTAGCCTAAAGTTATCTGAGCCCTGGGAGTTGGCTCGGAGTTAGCATAATAATCCATTTTCACACACAGACATTTAACACATGGCTAGCTCTGAAAAGAGGCTGCAGCAGAGCTTCAGAGGACAGCGCTTGAAGAGCACAACCCAGAGATAACTGGGATTTCAATTATTTTTCTGGGAAGTGGTCCAGAGCACCGAGGCTGAATCAGCCACTCCTGGACTGTTGTGAAATATTAGTGCAGTAGCATCATTGTGGGCTCATGGTTCTCTGCACGCTAGTCCAGGAATATTTCTGTGAGCTCCGCTGTAGCACTATATGTTGTTTTTAGTGGAGTTTTCTTTTAAAATCAATACTGATGTTTTCATAATTTGTTAAGGATTACATACAGGTATCTGTTTTTAAGCTGTATAAAGCTGCAGATCAGCTGGTGTGAGTCAATCATGGCTTCCTGGTTGCACAAAGAAGTGCAGAATTTGTCTGAGCAATAAATGCTGTATGAAACATGCTGCGGTGCAGGGAGGGTGAAGTCTTAATCTAAATCATCCATAATCCATGGAGTCTGTAAATGAGGCTACAGCCACCACACCTTCAGTCTGCGTGGCTCTGTGTGTGTGACGCTGCTCGCTCCTGGTCCATTCCTGGTATTGGGAAATCCCCCCCTCCCCTCCTCTCACTCATCCAAGCAGCAGTGACTCAGAACAGGAGGGGGTTCAGTCATACCGGGCCTTCCCACCCTCAGTGACTCATCACTGAAAACTCTTTTTCGAGGGCCCCGCTTTCCTTTTTAAACCCACATTACTCACAGCGCTCAGCAGCCAGCGTCTCCACGGCAACACAACACAATACAGAGAACACATCCTATAGTGTCAGAGCGTGAAATATCTACATATGGACACAACACTGGTTTCCAAGACACCGCCATGAGATTTTGCAGACTGCCTGAGGGTTCACAGATCCTTTGGTCCGGACCATGTGCATATGTGCAGGTATTACTGTGGAGAGCCTCTATCTGATTTTCACATTACAGATTAAGCAGCCTCCAGCAAACAGACAGACAGACAGTGCTATCTGTGCAGATAGAGTCAGTGGAGCAGCGGCATGCTGGATAAAGGGCAGGCAGCAGCCACTGAGCTCCATGTGAGCGCAGGCGGAGCCACTCCTGGTCACTGACCGACAGTTACCCCAGGCTCTGAGACATGCCGGTCACGTGCGCTTGCATTTCACGCCCCCTGGTGGCTGAAAAGGGAACACCTGCTTCAGTTCCTCCTGCAGTGTGGTTGAACCCGCTCCTCCCTGCAGTCACAGCCGTCTATTTTCAGGGCCAAGCTCGTTATGTAAGAGGAAAGGTGGCAGGTCACAGGAATTCCCCGCAGCTGTGGTCAGTGATGTCACAGCACGCTGTCCAAATGTGTCAACACAAAACAAAGAGTGAAGTACTTTTGTCTGAAATCTGTCCCTCCTCTGTCACTAATGGCTGCTTTGTGTGTGTGTGTCTCTTTTTTCCACAGGCTGATTCTGGATATGGCTCAGAGTCCAGTCTGCGGAGACACGGCTCCATGCTGTCCCTCACATCAGCCACCAGCGGCTACTCCGCCACCTCCACGTCCTCCTTCAAGGTCAGCTTTCTAACTTTGTTGGTTTCTGCACCTTGTGGCCCACTGAACGCTCAACCCTTGTGTATGCTCCTTTTCAGAAGGGCCACAGCCTGAGAGAGAAGCTGGCAGAGATGGAGACGTTCAGAGACATTCTGTGCAGACAGGTGGACACGCTTCAGAAATACTTTGATGGCTGCGCAGACGCCGTGTCCAAGGACGAGCTGCAGAGAGACAAAAGTAAGAGAGACACAGAGCTCGGAGCTTCCTGCTCAAACACAAGCACACACGCCAAACAGACCTCCCTTCCTATAGGCGCACGTTTAGTTTGAACTTTTTACATACAAAACAAAACAGGTAGGAGATTTTGAAAACTCAGAAACTGATAGTCAGCCAGATTTGAAAGTAAACACACGCCCCTTTCTCTCGGAGCTCACCCCGAAGCCACGCCTCCCAATCACATGGACGCGCATCACCTGAAGACGAGCTGCGGTCTGTGACTTCGGCCATCATGCACGTACCTGATGATGTTTTTAGCGTTTTATAGCTTCCACAGATGATTCATATTCTTCGTTTTAAAGCGAAACTGCCGAACTAATCGGTTGCTATCGGATTGTAAAGAGAAGTTACACTAATTTAACAAATAGTGCATCAGGATGAAATCTCCGACCTTTAATGAGGCCTGGAGTCTGTTCTCTGCTAAATGGCTAAACCAAAGTTTAGCTAAGAAAGAAAGAAAACAGAAAAAAAAACTTAACCATGAACTCAGGAAATCCAAAAGACAACAAAGACAACAAAAACTAAAACCGAGCAGAGGATACAACACAGACTAACACAACAGACACGAGGCTGCAACACAAGACGACCCAAAAGAGACAAAATCCAGCACAAGACGTAAATACACAGGAAGTTACAAGACACAGGTGAGGATCAGGGCGGCTGCTGAATGAATCCTGAGCTAAATTTTAAACACAGTTTGGTTCTCCTGACTTCCGTATGCAGAAAAACCATGAAGATGTTTGTCGTATCTTGTAAGGAATGTGTGTGAGAGCAGTTATTCTACAGCCCCCCCCCTCCTGTGTTGGCTGGCTGGCTGAACATTTGTTCATGGCAGCCTGTGGATGACCACAGTGAATGAAGCCCTGCTTTTGTTCACCTCACCTCCCTCCCTCCCTCTTCCTCACCCCCTCTCCATTCTGAAGATGAAACCAGACCATTGTCATGTTGTCCGGCACAGCGGAGGTCTGTCAGTCTGATGGCGTGCTGAGCTGTGGTTTAACTTGTCCACGGGCCTGTAGGCGCCGCCCGGACCTTACTGCACGATGAGCAGGACAGCCTGTGTGATCTGAATGTTTGCTTGTTTTCAGTTGTGGAGGATGATGAAGATGACTTCCCCAACACCCGCACAGACGGAGAGTTTCTGCACAACAACAACGGCAGCAAAGAAAAATGTGAGTAACGCACCTCGTCCGAGTTTTTCATCCATCCATCCTTTGGTTTCTGCGAGCGCTAACCGCAGCTTGTTTATTCTGCGCAGTGTTCCAGTCCCTGGTTCCCAGAGGCATCAATGGCATAGACTTTAAAGGTGAAGCCATCACATTCAAGGCCACCACGGCGGGGATCCTAGCCACTCTGTCCCACTGTATCGACCTCATGGTGAAGAGAGAGGACAGCTGGCAGAAGAGACTGGATAAGGTCTGAGATATTTCACATAATCTCATAACTTCAGCTTCTCCTGCAGCTGTAGTCTGACTTCTGTGTGTGTGTGTAGGAGATGGAGAAAAGGCGGAGAATAGAGGACGGTTACAAATCAGCCCTCAACGAGCTGAAGAAAAAGTCTCACTTCGGAGGTCCAGATTACGAGGTAAGATAATTGTATTATTACCCACAATGCAACACCAATTATATCATATTATGATTCCAAATCACGCTTTGTCTCTGTGTTATCGACAGGAGGGTCCGAACAGCCTCATCAATGAGGACGAGTTCTTCGATGCTGTTGAAGCCGCTCTCGACAGGCAGGACAAGATAGAAGAGCAGGTGAGGAGCGCTCTGATCGGACGTTTACGGCCTCACGCTGACGTCCGATTGTGATTAGAGCTCCATGTTTTTGTTTCTCTAGTCTCAAACGGAGAAGACGAGGATACAGCGATCCAGTCCGGTCCCCCCTGGAGACGTCTACTCCAGCACCGGCACACACAGGTTCTCTGACAAGGTGAGGACACGCTCCGCCTCCTGGACCTGGCCTCGGTCATCCTACCTGTGTCCCCCCCCGCCATTTCTCACATCAGTTCTCTCTTCTTTTTCCTTCATGTTTTTTTTTTGTTCTCTCTCCATCACCCTCCCCTCTTGTCTTCTCCCGTAGCCTCTTAGTCTGTCCTCCCCTCCTCATGATGTCCACAGATTCAGCACAGAGGTAAATCACTGCAGAGCTCAGACAGTCACTCTGTCCAAACACCAGAGGCTGCACCGGCTTTTATTTAAAACAATGGTTTATGATGCTAACAGATGTCCTGAGGACCTGATTTATTTATGTCGTCACATTTTAAGTCGGCGTGTGCTCATTGTTAACTGCAATGTAAACAATTATGGCTGCAAGAGGACAGAAGTCAAACATGTCTTTGTGCAGAATTACACATTTAGAAACATTGATCTATTCCAGTTTGAGCTGTAGAAAGCTGCACATCAGCCTCTGAATGTTTGTCGTGTGACTGCTGGTCACATGTGAGTCATAGCTCCCTAGTTTTGTTGTGAAGTTTTTTTTTTGCATAATCTTGTTAGTGTAGATGCTTTTAAGCCTAGTTGTGTCCTGGCTGTTGTCTCTGTCTGATTCTCGGAAAACAAATTGATTCTTTGGCCTGATCGATACCCCGGTCTCTGTGCCTTGTGTGTCGTAGGTGGAGGAGATGGTGCGGAATCACATGACCTACTCGCTGCAGGATGTCGGAGGAGACGCCAACTGGCAGCTGGTCATAGAGGAGGGAGAAATGAAGGTATGAGGAGGAGGAGGAACATTTTAAATGATGCAACATGTTTTACCCTCAGCTAACGTGTGTGTGTGTGTGCGTGTGTGTGTGTGTGTGTGTGTGCAGGTGTACAGGAGGGAGGTCGAAGAAAATGGGATTGTGTTGGACCCTCTGAAGGCCACGCACTCAGTGAAGGGGGTGACGGGTCATGAGCTCTGCCATTACTTCTGGGACACTGCCTACCGCAACGACTGGGAGAGTAGGTGTCGGAGCTCAGCGCAGCTTTCAGACAGTTTGGACTTTGTTTTAACTTTGTTTGTTTTTGTTTTAGCGACTATTGAAAACTTCAATGTTGTCGAGACGCTGTCGGATAACGCAGCCATCGTCTATCAAACGCACAAGGTAAGAACGCTTATATTCACGCGGTCTGAACGCCAGCACGCCCCAGCTCCCCCTCTGATTGGTGGATCATCTGCTCTGTCCCCCTGCAGCGGGTGTGGCCTGCCTCTCAGAGGGACGTCTTGTACCTCTCAGCCATGAGGAAGATCCTGGCTAACAATGAGAACGACCCAGACACCTGGCTGGTCTGTAACTTCTCCGTGGATCACGACGACGCTCAGGTGAGCGACCGGCCGGCCGGCTCTGATTTAAACCCGACACGTCGCATGTTATTGTTGTTTATTTGAACGATGTCTCCCTCTACAGGTGACCAGCAGGTGCGTCCGTGCCAAAATCAACATCGCTATGATCTGCCAGACGCTGGTCAGCCCACCAGAGGGCGATAAAGAGATCAGCAGGGACAACATCCTGTGTAAGATCACCTACGTCGCCAATGGTGGGTGTCCAGCTGCTGCTGTTGTCTTTATATAAACTATTTTATTTAATTTCTGCCGCACACAAAAATGTTTCTACCTGTCTGAAAACATGTTTAATATATTTTTAGGACTTCAGATAGTATCTCTGGCGGGCTCTTCCTCCTCTGGGGTTGTTTGGTTTGAGTGCACTCTTTGCCAAAACATCCTGAGGAAGGCTGGAAGGCTAACGCTGCTGTGTTTAAACCCTATTTAGCCTGATGTATTTTTACCATTTCCTCTGTGACCTTGTCAGCTAGTTTGACAGAAAAAAGAGCTGATGAATGTGTTTAAGCCGGTATCCTGTGTGTGCAGTGAATCCAGGAGGCTGGGCTCCCGCCTCCGTCCTCAGGGCCGTGGCTAAGAGGGAGTACCCGAAGTTCCTGAAACGCTTCACGTCCTACGTCCAGGAGAAAACCGCCGACAAACCCATCTTATTCTAAGAAGAATCGCAGCTGAGACGAGTCACTCACAGGTGAGCTGATCCTGTCCTCACCCCGGCTCCACCGGGTACACGAAGCCTCCTCCGTCTTTTCAGAGCTGCACCTGGAAGCTTTGAGGAGACGGAGTTGGATTCAGCGGCAGGTCGGCGCCCCTGCGAGAAGAAAACCCGGCCTCGTTTCACAAAGGATCTCTGAAATACTACATCGTCAGATTATGATGCGGCGGCCATCTTTCATGCTCGTGTAGATGAGAAATGTACGTTTGTAAAATGAAACTCCGAAAGGTTTAGCTTCTTTTTTTGTGTTGATTTTTTTCCATACAGCTGTTTAAAACAGATGACCTGAGATGATAATGACGTCATCTTAGTGAGTCCAGAGCAACTCTGCTGATGATGATGATGATGTACGGCTTACTTTGTGCCTCTCTGATGAAGACACCACCATCTGGTGCTGAAGGAGAGACGAGAGATTATCATGTACATTGTTTGCATCATTGTTAATATTACTGCTGTCGCGCATCTTTTTCAATGTTTAATAACGTGTACATAGCGCCGCTGACACTTCCGCTCTGCACAGCGTTTCTTATGTGGAGCCCAGATGCCTTAGTGTTACAGGAGACTGTAGAGACAGATGGGATAAATCACTAGTGAAGTGCCTCGTGGCTGTGACCCCGCCCCTTCCCCTCGCCTCCTCACTCCTGATGTCTCCTTTCTTAACCAGGCGACCTGATGTCACCTGTGTTTACCCCCCACAGAGGGCTGACAGCGATCATTTCAGTATAAACCATCCAAACCTCAGCCGCTGTTCTGTCAGTATTTCTGGAGTTTGTTACTCGCTACTAAAATGTCTTTGAACCATGTGTTTGGTGATCAAATGATCATACATCTGCTCTGTTCATACGTTTATTTTAGGAGCATCAAACTTGGAATATATTTACATGTTAGAGCCCGACCGATATTACATTTTGGCACCTGCAATCTGACCCTGACAGATATTGGAATTTTAGTGTCGATACTGATTTCTGATATTGATTATGTTGGCTGCTATTTCTGTCTGAACTTCGGTTCTTGTCCTTCAGAGGGCGGTGATGCTATTAGCGCTAGCATGTATTAATATTCAGCAGCAAAACCCTGCCCACTGTCCGACTTGTGACACGTCACAGGTGACTTCTGTTCCCTCGGCTGTGTCTGACAGGCTCTCAAAACACTTGTAAAGCCCAGCATGCTAAGTTTACAACTACAACCATTCACCCTGTGTGACTATATACATGCTAGCTACTTGCTAATATAGCATGCAGGCCAACATCGGCCAATAATATCAGCAGATTGAAATATCGGTCGGGCTCCTGTTAGCTCAGTGCTGCTGCTACCTGTTAACAGCACATTGTCTTCAGACGTCAGTGACTTGTAGCTTCGGCCTTTAGAGCCGAGTGTGAGAAACGAGGTGAAGCCAAATGATACTCTGCCTGCGGGCGAGTTGAGAAGACGCCAGAGACTGAAGCTCTCTCACCTAAAGCACACAAGTTTTAGCATGAATGTAATTTTTGCTTTGTAAATTTGTTCATAGCTAACGCTGTGGGATCAACTTATTCATGTACTGTGACGACCTGGCACTTGTGTGCCCCGTTTTGAAAGTGAAATAAATAAGTTTATCCTCCAGCTTTTACAGTGTGGGCTCTTTATATATATATATATATATAAATATATATAATAAACAAAACAAGCTCATCAAGAGGGAACATTGTGGTTTTTTTTTGTTGTTTTTTTTATTTTCGTTTTACAATTGAATATTCTATCTAATGCGTGCTAAGGCTTTTTCAGGACATACTGCATGTAAGGCCACATCTGAAAATGACAACACAAACCAAAGGTTCAGCACATAATCACAAAAAGTTCAATAAATTAATATGGCTTCCAGTTTTCCTTTCCTTTCAAAAAAAGAAACCAGCCGATCAGAATCTGAATCAGCCCAAGCTGTTGCCACTCCACAGTATACACAGTATACAGCAGCACCTTCCTGTGCCATGGCCGCCTACAACACTGATAAGAGCACAACATACATTCAGGCTGTGTGAACAAAGTCACCAACATTAACAGCGCAGCTCAAACAAGCTTTTGGCAAAGTGCAAAGATTCATTCAGCAGTCCGCAGGTCTGTGTGTGTCTGTGTCCTCTGATTCACAGTTTTCTGATAAAGGCATTCGCAAACATGCCTGGAAGGTTCGGATGCAAACAAATGGCACGAATTAGTAACATCTCATTGCAGTCCACAGAAAGCAAGCGCCACGTTGGCTGTGTTTATGTCTCCG
Source organism: Parambassis ranga (assembly GCF_900634625.1). Lineage (NCBI taxonomy): Eukaryota > Metazoa > Chordata > Actinopteri > Ambassidae > Parambassis > Parambassis ranga. Next base: position 15,330,933 of record NC_041032.1, read on the forward strand.
AGCGTCCCCTTCAGAACCTCGTCATGAGGAGAGCCGGCGAAGCGTCCTGCCGTTAGCTGGATTAACATCACGCATTCGCCCCCGATGAAAACGTCTCTGTCAGGTTTATTTTCGATCTAACGGAGAGAAAGACGCGACAAAGTCAGAACGGAAACTCCTCACCTCACACACCACACACCTCAAAGACTCAAACCTCAGACCTGTTGTGCGTCATGTGGCTCTTGACGAGGTGTCCGGCAGCGAGGGCCGCCATCAGAGAGAGCTCCCCCGCCAGGACGGTGGCGCAGACGATGCGGGCCAGCTGCCGGGCGTTCTCCCCGGGCTGGTTGGGGCTGGTGACCCCAAGCATCTGAAAACACACACAGTGATAAAGACATTTAATGACGGCACTAACGTGGCTGAAAGCAGAGACAACTCAGACAAAAAAACAATCTTATTTCCGTTGGAACTTGCTGATTTTTTGTCATGTGACTTCTGGCCACATGTGAGTCATTCATGGCTTCCTAGTTTCGCTGAGGTGTGCAGAATTTTTTGTTTTTTTTAACAGAATATTTTTAGAGCAGATTTTAGATGTGATCATACATTTAGTAAACCATTGCACAAAGCAGATGATGATGTGTGAAGGTACCTGCAGACAGGCCTGCTGCGGCGGCAGGCTGGTGCCTCCTCCTACGGTGCCCAGCTCTATGGAGGGCATAGTGCAGCTGATGTACAGGTCCTCCCCGTGTGGACCAGCAGGCTCCATCTGAGTGATGCAGTTGGAGCTCCCGACGGTCTGAGCCGGATCCTAAAGATGAAACCATGGAGATTTGAGGTGACGGATTTATCATTGAAAGATATAGACTCAGACTTGTTGAGCTGATGCCGTACCTGCCCACAGGCAATGTAGATGGCTGTTACTATGTTAGCTGCATGAGCGTTGAAGCCCCCTATGCTGCCCGCCATGGCCGAGCCCACCAAGTTCTTGCTGATGTTCAGATCCACCAGAGCGGCCGTGCTGCTCTTCAGCACCTGCAGACAGACGCAGCTGTTTCAGCATCATGTCACCGACACAAAAACAGCAGCAGTGAGTTTGTCTTTACCTCTCTGACCACCTTGGCAGGAACGGTGGCCTCACACACGGCGGACTTCCCGCGGCCCAGAATCCAGTTGATGGCTGCAGACTTCTTGTCGGTGCAGTAGTTGCCGCTGACCGACTGCACCTCCACGTCCGGATGGTGCTGCTGGAGCGTGTGCAGCGCCTGCTCTGTGCCCTGCGGACCACAGAGAATACACACACCTCAGAACTCTCAGGACAGCAGCTGGAGCTCAGGGTTCGCTCGGGCTGGAGCTGCTCGTACCTTTGAGATCATGTTCATTCCCATGGCGTCTCCCGTCTGAGCCTGGAAGCGGATGTACAGGTTTCTCCCAGCGATACCTACGAGCAGCTTCTCCAGACGGGCAAACCTGCGACAGGGAGAGAGTCAGTCACAGCGCTCAATCTTCTGCTGATGTGTGTGTGTGTGTCTGACTCTCTCAGCTAACAGCAGATTATTTCTTCATGCTACACACTAACGTAGCATGTGGGATTATTTGTCACCTGGAGCGAGAGCAACCACCTACTGCTCAATGTGACAAAGACAAATGAACTAGTGGTGGATCTGAGGAGGACAAAGGCTCCAGTGACCCCTACCAGCATCAAAGGGGTCAGTGTGGAGGTGGTGGAGGAGTACAAATACCTGGGAATGTACTTGGACCACAAACTGGTCTGGAGTAAGAACGTGGACCCTGTTTACAGGAAGGGCCAGAGTCCTTCAACATCTGCACGACGATGCTGAGGATGTTCTCTGAGTCTGTGGTGGCCAGTGCCATGTTCTTCTTTAGATACAACTCAGGGATTAAAATGCTATCTAGGTATTTAGATATTTATTATATATTTCAATTTATCTTTGATTTCTATTTGTCTGTAACCAACAAAAATAAAGTATATTTTTATAAATAAATATATTATTAAATTATAAATAAAGGAATTCTGATTCTGATTTAGCCTCCATCAGATTTATGTTTATTTGTCCTGTTTTATGTCCACACACAGCTGTTGAAGCTGTGAATTTTATAGTTGAGAAAACAGAGAAGGTGGAGCAGTTTGGAACTACAAACATTGTTCCAGACTCTCTTGTGGTATTTTTTCCCAACACTTCTCCAGACCTGCAAATTAAAATAATCCTATTTCCCCTCCTCCTTTTGTTATCTGCGTGTTTTAAAACACTCCCTGCCATTCTGTGTTATTCCTGCTGACCTGCTGGTCTGATCGAAGGCCGCTTTTATCACTCGAAACCCATCGGAGGTCTCGAGCCAGACTTTGACCTCTGCTGCCCGGCACGCTGAGGGCAGCCTCACCACGGGACCCCGGGTCATGCTGTCAGCCAGTATCCTGCTGCTGCAGCCTCCGCTCAGCTAGACAGGAAGGAAAAGAACGTCAGCACCACACACACACACACACACACACACAATTACAAACACACACACACGAGACGTTGCTCACTTACAGACAGCGCCCTGCAGCCTCTGTTAGTGCTCGCCACCAGGCAGCCCTCTGTGGTCGCCATGGGAACATAAAACTGCTTCTCATCCAAGAGAAGAGGACCGGCCACTCCGACCGGCACCGGCGTGTAGCCGATGACATTCTCACAGCAGGATCCCATCACCTGCAGGGAGAGGACGCATGAGGCGCACATCAGAACTCTGCTTTGTAAAAAACGGATCTAAGACCGGACAAGGCTTTCTACCATCGAATAGTCGTAGCCCTGATAAGGCAGACGAGCCAGGGCGGTGGGAACGGGAAGTTTGGGTGATAACATTTCTCTCCTGATGAACACGCCCCGCTCTGGGTTCTCAAGGACAGACTCCAGCTTGTAGTTGAGGATTTTCTTTGCGTTGACGAGCTTCATCACTTCAGCATTGCTGAGGAAGAGGGCTCCTCTCTGCGAAGCAGCACGCCCACACATATTAGTCATTAAACCGGAACAAACACAGAATGTGAGGTAAGATGTGATTCTTACCTGAGGGTCCGACAGGACGGCCATACACTCATCCAGCGTTCGAGGCTCTGAGGCACCATCACCTGAAGGTGTCTGAGCAGGACAGGCATCATTAATCGAACCTGTGGTCGCTTCCGCTGCAGAGACATCAGAAGTTTGATTTGATCTTTTATTCTACAATAAAGACACTTTAAACTACACAGAGAAGGGCCTCGTGTTTTTAACGCATCAATCAAAAGCCTTACTCTTCTCTTTGAGTGCCATGTTGGCCTCCGCAGAGAGTTTCAGGTCTGATGCTGGGCTGGTTGCCAGGATACCGTTGGTAGTTTTGTGGGGCTTCGAAGCCACCGGGTCCCTCCTGCAGCAGTCTCCTGCTGCTCTGAGCTTCTGTGTCGGAGCAGAGCTGATAATGGGGCCCCTGAGGGACAGCGAGGACTCCGTCTCTGCTTGCTCAAAGAAGACGTACTTTACAGCCAGAAGCAGGGCGAGGCCGAGGGTTATCACCTGCTCCAGGTCAATACTGATGGGAGGAGACAGAGTCACGCATCAGTGGGCTGGAGGCGCTGACGGATAAAAGGCATTGTGACTGAAATGCATTCAGCCTCCCTTGTGTTTTTTTACCTGGTGAGCTTGAGCGGCCACACAGTGTCACCGGAGTCCAGTCTCTCTATGACGGGTCCCTCCACGGTGCGGTTCTGACCTGAGTGCTCAGCTGTTAGCCGTGTGTGGGCGTGAACCAGGGCCAAACCCAGAGACTGAAAGAAAATACAAACGTTACTTCGAACACGTAGCTCCAAAACAGGCTCAGATGGTTTAGAGTAAGCGCAGTTTCATTTCCAATATTTAAAAATGCGACATATTGTTGAAGCTGCTCACCATGATGATTTTAACCCTCTGGGTGACAGGGTTGGGCTTGTTATCTTCCTCTTCTGCCAGCACAAGGGCAAAGTGGCTCAGCTGCCAGATGGGTCGGCCCTCACGACTTTCCCTCGACAACTAAATCAACAAAACAATTCACAGTTAGCTCCCCATCATCATCATCATCATCATCATCATCCCGTCCGGGATATAATGACGCATCCTCCTCACCTCCAGGACCAGGGAGACACACGCAGGAAAGAACGTCATGAAGACAAAGTAATTGGCGAGGACGGACATGCAGCCAAAACAGCACATGATCTCTAACTGCGGCACACCTGGAAGACAGCATGGATTTCATTTTCCGCTCAATGTACCCAGCCCGTCCTGTCACTGCTTTCCAACACAGATGGAGGTCTAACCTGACATGGTGCCAATTCCAATCACCAGGCACTCCACCAGAGCATCCAGGGTGAACGTGGGGCCCAGGATGGCCATGCCCTGGGAGATGTTGTCCCTCACCTCCTCCTGTAGACACAGCCACATCATTAGCATACGAATTACACTAAACACACGCAGTCTGAAACATTGAGTGATGTTACCTGAGAGTTAGAACTGAGGGCAAATTTTGCTAAAGCACAGGCTTTGGAGAGGTCGATGAGCAGGAGGAAGAACGGCAGCGCTTCACTGTGGGGAAAGAGTCAAATGTCAATCAGGGGACGAAGCAGCGTCCGTGTACTGAAGAGAAACCTAATCATTATAAAGCTCAAGATCAATTTGATTTTATAATTTATTCATATGACTTAAAAGGACACATAATAATGACAAATTCATCATGAAACATGACCGAACCCAAGCTTTAAATCCTGATGTTTCAACATAGCTTCTGTATTCAATGTAAAAAGCTCCAATTTTCCACTATTTGATGCACTGCAGGGTTTCCCACACATAGACCAATTTCTCATTCACGCACACACACTGACAGCTGATCAGCTCGTTCCTCCTCAATCCTGACACCTATGAGCTATTGAAGGAAAACCCGAATCAGCGGATTTGCACAGAAAGGACAGTCGGCGATATCTGGAGCTCACTTAACGTAATTGATAATGGAACATGCCGCACCCTAATGCAGCATAGACAGAGCTGATAACGCAGCAAACAATTAGGTGATTTAAGGTGAAATGCAGTTACAGTTGAGATAAACTACGGTATATGCCCATAGTCAAAGAATAATAACACCAAAAGCTTTCAACCTTTATTTTACAACACAACAACAGGCTGACACATGGGCTGAGGTCAGTGTTGAGTTCTTATAGTGAAATAAAAACCTTCAGCTTCAGCTGTTTTTATAATCCATTCCTTGAATGACAAAGAATTCAAAGCCCGGAACTAAAATAATTCAAGTAAAAACTCAACTTTGATTTCAAATTATTATTAGGAAACATGGTCATAGTATTTGTATGAGTAAAACTAATTCTCCCGCCTGCCCTGTAATGTATGGAGACATTACAGGGCAGGCCAGGTGGGGGAAGGTCCGCGCAGGGTTCTAGTAAAACTGTATTAATTTGTCTTATGACTCAGAACTGTGAGACTTAAAAATGGTCATCAGATAGGCATATATATTTAACTTATAGCAGCTTCAGAACATGTGTTTAATCCCACTTCCTGCACACACTCTGCATAAACCCCAATGACTGACTCCACCGGCACCAACGTGCCGCCACGGATTGCTAACTGGTCTGTGGGAAACACTGAACTGATCCAAGTTTTTTTTTTTTTTTTTAATATTTTTTGTCTTTTTATCTGTGTTATCTGTATTTTTTTATCTGACTTCCCTGTACTTGCAGCCAGAATTGTGCTGCTGCTTCTATTAAAAGTGCAGGAGATGAAAAACGAGGCCACAGGGACAAGAGAAGAAGACGCCCTGAAACTGCCCTTTTAAAGGCGCATGGGACCAGCATAATGACCAGGTGGTGTCACCTGACAGACCCCTGACTTGAATGGCTGCCACTTTAAAGGTCTGCGCTCATTACAGTAGATTTAGACACTGTATTAGTAACTTGAGAACTATCCGAGGAACACAGACCGGGTGTTTTAGGGACACTTACTTAAGACCTGTCAGTTCTTTTCCGAAGAAATGGATGACCACCGTGCTGAAAACAAAGCTGGAAAATACTGTGAATAAGCCGGCGATACCTGCAGACAGGAAAACAGATGATAGGTTCAATCCTTTTCCAATAACACCAGTTCAGAGCTGAGCAGCCTCTAACATCTCTTCATACTCACCCAGTATATATTTGGATCCCAGTTGTTGTAGATTCTTGAACTGGAAATAGATATAAATGACGGCCATGCAGCGAGTGACTGTCAGAATGATAATGTTGCTGCTCTGGCTTTTCTGTAATGAAACACAGAAACACGCAGACTCCTCGTTAGCATCCAGGCGTTTTATTCTTGCAGGCATTTTAGTGCCACACCCACACCAGCCTCACCTCCTCCACCTTGGAGCATTCGTTCCACCTGCACATCTGGCTGCTGGCTGCCAGAGTGTTCATGGACATCAGGCAGACAGTGAGAGCCAGGGTCCCCACTATGACCTCCCACGGGTGGGAGGCCACCAGCAGGCCGTGGAGCCTGAACAGACGTGCTAACATGGTCTCAGGATGGCTTCACCTGCGTTACAAAGACAACAATACATCTGTGGTAGAACAGAAGTATGTCTGTATAACGGACAGCTAGACAGAGCTGGACAGTTAGCATTAGCTACATTTCCCAGCAGCTGACTGTGGCTAAGGCTACCGTTAGCATTAGCTACACTAGCTGTCACGCCCTGACTAAACCTACACGACCCGCCTCTTCCTCTTCGGCCTGTTGTCCACCCACTTTACACTAGTCGTTAAAAGCTATATAAACTCACCTATGACCAAAAGGGAAGCGTCACAGCGGTCAGAGAGTCCTTTCCATAATTATAAATGTCCGCATTCACCGTTCGCTACCGCTAGCTACACTGATGTAATCCAATATGGCGGTGCGGAAGCAGAACGTACGTAAGCGCGTTAACGTCACTGAGAATACGTCAGAGACGTGACCAATAGTAAGGCAGCAGAGAAAAGAACACTTTTTTCTTCAATTTAAACACATTTTTTACACTTGATTTATTTCAGTTTTATTGATTAAATTATTAATGTACTTTTATACAAATTTATAAGATGTTTTATTTCTTTTTTAATACTTAGGATATTCAAGTGGTTAAGAATTATTTGGCCACCAGGGGGTTTAAGACACCAACACATGCAGGCCCTCAGGTTTGAAACACTGACACATGTTTAACACGTGGATATAAATAAAAGAATTAAGGAACAAATAAATACTTAATATTATTCCTGTTATTGTTGTTTATATATACTCAATGGAAAGTTGTTTATTGCAGTGTTTTTCAGGCTATACCTGCAGGTTTTGACTGTGAGTAGCTCTGTGGTCACAATATGTCAGTTTCTGTCCACAGTCAGTCTCACACTTGACTTATCATAGATTAAAGAGCAACTTTTGGTGTCAAACCCCTTTGTATATGATTACTTCTAAGCTTTAGGCCTATTATAAGAGCTTAAATATTGGTGTTTACATTGTGCCGCCGCTGTCTTTACTCCTGCATAAGGCTGCATTTATGTTTATGAAAACCTGGAGCAGGGGACGGACCTGATGGGAACTTGGCACAGACAGTCTTCACAGTGTACAGAGGCTGGCTCCTGTGTATCAGAGGTTGGTTAACAGGAGTCCAGCAGCCCCTCCCCCATCTACTAACACACTAATCTGCTTATTCAAAACGTCCACAGGTAGACTGTCCACCCAGGGGTGGTTCATCTGTATAGCTCAAGTTTGTTATTCACATTTGCCTGATCAATGTAATGAATGAGTTAAACAGCCATTGAAGCAGACGGTGTGTTGCACTTTCATATTCTGATACATGCAAAACACACCTGCTGGTGTGTTCTGCCTCTCAGTGCCTGTTTGCATGTTTAAGTTCACTTCAATGAAATTAAACAGATCATTTTACAGAGACTGTAGAGCAGATTCACTTAAATGTGAATACATATTATTTTATTGTCATATTAAAGTAAACTAAAGGTCACATCAAGATGTCTTTGTGTTGGTGTGGCATGCTGGATAGCATGCTAACCAGGTAGCCACAGACCACCCACCACTGTCCAGGCAGAGAGTGCATTCTAATGCTCGTTTATCAAAGGCACTCATAGCTACCAGTGTTCCTGTCTAGTATAGAAATGATGCAACAACCAGCCTGTATGACGATCTGCTGGATGGACGCTACATGTGTGAGGAAGCGGGCCTGGAGTGCTCCGCTCACACTCCACCTCTTCGCCTGTATTTGGGTTAAGTTTAAGGAGTTAAAGGTCGGGTAGGAGATTTCATCCTGATGCACTTTTTGTTAAATTAGTGTAACTTCTCTTTACAATCCGATAGCAACCGATTAGTTCGGCAGTTTGGCTTTAAAACGAAGAATATGAATCATCGGTGGAAGCTATAAAACACTAAAAACATCAGCCAATCCTCCGGGTGACCTTGTCACTCTCTTCCTGCTCTGCGCGCACCAGAGAGGTACGTGCATGATGGCCGAAGTCACAGACCGCAGCTCGTCTTCAGGTGATGTGTCCATGTGATTGGGAGGCGTGGCTTCAGGGTGAGCTCTGAGAGAAAGGGGCGTGTGTTTACTTTGGAAATCTGGCTGACTCTCACTGAGTTTTCCAAATTTCTGCTTTGCATTAGGACATCAAACTGAAAGGTGTTCACATAGTTGTTCCTCATGTGCGGCTGGTCTTAAACAGACATCAGACTCTGAAGAGTGGGAGGATGTTTCCACTCTTCCTACATCTGTCACTGTGTTTGTGTTTGACACACAGCTGTTGTTGCACCTGCCGTTGTCAAAGGTCACCTTGGACACACCTTAGGAGTGATTTGTTCCTGGAGGTGGCTCCCTGCCAAAGCAACGCACCGAGCCACATTATAAATGACTAAATAATTCATTCTTTTATTAAGAATGAAGAAACTGAAACTCAAATATGAAAACAAAGAATGCAGGTTTTGAATCGACCTTCTGCTGGATCTTTACAGACAAACAGGTTTTCTGACTTGTGCCCCCCCCCCCTCATCCAGATCTGCGCGTTTTTACACAACAGCTCCAGTGTTTGTTTGAAAAAAAAAGTCCTCAGAGGTTCAGAATGTCACCGTTTCCTTGGACTTCTCAGTCTTCCTTCAGTGAGTTCAGATGACTGCAGCCACGGGTTTTTCATTCATCTCCTCTTAATCAGCTGCGGCTCTTCTCTGCTTGTTTTTTGTCGGTTCGTGTTTTTACGCACAGCTCGCTCTCTTTGACCTTTTTACGCAGAAAGGAAACTTCATCAAAGTGTCCCCAAAACACCAAAGTACATTTTTTTCAGCACTTATCTGTATTTAGTGTCTCCGACCCCTCCCACTTCCCGGGTTATTTCTCCCATCGTGTCTTCCTCCTCCTCCTCCTCCTCCCTCACTCACGCAGACCGAACAGCGGCTCAGAGTCCCTGCGCGCTCCGTTTATCCTCTCAATCACAATGTCCTCATTTTAATCATATCGTGGCCACGGTTCAACTTCGCGGCTTCAGGAGATGTTGCGCCAGCGGTGCGTAAAAAGCGGAGTGGCAGGGAGGGACAGCGGCCACTTCTGACGTCGGTAAGTTCCTCCGCAGCTTTTCACTCTGAGCTGAAACACTCGCCTTTAAATTTAGACATGAACTCCGTCTGTGTAACTTTTAGGGGGGATTGGATGAGACGGTGTTCCAGGCGGGGGGCCGGCCGGCACCAGTGTATGGAGCCAGGTGAGTGTCACATATCTGCAGCGTGTGGAATGCATTTGTCACTTTGGCTCAGTAACAGCTTCAGTTTCTGCAGTGCAATTTCCACGCAGGGGGAAAAAAAACGAAAGGAAACCCACACGTTAACCCTTCTGCTTCATCAACAAATACCATAAAATTATTCTATTTATGAAAAAACCTGTGTTCGAATTAAGTCCAATGTGAAACGTGAAAAAAGAAAAGAGTATATAGATAAATAAGTTGGAAGCAGGGCAAGAAAATACAGGAAAAGTTGTGTAATTCTTCTAAAAGAATCTGATGTGATGACATGAGGGCGCCCTCATCCATCAGGTAATTTAAATGGGTTACACAGGGGCGTAGGAAGCATTAAAATGTGTGTGTGGGAGGGGGGGGGGCACCTTCTGTGGGTGGGTGGTGAAAAACAGTATATTAGTATATTAAGAAATATAATATAATAATATGAAGTAGTTGCGATTTTAACAGGTTGTTAAACAGCTGTTTTACCTACAGAAGTAAACACTTTATGACTATTTCAGAGAAAGACTCAACAAAAACTCATTGATTTTAAAACACGGTGACAAACAGAAACTAATTCCAAGTGAAACAACAGTTCTGTCAACCACACTGTGGTGCTACTATAACAGATTATACAAAGCCTCCATATCTGCCGCCTTCTCTCATTTACAGAGACAAAAATCTCCCTCATGTCCACCTGATAGAGTTTCCCCGTCATCACTCACCTCAGCAATAGAACTTCCTCCACTGGCCCTACATGATGGCCCTGCCTCTGACTCACTCTCAGTATCAACCTCAAATATCAAGAGATGGAGATATAGTGCTTTACTTTTCAATTCACAACCAATAAGTGAGCTTTTTAATACATATATCATCAATGAAATAACATCAGCATATTTGGTTTGAACACAGTTCTCATCATCTGAGTTTCAAAGAGTTGTTGGACCATGAACCAAACTCTGCTTAATGCAGATAATACTGAAACACTAAAAATACTAACTTACAAAAAATGCATGTCTTTATTTTTATTTGCTTATAAAACTGCTTAATTCACAACAAACCTTGTGGATGTGTTTATAATGATGCCCTGCCTCATCTGCTGCATCAGTGTTTCCCTGGTCATATAATGCTCCACTGTGTCTTGACGGTCCATCACATTTGTTTTATTCTTGCTGATAAGAATAGGAGCAGGCGGCTATGTGCGCTGGCTAGACAAGGCTGATGCTAGCAGGCTAACAGAAGCGAACCTGGCCTCATTACAATATAGGTTAATGCCAAAAACAACTCTAACTCTCCGTGTCTTTGTTAGAAATCTCCTCATGTCCATTGTGTGTGGGGAGGAAGCAGAAAAGGCAACAACATGTTACCAGACAAATAAAACCCTCTACTGTAACTGAAAGTAAACAGCAGCTTCCTCCAAACTTTTATAAGTTGATTTAACATCAACTTAACGTCACCCGGGTCCATGTAACAAACAGTCAGGCTTTAGCATGAGCTGGACTTTGTGGGATGACACTGACGTTACCTCCTCCAGCTTCGAGCAGCACTGACGTTCTCTTTGCGGTGTTTTACGCTCAATCGAAGAAAGCCACTGGCTTCGTTAGCTCCGTTACTATAGTAATGGTATCGTAGCGCTGTGGTAACCAGGAAAACGTGGAGTGGATTTCATTGGTGAGGTTATGAATCAAGTGGAACAGATTTTTTTTTCATGAAACAGCGTTAGGTGGAGTTTCCTACTCAGTAAATGAGGGGGGGTTCAAACGGGCCATTTTAAAATGTGTGGGGTGGGGGGGGTGGGGGGGGTGGGGGGGGCACACGTCCCACTCTAATATAATGGTAGCTACGCCTATGGAGTTACAGCTGCAAAAGACATGAGGAGGAAGAGACTGTCATCAGCATGCATGAGTGAAAGGCTGGTGGAACCACATTTCTTGAAGTCCTTTGTTCTTAATGAAGACACAGTTCAGGAATGAAACTGGTCCATCCACACTGTAAACCATCTGATGACTCCAAAATGTCAAAGCTTTGTCTATTCGTGTGTAAATAAATACAGAGAAAATCAGACATCAGTATGAGGAAGAGGAGTCTGTGCCAGCCTGGTACCGGGCAGGGACAGCTGGTGGAGGCTTTGTCTGCGGCGGACAGTTTTAAAGGAAAGCTTTGGGCCACACGTAGACATCGGGGGGGTGCTGGACTCAAACTTCAAGATCCCCCAAAGAAACAGGAAGAAGTGAAGCTGCAGCCTCGTGGCTGTGTGAAGACAGGGACACACACACTGCCCCAGTTTATCGGATTTTCCAGTGCATTCTGGGGTTTTCACTTCTCCTTTTCGCCAAAGAAAACACAACATTTCCTTCATATGAGAAGTCCTCCTCATCAGCTAAGAACTAAGACAAAGGAGCTCTCGAACCTCTGAGCACAGAAGTCACATTTTCGCAGTTAACTTGCCAGGAGACACATCTGACCAGGGACCGCTGCTTCCTGCTGTGATGGCCTGTACACAGGGGTCATCATGGAAAAGCATGGACAGGGTTTTTTAGTGAGTTCTGACAACTTGTCTGTGTTTCTAGGCTATTTTTCAGTTTCTCCCTTTGTTTGCATAGTGTCGATTCACCATGTTGCTCACAGCACAAAGCTGTTGACTCTTTATCACAGACTGTAGATATGGACCAAGCTTCTCAAAGGGTTTATTACAGCTATAGGAGGCTCCCAGCACTGCCATGTTGGGTTGTTGAGTCCACGTTTGTGTAACTAAGCAGTAAAAAGGTGGGGCATGTGATCTGTGTACCTGCCAGAGCGGTCCGGCCCTGAACTCTGCGTTAATATAATAACTTAAGTTAATTAATATAAAAAGAGTTTGGCTTCCTGCTCCCTCACTTTCTGCTCTTTCTCCTCACAGAATGAAGACACGATGTTTATCACTCAGAAGAAAACAGTTCCTGCCGTCCCTCCTGTCTCTGCTGGGTGTCTGCGGCCTGCTGCTGGTCTGCGTCAAGTACAGCTACATCACTGAGTCGCTGGTCCCGGCCGTCCTGCACAGCCCCATGTTTCACAAGTATAACATTAACTGCTCTGCCATCTATGACCTGGACCCCGTGGAGGTGGGGAAGTCCCTGATCCTCAGGAGGGAAGAAGTGGTGGAGGATCTGGACGGGAGTCTGACCAACCTCACGTCAAACTGCCCGTCCTTCATCAAGTTCAGAGGTTATGAAGATGTGTGTGCGACAAAAGAGGAGGAGAACTTCCCTCTGGCTTATTCGCTGGTTGTTCATAAATCTGCCTGGATGGTAGAGAGACTCATCAGAGCGCTGTACTCACCCAGTAATGTTTACTGCATCCACTACGATCAGAAGTCCTCAGCGTCCTTCATCGCAGCCATGGAGGGTCTGGCCCGCTGCCTGCCCAACGTCTTCATCGCCAGCACGCGGGAGTCCGTGTTTTACGCGAGCATCAGCCGGTTAAAAGCCGACCTCAACTGCCTGTCTGACCTCTTGGAGTCGGAGGTGAAGTGGAGGTACGTCATCAACCTCTGTGGCCAAGACTTCCCCCTCAAGTCCAACATGGAGCTGGTGTCAGAGCTGAAGAGTCTGAAGGGCGCCAACATGCTGGAGACGAGCCGGCCCACAGAGATTAAGAAGCAGAGGTTCACCTTCCACCATGAGCTGAGAGATGCTAGTTTCGAGTACCAGAAGCTGCCAGTGAGAACAGAGAAGGTGAAGACTCCGCCGCCGCACGGCATCCAGGTCTTCTCTGGAAACGCCTACTTTGTGTTATCTCACGAGTTTGTGGCACATATGAACTCCTCGGCGGTGGTGAAAGATTTTCTGGTATGGTCGGAGGACACGTACTCACCGGACGAACACTTCTGGGCCACGCTGGTGCGACTTCCGGGCATTCCCGGCGAGGTGCCCCTGTCGCAGCCGGACATCACGGACCTGATGAGTAAGACGCGCCTGGTGAAGTGGCAGTACCTGGAGGAGGCGCTGTACCCGATGTGCACGGGCAGTCATGTACGCAGCGTTTGTATTTTCGGCGCGGCGGAAATGCGATGGTTACTGAACTACGGACACTGGTTCGCTAATAAGTTTGACCCCAAGGTGGACCCCATTCTGATCCAGTGCCTGGAGGAGAAGCTGGAGGAGAAGCAGAGGCTGCTCCAGGCACAGGTGTCACCGGCGTGTCGCAGAGGGGCGTGAAGACACAGCTGCTCTGTGGACTTTTGCACTAATCGGATCGTTATGGGTGTAAGGAAGTGGTGAGGGGTTTAGAAACCAAAGGTCTAAGTTATTAATCAACAAAAATCATTATTTATAGCCCTGGAGTTGATTTTATCTGTTCAGATGGTGTTGGTCTTATTTAAATTATTTTAAAAACAATCCTCAGAAACGTATTATCAGGGTGGGGTCGGGCTGTTCCTCATTCAGGAACCTGCTGTGAGGAGGAAGGTGCTTTAACTTTTAAGATTAAAAAAACAGAAGAAGAAGAAGAAGACACAGTTTGCTGGTTCATTCATCACAGATCAGGTCAATAGATAATTATATTTATCTGGCCTTTTCTACAGAACAAATTGCCCAAAATTCATAAGAACAAATAGAGAACATATGTTTTGTTGTTTGGCTAAATGACTCTTTACAGCCTGTTTGTCCCTTTACTCTGATGGGTGGCCTTAATCCTGCTGTCAGTTTTCAGCAGATGTGAATAAAATTCATCTCTGAAGAAGCTGCTGTCTGTGTTTTTACAGTTGTCTCTGATGGACCCACCTTTGAGAAATATGTGTGTGTGAGAGAGAGAGACAGACAAGTCTGACAGGAACATAATATCTACATATGTTTAAACTGCTGTGACTTAAAGAATGTCGCCTCACAAACTTTTTTGTGCGTGTGTGAATAAAAGCAGGACAAACAGGGCGGCTGTGTGAGGCCCTGCTTCAGACTCAGTGATGGATGGCTGCCCTGCAGCCGTTTGATGTTCTGACGGAGCACTTCCTCGTTTTCTACTCTCACTTTTTGTTTTGTTCTGTCATCTCGTCGACTGACTGAACAGGAAATACGGTGCTGCTCAAAAGCCTGTGAGAGCACACACACACACACACACACGTATATATATATATATATACACTCTTCACAAAGTGTGGGGTCAGCTGTCTGTTCTACAGCTTCTCTGATCAGCATAACAGTTCAGCTGTGCTAACATCATTTCACAGGAGTTTTCTAATCATCAATTAGCCTTTTTAACACAATTAGCTAACACAATGTAGCATTAGAACACAGGAGTGATGGCTGCTGGGAAAGGGCCTCTGTACACCTTTGTATATATTCCATTAAAAATCATTATTAGTCATTTACCACATGAACAATGTCTACACTGGATGTCTAGATGTATGTTATCTTCATTGAAAAAAATAAATAAAAACATTTTCAAATGACCCCAAGCTTTTGAATGGTAGTGTATGTGTAGCGGTGGTGCTCCGTCTCCACTAGGACAAGATGGCGCTAGACTTGTCGGGAAGAGTGTAAATAAGCTGTAATTATTTTAGTCCTGATTCACTGACAGAGCTAAAGCTAGCGTCAGATTTTAGATCAGTAATCAACCTTTCAAAGCACAGTTACCAAGTGTTTGCAAATTACAACCTCCGTCCTTTAGGGGGTGCTGCAGCCCCCTCTGCACTTTGTACGTTGTGTTTACATTAACCCTGCGTGTTGCTTTACTGGCACAGAGGTGCAGGTCACACTTCTGCTCTGATGCTGTGAAATGACTTGTTTTATATCATGAATACAACACGGACGACTTCCAGAGAAGGCGCCCACCTCATTTCTTCCATAAACTGCACATTTAAAACTAAAATATTTATAGGCTTATATTTATGGAGAGGAACACATGATTACTGGGTTTGTAAAAACTGATTTATGCTGCATTTAAGTGCTGATTAAAGGACTCAGAATGATGTCCTCAGGCTGTGATTACCATAAATTACAAACAACCTGTAGCTTCACACACACACACACACACACACACACACAGCTCAGCCCTCCTCCTCCTCACTGCTGCGTAAGTAGTTTAGTTACAGAACACCAGCCGCTGCACAGATGGAGTCAAGAGGGCCGATTAAGTTCCTGTAAATTATTAACTTTAGTGGATGTTCCGGTTTTGTGTATGTGTGAGTGAGAAAAATGACCTGGCATGTGAACGCTACACCTGTGTGCAGCCCGGGCGTCAGGTGTGTGTTCTATGAAAGTGTTTTCCTCTTTTAGACAAACAGGAGGAGAGCAGCGCTGAATCAGACGACACAGACAGACTCTCTTTGCTGTTTCAGGTTTCACACACAAACGCACAAATGTTTGTTTTTGTTTCTTTTAAATTCTGCAGTGTAGAAAATATTAGTGTTTGTACAGGAAGCTTTGGTAGTGACAGTAAGTCTGTAAAACCACAACTTTACACAACATCCTGTTTTTTTTTTGTTTTTTGTTTTTTTTTAGATACTGTATTAATCCCCAGAGGGAAATTCGTTACGGCTGCTGCACAAGCAGTGTCATACAATGACTAGCAAGGCGCGCCACAGGCTAGGGTGCGCCACTGTTGCAGATGAAATCTGTTTTTAACAGAATCATTCAGACTATTTTCTATACCTAACATGTTTGTTTTTTTACAGTGCACTGGGCCCTGATTGGTCAGCTCCACCACAACATGCTTAAGTAGAATCAGTCCTGGCGACACCTAGTGGTTTGGAGGACAGCAAACACGCTGGATGAAGCCGGATTGAGTGCGGACACAAGTGTGTGCTAGCCAGATTTGAAAATAGGTCTGAACGCATCCGGCGTCTCTTGGCCGGCCTGGGAATGTGAGGGAAGTCTGGGCGTCCCTGCTTACAATGCTGCCCCCACAGCCCGGCCCCGGATAAGCGGTTGATAAAGGATGGATGGAAATGTGGATTTATATTCATATTTTCCTCACAAACACACCAAAAAATGTTTGCTTACATGCTAACTAGCCACCAATATGGCCGCCAGATCCTGTCTGCTGATGTCAGCTGTGACATGTTTACAGTGGAGGAGTGTTAACATGCACGCCGGCAGCGCTGGGACCAAATCTGACATTTGAAGTAATGTAAATAAACAACAGGAAGGACAGACTCTCCCATCACTGCGCTTTATCAGCTGTTCAAAGGACATCGTGATAATCTGTTAAAAATTTAAGTGGTAATTCTGTGGATTAATCTGCTGGTGGTTAAAGTAAAACCTGCTGAGTCAAGACTGACAGGCAAAACCTGTACAGCAGTCCAGGACTAACAAAAAAAAAACAACTGACACGCTGAGAAGGAAATGACTCCACTGTCCTGACGGTAAATGTCTGATGTTTCACGACATCACATCCATCATCTCGACACTTCCCGACTTAATGATTTTATCTCATTCAGATTTTTTTTTCTCACATTTGTGACTTTTTTTGTCATAATCTGGATTACAGGAGTCCTTCTCATCACTTATGATTCTCGTCTGGTGCAAAAGTCTTCATACTTTAACCCCAAGACTTCTTTGATTTGCCTCTTTCCAAACACACAATCTGACATCAACCTGAGACGTCATAAATATTTGTGTTCCTGGACGTTTCAGCTCTCACAAAGCAGTCGTTTCTTCTCTGCCTGAGGACTCAGGTTCCCCCTCTGCAGATATCTCTTCATCACTCCCCCCCTCCCCCCTCATCACCACTGATGCTTAGAGGTGAGGTCCCTGCGCTCAAGTTGCAATAAAAGAATCTAAAACACGCGTCTCCATCAGACAGTGTGGTGTCAGGTAAGCTGTATCACAGGAGACGCTGCACTGAGACCAGTGAAGGCACGGAGGAAACGGCCATGCCAAAAAACCCTTAAATAGAATCTGTGGCCTCCCTCTAAGCACATGTCTCGGAGGTGTCATGTTTCCGTCCGGCCTGCATACAGCAGTAATGCTAATGTGCACATTGTGAGGACACAGCCTGCACACATACAGCGTGACAGATGAAGCCCGCTGCAGAGTTTGACGCCTGGCTCTGACTCTGCTGCACCCAGCTCCTCCGGCCGCCCCTCCACACTCATATAAAGGCAGTTCTGTTTGCATGCACCTTTACGTCAGCCACAGAAAAGCCTCCTCTGACCCGCTGGCTGGCTGGTCCCTCCAAGAGGATGACATCTCTGCCTGAAAGGAAACTTTCAGGCCTCGGTGATACTTTTCCCTCACAGCTGAAAGGTCTCTGCCTGCTCAGGAGTGCAGCAGGTTTGGATGAATCTCTCTATGCCAAAGATTTGTTTCTGGCTGTTTTAACAAAGAATCGCTGTAACTCCATTAGTCTGAAATCAACTGAAACAATATTTGTTCTGCAGCTGCTGTCACACTGCCAATGCAGAGTCATAAAGCAGCACAATGAACATACAGTACAGTGCAGAGGACAGTAGGTAGTACACAGTTATAGACACACACACACACACACACAGCATGCAGGGCCTCAGTCTCCAAACAAAGACTCCTATTATGTCCTACAGAGACGGGCTTTTATTTTTCTTCTTAAAGACTTAATGTTTGTAATGTTTACGTAGGATGGACAAAAATAAAACCTGATGTTTGCTGTGCTCAGACATTAAGATGCACTGCCACCCGGTGGCCTCAGAGTGAACTGCATTTTACTCATAATGCTGCCAAATCAAGCAGGAGGGGATTTCTTATATATATATATATAAGCTTCAGTACTTCCTCCACCACTATATATATATATATATATATATATATATATATATATATATATATATATATATATATATATATATATATATATATATATATATAGTGGTGGAGGAAGTACTGAAGCTTGGTACTTAGGTAAAAGTACAATTACTCAGCAAATATATACTCAAGTAAAAGGAGAAGTGCTACATCAACAATTCTACTTAAGTCATGAGGCAGGCTGTGGGCATCAAGTGAACAGAGAGGCTGCTGATAACAAACAGGCATTCAGCATGTTTACTGTGTCAGTGTTCCTGCTGTAGATTCATGTTATGATTCATGTTCATCAGACATTAATGGACCTGTGTTAGCAGACAGCAGCTAACTAGTTAGCTCACTGAGCCAGAGCACCGGCATCATGACTGAGGCTCATTATAGAAACACAGCTGGCAGCGTGACACCACCTCCATGCAGAGTCTGACCTCACATCAGTCCAGCACTGTGTTCATCACATGGAACAAGGAACTACAGACACTGGAGAAATGTAGTGGAGGACAAAGTACAGGGAACAGCTGCAGCATGGAGTCAGAGTAGAAAGTATGTGGACATTTTATGGACAAATTGTCCTGAAAATGTGCAAACTTTACTAATTGTTGCAGCTTTTAGAGCAAATAATAAAGATTTAAACGTGTGTTTGTTCGACTTTCTGCTTTAAAGGAACTCGTTTTGCCAGCACGCAGCTACTTATCACATAATCTGATGTTCTGTGTAGTGTTTTGAATATGTAAATAATGTTCTTTTATTCAGACATAGTTCCTTTTTCCTGTTTCGGAGCCAAACGTATACTGCAGGGAGAAAATTCAAATATTAACACCGCAGGGTGGTCACTATAGCTATATATATATATATATATATATATATACTTTTTTACAGAAAAGGAATAATATTTGACAGACTGTACCCAACAGTGAAGTAAAAAGAAAAATGCATCCACAACCCTCCCTTGAAGATTACAGGGTCAAAACGTGTTTTTTTTTTTTTTCAGTGCTGACCTCTCTTGAGAAAGGAAAAATACTCTGCAATATACTTTGGTATTCTAAATATGATCTGTGGTATTAAAATTAATCAGGAAATCGTTTGAAAAAAGTCCCAGAACTCAAAGGCTGTGCTGAATACTTTTTTGGATGCTGACGTATTTTCACAGCTCTGAACAAACAGCAGCACAGTTTTCAAATACTTCAGCAACTTCGTGTTGTTCCTCTTTAACCTGCAGGTGCAGCCGACAGCACTTCCTGTTCCAGCCAGCGACACGCTTCATCTCTCATCGTGTTTTTTTTATAGTTTCTCACTTATTATATTATTTATTGTCATTTTTGGGCTGCTGTCGAGTTTACTGCTAATTAGCTAACAGCTAACTATCATTTTCATCCTTGTGTGGGGCGAACTTAAGGGAACACAAGTGACAGACATGTTTCCAGGGGGACCCAAAACACAGTGACGCACGGCTGGCAGGGCCATGCTTGTTGTTTAGTGACTTTAAATAAGCCTCCTAGTCATCATAGGTGTTTGTTGTCACTTTGTTCCTTAGCTTCCTCGCTAACCATTAGCATGCTAACTGAAACGACCTGATAGCTGTTCACACTCCTCTGCGTTCTTTGTTTTTGTGAGAAACTTCAACACACTGCAGCTCAGAAGAACACATGCAAACTGGAGAATCAGAGCGATTCAGAGCTGTGTATGCCTCTGTGTGTCAGCCTGTCACCATGGTAACAGCAGAGGAGACCTCAAAAACCACTCAAACTTTGAGAGCCTGGCGTGCGGAAACGATCCGGAATTAGACAATTCTGAGTACAAGTTTGATAGAGCAGCATCTAATGAGCGTTTTAAAACTAAACTGGAGTCTGTAGCTTGAAATCTGTAGGAGGAGATACATTTGGCAGATGAGCCTCGTTGAAGGGCTCTCTCATAGACTCCCATGTTAAAAATGACACTGAAATTGCTTAATATTTGAAAAACTATAATTTTTTGAAAAAAAGTTTTGAAGTTTACCCGGAATGTCCTCTGTGAGATGAACATTTTGATAGTTGAATGGCTGAAATCGGTCAATGTATGCTGAAGATACGCTGCGTCAAAAAACGTACGGAAGAATGAAAAAAGAAGAAGAAGAAAGAGGGTGAAGAACAAGAGTTTGATTGCCTAGCAACGGCCTAGCAACGGCAATCAAACTAATAAAGAAAGCATCTTAATCCATTGTACAACACACTCAGAATTCAGCCAAATTATTTGAATAAAAAAGCTAATGCTAAAGGCTACGGGCTAAGAATAAACAACGTCCCTACGTCCCTACGTTGTTAAAAACTAAACAACTTACATTTCAACTTATTTCCAACACCAGTGACAAACAAACATCAAACATGTGCCCCACACAGCTCAAACCACAGCAGACATTATGTTTAAATTAAACTATCAGATAAGGCTAATGGCTAATGGCTAAAACAAAACTACAAACCAGATTTTAAAATAAAACAATGTAACT
The DNA here is from genome assembly GCF_900634625.1 of Parambassis ranga. Taxonomy (NCBI): domain Eukaryota; kingdom Metazoa; phylum Chordata; class Actinopteri; family Ambassidae; genus Parambassis; species Parambassis ranga. Next base: position 15,351,919 of record NC_041032.1, read on the forward strand.
CACATTTCAGGAGGCTCCAGTAATTCAGAACAGCTGTGTCCCGGCCAGGTCCGTCACTCTTTGGTGTCCCCCTGGAAACATTTGTCTCATGTTCCTGCAGTGCACACGGTTAGCTTAGCTTTCTCTCTGTGCTATGCTAAGCTAAGCAGCTGCTGCCTTTTGCTTCGTGAGCATTTTAAAGACATCAGATGAGCTCATGTCTGCTGCTTTAGGAGCGTATTTAACCCACTAATGGCTGGTTAATGTTTGACTGTGTGACCGTTTTGTGCTAATTGAAGCATTGTGCAGCGATGAAGCTGCTTCCTCTCATTCACTAACAGCTTTTTATTCTTTAAAGGGAGGACAAGACGTCCCGGAGGAGGAGGAGGAGGAGGTGAATGTTCCTCCAAAAGTTTTCCAGCCTCCGGTTGTTGTTTCACTCAGATTATGTTTAAAGAGCAGAAACGCTGTGTTAAAGCTTCACGTTTGACAAAAAGCAAACATCCTGCTGCTTTTATTCCACACAGCCTTTCACTCACATAATGTGTTTGTGGCTGCGCAACAAAAAAAGAAATCGTGTTTTTATTTTCTTAATTCAGTTCCCTTTGAAACGGGCCGACCTTGATGCCAGACTCCAGACATTCTTCTCACATCCAAACACACTCTTCACGCTCTCCGCCTTTGTGTCTACATGCAGATTGTGGCTCTGATTATTATATTTTTTTATTCAAAGCTCCTTCATCCATGCTCAGCACGGTGAGGTCAGCAGTGTGCCTCCACCCTCCCCTCCTCCCCTCCTCCCCACCTGCAGTGACGGTCTGGATCCACTTGGTGGTGCTGTGGCTGTGTGCAGGAGGCACTGCTGCTTCCTCTTTTGTCTGATTTCAGACAAACACTGACACATTGTCAGGTTTAAGATCCACAAGTTTGACTGTGAGGACAAAGAAAAGGGAGGAAATTAGACAGGAAGTGATGTTACAGCTGAAATTATTATTTTATTTTTATTTATTTATTTATTTTTTCATTATCGGCCTGATGACGAGGTGACTGGACTGATTATTGTTTTATTTCACCTTTACATGTAATGATGTAATAAAATCAATACATAAGATTTCTATTTTGTATATTTAGTTTTGTCAATTTTATTTTTTTTTATTTTATGTGAGGGATGAAAAAACAAACAATTAATAAAAAATAAATAAAATATTATTAAATAAAAATAATATTATTATTATTATTAAAATGAATGAATATGTTGTATTTTTCAATCAATCAATTTTATTGATCCTGTGACCACTTCAGCTTTATGGACTAACTTTTATATAATATGTATATAAGCTGATTTTTAACTTCTAGAAATTTAAAAATTAAAACTACAAATTATCGATTTATTATGAAACATATTTTGTTTATTTATTGATGATGAAGTCATCCCCTCCACATGGGTGCATAAAGGCCGGCGGCTGCCTGGTTGCTCGGGCTCGCCCAGGCTCGCTCTCTCTCCTCCACCTTCCATCCATTTTACGGTGTGCATGGATCACTTTATGGCAGCCATCTATCTGGTAAACCTTGATGCTGGCTGCTGAGACTGGGGATAAATCTGAGGCTGACAGTCCCTGATCTGCCTGTCTGCGCTGCCTGAAATCTCTCTCGGTGATTGTAACTTTGCTTTCTCACACACACTCTGACATATTTCTCTCTCTCTCTCTATATATATATATGTGTGTGTGTGTGTGTGTGTGTGTGTGTGTGTGTGTCATCAGATAAACCGGCTCAACTCTAATGTCACCTGTCAAGATGCAGCTGACAGAGAGAAATACAGAAACATGATGCAGCTTATTTTGCAGTTCTGTGCCAGCCTGACGAGCTGTGATGCAAGTGTGTGTCGCAGGCCTGGCATGCATACAAGTTTGTGTGTGTGTGAGTGTAATTAATGATGTGTTCCTCCTCTTCGTAGGGTAATAGGATTTCCCCACCCCAGGCGCTAGAGGGAGGAGGAGGAGGGGGAGAAAACGGCTCTGCACATATGTATGTGAGAGAGTGTGTTTGCTGCAGAGTTAGTGAATGGGAGCCCCATGTAGTGATGCCAATAGAAGGCTTCTGTGTGTGTGTGTGTGTGTGTGTGTGTGTGTGTGTGTGTGTGTGTGACAGGGGGGAGGGGGAACAAGCGAGTGATTTATAACAGCTACTTCAGGTCTCTCCTTTCTCCCACAGCAGCACCACAAACACATCCATTACAAAAGCACTGATGTTAATGGGACTGCTGTGTGTGTATGTGTACGTGCACATACATGTGTGTGTGCACAAGTGTGTATATGTGCACCTTTACGTGTGTGTGTGTGTGAGAGAGAGAGAGAGAGAGAGAGAGAGAGAGAGAGAGAGTGATAACCAGATGCTACCGGGTGAAAGGAAGGTGAAGGTTACCGAAGGTGTTTTACTGGTGCACAAGTCGCAGTGCAAGTTTCTGTGCATGTGTGTGTCAGAGTGTGTGTGTGTGTGTGTGTGTGTGTGTGTATAGGCACAGGGCCGATTTGTTTTGGACTTTTACAGAGTGGGCTAATTCCTGTACATTGCCAGCTTTATGCTTCAGTTTCTCTCTCTCACTCTGTGTGTGTGTGTGTGTGTGTGTGTGTGTGTGTGTGTGTGTGTGTGTGTGTGTGTGTGTGCTCTGCTGGAGAGATGTAGTGATAAAAACCAGAATTGAGGAAAATACTCAGGAGAGTAAACAGAGGGAGCAAAGAAGAAATAAATAAAGAGGATGTAGAGCTTCTTGGTAATGGACTGGTGGAAGCTGAGGACCACATCCGCCTCAGTGTGCGTCTACACACACACACACACACACACAGTGTCTGCCTGTCTCCTCTCACATTACCCTTTACATTAAAACCAGTCAGGGGGAAAATTACTGCAGACCTGGGCCACCGTCGGCCCACCTGGCCCCACAGAGAGGGGAGGGGGGGCCATGGAGCCAGAGGAGGGGATAAAGAGGAGGATAAGGGGATGAGGAGGTGGGGGGTCAGGGGACCTGGAGAGGAACAGGGCTGCCCAAAGGCTCCGGTCTGGAGTCATTTTCATGCATGTAGGGAATTTGTGGTGCTGAGCCTGAGGGGCCTCAGAGAGCTCGGTGCTGGAGGAGAGCCGTGATTTATGCTGCGTCTTAATTTGATACAGAATCACTTAAATACAATATAAAGGTAAAGTCTGTGCAGGTGTTCTGCTGTGAGTAGCATCACCAGACTTACACAGAAATCACCCAACAACCGACCTGGAGGATGATGGAGCCACCACCCGCTGCAGCCTCCAGGTCCAGAGCCACGAGGACGCAGAGGGGGCGGAGCGTATGACTCATGATTCCATCTAGTGGTACAAAGTGGTAATGCAGTGAAAGACATAGATGCAGCAGACCCGGTTTCACTGAGAATGACGGATGTTTTTAGCCCAGCTGTGCTTTGCTGGATCTCTGCAGGGAGCCTTGAGCCAGAAAATCATCATGTTGGTTGGTTGTTGGATGATTTCTGTGCTAACTGGAAGAGGCCTGTGAGAGCCGAGCGCCGTTTTATGACAGTGAAAGCTTCATTTTTTTCTACTAAGAAACACTTTAATGACAGTGTTAGCAATTAGCAACTGAGAGAGAGCCAAAAACATTGATGAGAAAACACAGCTCCAGATGAATTCTGCTGTTTCTGTGAAGAGGCAGTTTATTCATGTAATGATTTAGCTTATTGTGCAGCCTCCAAGTGGTTAAAAAATGTCAACTGCAGATATTATACTTGAATTTAAACTGCAGAAAAGGTGGATAAGTAGCAAAAATATTTTTTTTTTAACTCAAGAGGGTAAAAGTCTGATCAATAAGTCCATAATTAGTGCTTAAACATACAGATTAGAACCAATTAGCACTGTTTTAAAGCGGCTTATAATTATTGTTTTTAACATTTTAATTAACATTATAATTATAAAAGTGGGAAATTCAATCAGTTATTTGATCACGTTTTAAAACTGTGCACACATGATGCATTCAAAGACCGTTGGAATCTGTGGCCTGATTTTTTTAAAAAAATCTTTTCTTGTTTTTTTATTTTAAAAAAATTTGAAACAATAAAATATAAAAATCAGACAAATACAGGATCAATAAATCCAGCTGTTCAAGTTGTAAGAGAAGGTTTTATTACCAGTGCTATGTACATAGAAATAATACAGCCTTGCCCCTTTTACCCCCCCTTTTTTACACACACACACAAACACACAGAAACAAGCACCCCCCCCCCCCCACACACACACACACACACACACACTCACACACTCACTTTTGTATCCAAGAATAAGACACATTCTTTCTAGATCTTACACGACGTCCAAATGAAACACAAATTACCTCAAAAACCATTTTTCAAGTAGAGCGATGAGACGTGGAGTCAAAATTAAAAACTGTCTGCTTTAATATGTTTTCACAAAGCCTCGGCCCTGATCTATCCACACACACACAGACTCTGTTGCTCTGAGCTGATAACTAAAATAAATCCTGTGTCTTTAATAAAAGCAGCCACTAGATGGCGTGGAGTGCCTGGGAGCAGACAGTGGTAATGTCACAGATGTTGTCTGCCCCCTCTTTTGTTTTCTCTCTTTAGAGGAAGGAGACCTCAGCTGTTGAAGGACGTTCTCCATTATGGGTTCAATGTTCTTTTGAAATCATTTCCATTAAAACATGTTTTTTAAAAGGGACTGTAACAAAAGGAAGGTCAGGCGAAGCAGTGTGCGGAGCAGAACTATCAGGGCCGCCTCGATGGGTGTGAGATGTGTGTGTGTGTGTGTGTGTGGGTACAAGTGTCTGTATAATTGGGACCGTGTTTTGAATAATGGTATAGACGTCCTTCTTTTAAGCTGTGATCAAGAATACTGTTTGTTTGTGCTTTGTGGAAGATGTCGGGGGTGTGTGTGTGTGTGTGTGTGTGTGTGTGTGTGTGTGGAGCAGCAGCAGACATATTGTTTAAAATATTTGTGAGTGATTGACATTAAAGCATGTATCAAAAATCCTTTGTCTTTGTCTGTAATAAGTGACGATGAAGAGCGACGGAAGGAACTTCCTCTAAAAATAAAAACATGGTGAGACGTGGTGAGACGTGGTGAGACGTGGTGAGACGTGCGGAGACGTGTCCCCTTTGGCATTTCTCTCGTTCACAACCAGGGGAAGGCCTGAAGCGTTCGGATGTTCTTTTTTCTTTTTGAACATTTTGAATCCAGTGCCTCTGTCCTCCAGCGGTCCCCTTCTTGTCCATGACAAAATGTTTAAAAAAAAAAAAAAAAAAAAACTCAGAATTTTTTTCTTGTTTCATGTCCTGAATTAACGAGGCTGACGTCCCAGCCCAGGAAGTGTCCTCTCTGTGTCCTCTACCAGGCTGTGCTCTCTCCCATCTCCTGGCCTTGGTGGGACATCGGAGCGCTGTAGCTGGAGTTACTCGCCAAGGAGAAAGGAGGACTGGGTCCGCCCCCGTACGCCTCCCCCGGGACGGGCTGCAGAGAGCTCGGCAGACCCGGCTCGGGGCTCGGGGTCTCGGCGTGGGAGATCATGTCCGTGAACCTTTGGTCGTCTGACGGGTGGTGCCCCGATCCCTCCATGCCTCCGGAGCCCAGAATGTAAGGGGACTCCGCCGGGGACTGGGCCTGCGAGGACGGAGGGCCGTGAGGGAAGAAGTCGTAGTTGCTCCCTGGTCCGTAGTAGTCCGCTTGGTACTCTGTGTGGGGGGGGGGACAGGAGAACACAGCAGGTTAGACTCTCAGCAGCCACACAGCTCCACCCCTGCCTAAGTGGTGGAATTGATCATGTCCAATTTCCAACCAACCGGTCTCCAACAGCCTCATTTGAGTGTATAAACAACTCCACACCTCTCCACCTCACTTCCCTCGCCTCTCCACACACACGCATTCATCTCCCGCTCTCATTCAGCTCGCAGCCATGCGTGCGGCGCCGTGGACTCCCGGCCTGCCAGGTCCTCCGGCGCCGGGCCGCGGCTGTTTTTCCTGAGCTCCGCTTCATGTCCCACAATCCAACGCAGCTGAGGCTGCAAGAACTCTTCCTATGTGGAGTTCCTGTGTTATTATCCACCAGCTCCGACACGCCAAGAGCGGTGTGCCAAAACAAATGATGTCTGCTTATATATATGTAAGACAGCCGGCGCTGCAGAGGGCAGGAGGACACGGCTTCACCGGACAAACAGGGGAAAAACACAACAACGTTCATCGTATGAAGAACATCAGCTCCTCACTGACACATTAATGACTGAATCCAGCCACGAGTGTGTTCCTGCCACACACAATCTGCCACATACACCTGGATTAACACAACATTAACATTTTCTCTGTGACACTGACAGCATGTTCACACCTCTGGGAGCTTTTGGTTTGACGTCTGCGGCTGCCTTCTCATTTTATTATAAGTCAAGAAGTTTGTAATTCTCTGCACAGCCTCAAAAACAAGAAGTCTGCTCGTTTGTGGACAAATTTACACGGGTCACTCCACTCTCAAGTGTTGATTGTATTAATATTTACTCTCCTGCCAACAGAAATCATTAAATGATCAATACTAGAGACAGTTAGCTTAGCTTAGCACAAAGGGAAACCCTTGTCCAGCCCAGCTCCGTGCACCCATCAGCTCCTCCACAGAGGATGTAAACAGCAGCAGCCGCCTTCTCGGAGAATCCTCTTTGGCTGCAGAATCAACAGCAGCAGCCTCCAAACAGGCAACATACATGCTGAGAAAATGTGTTTTGTTCCTGCGTGATATGTTTTTTTGACACATCTTGGTGCTCCTGCAGCCCCATGTGACACTCATAACTCATAAATTACAGATTAAAGTACAGACACGGATCATCTTTGCAAATTTATTTAAACAGGATGAAAACATTATTTGTCTGTCACTGTTTAAAATTTCCTCTAATGGCCACTTGAGGGTGTCATCCTTCACAGACCTCCACGTAAACCAGCCCGACTTCACAGCGTAAATAAACATTCCTCACAGCCTGCTACAACTACTGGAGGTTATTATGAGAGGGGGGGGGGGGGGGCGTGGCCTCTTTAATCAACAGCCCATTCTGTTGGTTAGGTGGTGCAGCCATGGTGGCGACCACACCACCTTTCAGAAGCCTGCGTGTGATGTCACCAAGGCTTCATCCATCTGTGTTTATGCTGCTTAGCGACGCCTTCAACAAGCCAGAACATGGACGTCATGCTAATCAGCGCTACGCTACATCCAGTTTTTTTTTTTTTTTTAATTTAGAAGGTTGTCACGAAAGGGGTTGCTAAGCAACCAGCAGACTCCATTAATATTAAAAGTTTTTTTTACATTTTAGTCCTACTTACACTTAGCGAGCTTGAACACAGCTAGGCTAACAGTCTCCTGTTGTGTTTGAATTTTGTGCTAAGCTAACCAGACGTTTGTTATATATATATATATGTATATTTATTAGCACAGATAGGAAAAGATGCATCCACTCCACATCCACGAGCCTCCACCTGCCTCCACCTGCCCTCTGAATTCTCATTCCCCGCTCCACATTCTCCGTCCATTCTGCTCCAGATCGATGGCGGGGCCACAGATGTTACACTACAGCGTCTCTGCACCGCCGCCATATGCTCCTCACACTCAGGCTAAACAGGCTAAACAGGAAGAACGGAGGCCTAACGGGTTAGACGTCAGAGAACGAGATGCCTAATTATAATATTTATATTTGCTGCTGCACATAGACTTTATGGAAATTATCTGGAGAAACAATAAGAGAGCTGACACCACTTTCACAAACAAGCTAATTATTTGATCTCACAAACAGGCCCCTGCTAGTTTGGCCGACCTTGAGGATAAGCAACAAGCTTCTGTGTGTGTGAGAGAGACGAGGGAGGGTGTCGGGGGGAGTGTTAGCTCTGCAAACTATAATTACACTCGCACATGCAGACACACATCATACCACACACAGGCATTCCTGCCTCTCCGAACAGCAGCAGAGGAACACAGATAAAGGCGAGCAGGCCCGGCCTGTGCCGCCGCCGCCGCCACCGCCACCGCCACCGCCGCACAAAAGGGTGTGAGGAAAGCAGGAGAGAGCTGTGGGTGAGGGCTGGAGGTTTTGTCCTCTGTCGTCCCCTCCCACTCTCTGCCTCGCAGCCTTGAAGGCTCCAGTTTATTGTATCCTCAGTGTCGGGGCGCTGCAGGTAGACGTGCATGCAAACCGCCAACTGTCCGTCAAAGACGAGAAGCTGACAGACACGACAGGTGCATCTGCTGGAGGCGTTATCTCACCTGCTCCTGTCTCACACCTTTAGACCTTTTCTTTTGTTAAAGAATTTGGTTTTTAATAAAATACCTCGACATCAACACGCCGTATGTTAATTCAAGTTTAATAAAAACCCGCCAAAATAAAAGCACAAAGATTTTCACAGCCGTCACTGACGATTTCTACTGTCATCACCTCATAATATTATCCCGAATCTGCAAAACCATCCATTTAAAGACAGGAGTCACAAGATTTATGCACAAAACATCAAGAAATTAGACCCAAATAAAACCTCCTGCGACCTGCCTGCGGGCCCCGAACCAGCCTTTGGTAACAGATAAATAGGAGGAACCTGAAGTCAGTGTATTCTATCAACACCACACACGTTATGGACGTCTCCTTCAGGACTGGTGCCACAAAAACGTCCTAAAATAGTCCCACAATGGTCAGTGTCACTGTCACGCTGCAGAATCCAACATATTTCCACACATGAAGCTGTGTCGGCCGTTTGTTCAGAGGATGATTAAAACTCTTCTGCAGCCATTGTGGTAACTTTTCAGCCCTCGGGTTAATCTGTGTGTGTCCAATGACGGGCTGACATGGCACAGGAATCTAATCTCACGTTTCTTTTCAGAGGGCGGGATAACAACAGATAAATCTGCATAAACTGAGTGGAAACGTTGGACTGGAGTGAACCACATGCTGCTAGCTTTGTTTACAAAGCGTCCGGTCGGAATGCATTAGATTCCATCTAACATGGCGGCTCAACAGATGACAGCGTGGGACGGTTAAACGGGTTTTTACGCTTTAATGACGTTCCAGACCAGAAGTCAGCTTTGAAACCTGTTGTGTTTGTCAAATGAAGGACGGGCGATGTGCTCTGAAAGTGTGAAACCAGCTCACAGATTCAGTCTGATAGCAGCAGGCGTGGAGGTTCCTTACCTCCGTAGTACCCGTACGCTCCAGGTCCCAGGATGTCTGGATCCTCCAGCCTGCCTCCTAGGGGCCTCATTCTCCTCGGACCCCTGAAGAAGGCGTGCCGCCGGGCCCCGAGAGCGCTCAGCTGCTTCATCCGTCGCTCTTTGGATCTTCTGTTCTGGAACCAAACCTGAAAAAAACAAACAAACCCAGAAACGTCTCAGTCTTCCACCACAACAACAACAAAAAACACCAGGATCAGGACTGGGGGGCCCGGCTGGCTGCATGTTGCATGAACAGCAACCGAAAACAAATGAAAACGCACGGACTCCTCACTCGCTGATGTGCTTCATTTCAAACAACAAGAGATTCCAGCGTCAAGTCGGGTTTTTCTTCCTCTTAATCAAAACCTGCACGCAATAAGAACCACTCGTTCCTGGCCTGCCGTGAACCCAATTCTCTGAACTGTATTTACTGCATCACAATTAGCCGTGCTCTCTCTGCATGTGAAATAATCGAGGTGTAAATTCAGAAAAAAAATGCAATCAAACATCTCACAGTGATCACATCAGAACGAGAGGCTGCACAAAGCATCAGAGGCTGCGTGGCTAAAAATTAGCTGGAAACACTTTTCACTCATGAAAAGCTGCGAAACTATTAAGACTCCTAACGTCCTTATGATTAAATAAACTTTATTTCAAAGGCAACAAAGGGAGGATTTGAAAAACTTGGGAAGCTGCAGCACGCCACATGGAGAAATGTCTTTGCATTAGAAGCACATAACACATCTTGTGTCGTCTTTGCATCACTGCTGCATAATGATGTATGTTCACACCAGCCGGGCTACACCAGAGGCAGAATCCCACTGTGCTACAGATTAACAAAAACACACGCACACTAAAAAACACACACACACACACCTAAAAAAGCACTTAGGCTGCGCTCTCTGTGCTCCAGCAGCAAAGGCAACACCTGCTTATTGAGAACAATCGTCTAACTGTAGGGTACATTTTTATGGAAATGCTCCCGCTTCCCTTGAGAGAGCGTTGCTTAGGGATTACATACACATGCTGGAGAAGCAGCGTGGCTCACAGGGCTCCCCGCGTTGAGAGCAATGGTATTTAACACACACTGAACGAGGAGGGAAGATGACGAAACTCAGCCTCCATTTTGGCTCCGAGCAACAAAACAAGAGAGGAGGAGGAGGAGGAGGAGGAGGAGGAGGAGGAGGAGGAGGAGGAGGAAGAGAGGAGGGACCACAGACTGACTGACTGACTGATTTATTGATTGTCTGCCTGATTGAATGATTGATGCACACACACACACACACACACACACACAGAGCAGTGTATGATATAGAGTGGAGTAGCCAGGCTGTAAGTGAGTAAGAGCGGAGAGGTGGGAAAGGGGAGGGCGGTATGTAAATCTGTGAAATCAGCGATAATTACAGTGAGTGCACAAAAAGCCACATCACAGTTGGCAGAGATGGTGCTAATCATCCTGACACAGTCTGCACCCAGACGGCTGCGCGTGTGTGTGTGTGTGTGTGTGTGTGTGTGTGTGTGTGTGTGTGTGTGTGTGTGTGTGTGAGGGGTCCAAAACAACATGTTTGTATGTGGGGTTCTTTTTACATTTGGCAAAAACAAAGCTAACCTTTCACTCATTTCACACACACACTGTCATATTACACCCCTTCAATTAAAAAACAATACTTCTGGGAGGGAAATATAAAAACTGTTCATTCTAAAATATTGTTTGAAAACATAAAAATAGAAACAATCTCAGTAAAACTTTTTTTTTCATAAACTGATCAGTTCATTTGGATCCATTTCATGTTAAGGATCAAACCTTTGTGTTTGGATCCTAATGGTCCACATCATGTTTTGACACCTCTCCAGCGGATAATGAGGCCTTCAGTTAAATGTCTGCGCATCGCGCTGGAATTAAAAGCTAATTTCACTGATTTATAATCCGTCATTTGTCTCTAATTTGTCTTTGTCTCTCTGCAGGTCCTCCTCCTCCCCCCCTCACACACACACACATTAATTTTTACCCCGCACAAAGCCCCCGGTACCAGGCAGCAGGTCTTACCTGGATGACGCGCATGTTCAGTCCCGTTTCCTGGGCCAGCTGCTCCCGGATGTGCCGGGTGGGTTTCGGCGTGGCCACAAACGCAGCCTTTAACGTTTCCAGCTGCTTGGCCTTGATGGTGGTCCGGGGCCCTCGCCTTTTGGCCCCCGGGTTCTGCTCCTCGTTCTCAATATTGTTCGTTTCCTTATCAGAGGACGTGGAATTGTCCGTCTCCTTTATGTCGTCCTGTGTTGGGTCCGGCAGATCCGGCGATAAACTCCTATCTGTGCACGACGACACTGCCGCGAAAACAAACAAGAGGGAAGGTCACGATCCGAAATGTCAGGCGGGAGGGGGGGTGGTGGTGGGGGGTCCTGGTTTTAATCAGGCCCGGAGATGCGCAGCGGCAACACACCATTACGCATCCAAACTGTGCCATAAACCTCATGAAATCAGTCCAAAAAAACATCTAGATCAAGCACATATTATACATTTTACTTTTAAAACGCTGATTTTTTTAATATAAATTTACATCTAATCAAATATTATCTGTAAATTTAAATAAACAGATTTTAAAGCAGCACTGGAATCATGATTATTTATGAACATGTTTGCATATTATTTACAAAAGCAGGCAGCGTGTGACGCGCAGGGCGGGAGCGGCGCTGCGCCTCCTGAGCCTGTTCGATAAGGATGAATAGAAAGAGGAGCAGCGCGCACGGACACTCGTCCCCAGCGGAGCCCGGCGCACAATAACACAAAGCTCCTGGTCTGTGGAGGTAAATATTAGAACTGTTCTGCTCTCCACGGACTCTACAGAAACCTTACAGGGCGCCTGAAGGATCCGCCCTCGGCGTTCTTTTGTCCCCTCACAGCGGCATTTTATTTATTTGTCAGACGTGTATTTTTTTTAAAATAATTGTCCACATGTGTCAGGAAATTTAAACAAATAAAAATATTAAATTGTAAAATATTTTGCTTTTTTTGGGTCGATTTTTGAGCCAAACGTGCGTAAAGACGCGCAGAAAGACGCTTACCTGAGTTCAGGTTGACCTCCTTTATGGCCCCGGAGCTCAAATAATCTTCTTTGCACACAAACTTGTTTTCGTCTATGACATAGAGTTCCTCTCCCGTGGACAGCTGCTTGTTACACACCATGCAGGTGAAGCAGTTCAGGTGGAACACTTTGCTGCGGGCTTTACGGACCAGGTCGTTCGGCGAGATCCCCTGCAGGCAGCCCGCGCACTTCGTGCCAAACCGCCTGGATCGAAACATGAAGGGAGAAATGATTTAGTTAAAATAAAACAAAATAAAATTAAAACAGAAATTTAGATTTTTTTATTTTGCAGATTTTATTTTTTTAAATTAATAAAAAAGAAAAATAAATGTATTTAAGCTAATAAAAACAAAAGCAGCGTTAGATTAGATTTATATTATTATTATACGAGGTATGAGAATAAAAATAATATTTAGTGTCAAAAGGAATAAATATTATTAATCGAAAGTAAAATTAAATAATAATAATCTAATAATAATAATAACCAACATTTCTAAATAAATCACTGATATAAAGCTGAATAATTTGTGTGGAAACGTAACTAAAAAAAAATCTAATTTGTGATTGAGGTGCTGTGACAATAACCCCACGCAAAACGTATTAGTGACAATCAACACATTGTAGCACGGGATATATTACAGGATTAAGCAGAGTGGGAGCATCTTAGCGTGAAAATCTGCTCTTAATCCATATTCACCCGCTTAAACAGTACACTGGGTGGGAAGACTCATCAGTTTGATACACAAATGGCCCCAAAATAAATTCTGATGTGACAGGAAGAGGAGGAGGAGGAGGAGGTGCTGTTTGAGGGAAAGTTGATTTTGATCACCTGCACTGCTTGCTGCCCTCCCTGGACTCTGTGTGAGGCCTATACCTGGGTCCTCCAGGAACAACAGTCCTCTTTTTGTTCCAGCACTAATGTCAGCTTGTGTCTGTGAATTTGCAATGGTATCGCTTCACTGTCCCTTTTTCCCTTTCACATGCATGCATGGCCAAAGCCCCCCCCCCCCTATCTCTCTCAACCCAGCGCAAAAAAACAAGGGCACAACTCTACTTACACAACAAATGGACACATTAGGGTGATTACTGTTTCGCCCGGCTAATGGCTGCCCATTTAAATCCAGCGCTTGATGGAAGCTGCGGTAATATGATGGCCAAGGCCGTGAGAGGCCAATCACAGCCCGGCCGCAACAAAGGCTGACGCGTCTTACATGTCATTAGACAATTTGGGGGGAAAGTAACTGACACATACAAATGAAAATGATGCGACGGGACAAACAAGGGCCTCACTTATCACTCAATTACCTGGAACACTTTTTGGATATTGTGGCGCTTTAACAGCCTGATGGCTGTTTGAAACAGTCAGAGTGTCTCTGGAGCTTGGAAATAGATTTTTAAAAATGCAAACACGTGGCTGCACGGTGCAATTAAATGTGATCGAGAGGCCACGCAGGTCCGGCAGGTTCCACTCTGATCAAGGTTTTAAATAATGGTTCAGACTAAAATATTTACTCTGCGTAAATTCTCTGTTTTGCATCTGTGGCCTTGCGTCTCCTCACCTCTGACCTGACCCCTGCGCGCACACACACACTCTTTGGGCCAGATTTGTATTTTTCTTCTGTTCATTTTTCTCCTATAATTAAATTCCCTTCCTCCTACACTGTGTCGTTATGTTCTCGTGGACTCCACGCGCTGTGTTACCTGAAAAAGTCCATTTTGCAATACAGCTTCCCGTCCCTGGAGAAGCACTTCTCGGTGAGGTTGCAGTTGCACTCGCAGCACTGGACGCACTTGGCGTGCCAGGCTCGGTCCAGCACGTTGAGGAGGAACCGGTCCAGGATGGGCCGTTCGCACCCGGCACAGTGGACCATCATGTCGCCGGCCTGCAGGACGCCGAGTGCCGACCTTCCCGCACGGACTGCGCTGCTCGGACTGGGGCACGCCGGGTCTACGCGGAACAACGTCTTGGCTCCGTAAGGGTCGTGCTGACAGGCGGAAACTGGAGGAACCTTCTCGGCTGACAATCCCCTGGAACTGTTATAGTCCTGGTCCTGGTTTTAGTCGCTGTCCCGCTACTTGTCACAATCCACAATCCAAAAAAAAAGGAGAGGAGGAGAAATCTCAGCTCCGCCAGCTGATGGACTGCGTAATGGACGAACCGGACATCTTTTCCTCACAAACTCTCAGTTAAAACATCATCGTTCACACCTGTTCGGTTCACGGAAACGGTCCCCCAGCTCGTGCTTTTGTTTTGGGTCCAGTAATTTCCTCCGGGCTCACCTCACGTCGCCACTTTCACATCACTCTGCCTGGGTTATCACGAGGTTTTGCCAGCGCGACGCGCATCCTGCGCTCAGATTGGATGACGGCCTTGTTAATTCCCGTGCCAGGAGAGCCAATCAGCGCGCAGTTGTTATGGTTACACGTCCATAGCTGTGTGTGTAGCCTCCCTGAAGCACGCGCCGTGCAGTTTGTACCTGGGCCGTGGATGCTGGCTGCCTCCTTTCTCTTTTTTCTGTGTGTGTGTGTGTGTGTGTGTGCAGTGGCCGGGAGGTTTCATGGCGGGTCACGGAGACACCAGAGACTCAGAGCCAGAACATGACGCGGGACTGACGGAGGGATACCTGCAGAACAGGCCGCCGCTGACATGAATATGAATAGATGCAGCATGGGGGGAGTGGGAGTGGCCGAACAAGCGGGCTAATACTACACAAGCCTTATAATGGCCTCGTGTGTGTGTGTGTGTGTGTGTGTGAGGAGGGGCCGCGCGGGCCTTTTCTCATGCAGAAAGCCATTAACAGGGAAATGCGATGGATTAGCCGGAGCTCATCAATAGGAGGAGGCCCGGGCACCTTTAAGAGAGTGGGAGTTTCAATATTTACCAACAGGCCGAGTCTGTGGGCTGCAGCCTAAGCAAACACGCAGCGCGCGCTGATGCGTGTTAGTGGGACGTGTTTTCATGTGAATGACAGCAGCCGTGAAATTTCACTCATTTTGAAAAAGGAGCGTGGAAGAAACAAACAAACAAACTGCTGCTGGCTGCAAAGAACCCTGTGCTGAGGAGGAGGATGTGATGAGAGTCCCCCCCCCCTGACCTGTTTGTTTGTTTGTTTGTTTGTTTGTTTACTCACACTTTCACACATGACACTGACTCTATACAACCATTAGAGGAATCCTCCGCCTCTCAGCTGTGACATAATTTGTGCACTGCAACTATAGCTGATGTGGTTTAACCTGGCTATTTACACACACACACACACACACACACACACACACACACACACACACACACACACACCTGCCCAATTATCCACGCTCCAAACACAGCCACCTTTAGTCAGAGAGACAACACACACACACACAAAGGAGGTAAATAAAGAGGAGGCTGTGGGAAAAGGAGCATGTGAGCGTGCATCCACCTCCTGCCTGAGCTCTGTTTGCCTCCGCTTTGTTCTGAGCGCCGCCCGAAGAGCCGCACACTCACCTGAGGAGGAAGAGGAGGGAGCTGTCCGTGGTGCCGCAGGCAGGAAGCACCAAGGACAGCAACAGGCTCTGTTCAGCCTCACACACACTCTCCACCCTGCAGACAGCATGAGATGCACGGAACCACAGAGAACCTGAAAAAATACATATATGTTAATATATGTCTTTAATTTCACCAACTTTATATAAAAAGGATATTTAAAACACACACACACACACACAGTCACACACACACACACAAAGTGAAGCTCAGTTACTGGACTTATTTCCAGCAGCAGCATCTTTAAAGTGTCAGAACTGGCACAGACATAAATTAATGTTTAAATAGTTAAAGTCGTCACATTCATCTTCTGTATTTACAAAAAGTTCTGTATACAGTTGTGCAAGCAGCAGGATCCACACACACCTCTGAAGCCATAGTGCAGTATAGTTCTATGTGACTGACCACACAGATGAATAATAAATAATCAGCAGCTCATATATTTAATTAAAATAAACTTTTGCGTCTGTTTGTCCGACTTCTACTGACCACTAAATATTTTTGACACAGCAGGAAGGAGACCTGCACATTTTCATACATTTAATTAAACACAGACTTTAGCTTAAATATTAAATATTTGCAGCAGGTTCCACATGATCCAGCTGTAACCTTCGTTATAATCAAGCTAAACGCTGGGATCATCCATAAAACCATCACAGTGCACGTCGTTTATTTACAGGTTGTTAAATATTAAATGCTCACAGCATCATACAACAGCACGATCAGCTGCCATAACCTTATTTCTTATCTGCAGCCTAACATAAGAACATATATTTTTCTGTTCTTTTCTTTATATAAGAGGCTCCGTGCAGGTCAGAAGTATTTATTTCCTCCTCAGTTTGTTTGTTTGTTTGTTTGTTTGTCTCCCATCACAAATGTTTATGTCTTACAACACACATTTTTCAAGGACCAACCTTCTGAAGTGGTTGGAGCATCAGTCCTCATTCTGTACCGAGAGGTCTTCACAAAAAAATAAAATAAAAAAACTCTCTGCGGTGCTCGATCCACGTCTCTCTTTCTCTCTGGATTCTTATTTATAAAGCAGGTAAAGAGGATTTAAACAACAGACCCTGAACTCTCTCTGCACACTCTGGATGTTTGTTTACAATAATTCAGTTCCTGAACATGGAGCTCTCCTTCCTCTGAGCGGGAAATAAAGCCATAAAGAGAACAGAGGAAGCAGCAGATAGAAATATAAATCTAAAACAGGTGCATAGATAAATGTGCGACATGGAGGGAGGAAGGAAAAAAACATCACCCCCACCTTCACAGCTCCGCTCCCCTCCACTCTGCACCGTGACAGCCCAGACACCTGAGCACACCGGCTCTCCTCCTCCTCCTCCTCCTTTCTCCATGCGGTGTCACCCCAACCCCAAAGGCACACACGCATGCTCTCTCACACACACACACACACTCCAGACCACCTCCAGGGCCCCTCTTTGGCAGGGCCAGTCCCAAGGGAGAGGTTAGTATGATGGATGTCTGATTGGTAGCCCTCCCTTAGGGCCTCCCTCTCCGTCACCTCTCTGCGCTCTGAATTAAAAGGCCGTTTGTCTCCTCTGAGTCCTCAGCTGTAGAGCGCCGGCCTGCAATTTCACAGCACTCAGAGAGAGAGGGAGACCATTACAGAGGAGGTTGTCAGGGGAGCCATCAGAGCCCGGACACGCCTGAGGGACTCTCTCTTTCCCCTCTATCTTCCTCCCTGCTCCCGTCTCCTCCTGCTCGCCACCACCAACACCTCCATCCCACTGGAGGCAGCCAACCCTGCACTCAGAAATATGGAATTATTCACGGCATACCTATATGCATATAAGCGTGCACGTTGTCGTTCTCTCTCTCTGTTGGTGCCTAAATAAATTAACACATCTAATTATATGAAGTACGACTACAGGGAAAGACGATGTAACACAACCCCCCCATCATGGAGAGGAAATCTAAACATAGACTATAAATGATTTCCACCACAATGTTAGCAAACACGCTATAAACCCTGCCACTTCTGAGGCAGTTTGATGCCTTGTGGCTCCTCTGTCTGTGTACACAGTTACAGAAGTGGCTGTGTGAATAATTAAAAGAGAGGACGTGAGAGGATCCGATCCACTTCCCACCTCTGCAGACAGTGGACACTTCTATCAGACTGTCCGTGGAACTGAAGCGTCTTCCTGGCAAGGCCACAATAAATATATATATAGTACATATATAGTACAGGGTAACAGTGGTAGAGCAGGGTTGTCCAATAACCGGGAGGTTGGTGGTTCGATCCCAGCTCCTCCCTAGTCATTGCTGTGTGTCCTTGGGCAAGACACTTTACCCACATTGTGCTCTTTGCTGGGCAGACTTAAGCAATTTCCCTGATAGGATTATTAAAGTCAAAATTAAAAATAAAAAAAAAATGTAACATTTTGTGAGTATTTCTGGCACCAAAAAGTAATCAGGCTTTATATCCCTGCCGCTCCATGCATTAATCTCAATGATAAACACCAACAAACGTCTGTACTGACATCATGTTCAAACAAACTAAAATATAAAGCCAAAAGAGTCCAAAACCATCAGAACTAGGAGGCACAATGAACAACGACAAGAGCCAAAGAAACTACTGAAACCCAACCGACCACACGGAGCAGACGCAGGGTCATCAATACAAAACACAGGTGGAAAACATCAGGGTGGGTCAGCTGGTCAACAAGGAGGGAAACACAGGAGGAAGTGCTTTCAAAATAAAACAGGAAATCCAAGAAAGCCATTCTGAACAACAGAAATAAATAAACAGGGATTTAAAGCAAAGCTATGAAGTAATCACACTTAATTAGAGCTGTTACAGCAGCACGATAGAATCAGCACATCTATGTGTCTGAAACCACAGCTGGAGTTTTCTATATACTCACAACAGCAGCAGCAGGATCCACGCACAAAGCCAGAGAGCTGCGTGTGTGTTAAATACCTGCAGCGTACAACGACAGGACCCACATGAACGACAGCGTTTAAGGAATAATTCAAACGTCATCATCATCAGGAAAAGATTCACACAGCAGCAGGATCTATGAGAACATCTCCAACATGTTCTCCAAAAAACAAACCCTGGCTCACATCTGACTGTTTTAGACATTTACAGTGTGACACAGCAGCAGGATCGATTTCAACTCTGTTATATGATATTTATTATGAATATTTTAGATATTTCTTATATTTCTGGCCCAAAGGAGCTTTAAACACACACAAAATTCTAATAAATGTGCCAATAAAAATGTAAAAAACATCTCAGTTTTCATGTTTTTAGACCTAGAAGATAATTATTTTTTTTGTCCAGTCTTTCTATTCCAGTTTATTCCTTAAATTACATATAAAAACAGCGTGTTTGTCTTCATCTCAACAGCTTTCACATGAATGAATGTGCACAGGCAGCATCGGAAAGCAAACAACGTCTGGAATCTGAACTCGCAAACATAACCTCCTCCATCACCGGGAATAAAGAACAAAGAAGAAAATTCAACTTTCACCCTACAAGGACTACAACTGCATGTCTGTCCACATACACACACACACACACAGACACACAGACACACACACAGACACACACACACACACACACAGGATGCAGTAGCCCTGGAAGCACTTGTGGATGGATAATTGGAGCATTATTCAGCTGCAGGTGAGCAGGAGTCACGGGTTGATGTGCACGACTGTCCGCCATGTTGGATTTGTCTCCTGCAGTGGAGCGCCGTGTAAAGTGGTGTGACTTTATGTGGAAGTGTGTAAAAAGAACAGGTGGGATCCGGGCAGAGCCCGAGCCCGGCTGGACGGCTCACACTGTGCCGAGTTCAGCCCCCTTCATTGAGATATAATGAGGGAGATCACCTTTCACTGTGGGCCATCCTAATGAGGTAATGAGTGGGGGTGTGCATCGCACCTTTGCCCTCACCTACTCTATTAATCAGAGTAGGGTCACACATAGCCGCCAGGACCCAGCCTCCCCCATCTGGCAGCACTAATGGACCGAGCGATGGATTGAAGGTGCTTTTAGTTAAAGAGCTCTGGTCAGTAACCAGGAGGAGAGAAGAGGAGGAGGAGGAGGAGAGGAAGAGTGGACTGGAAGCAACTGACTTCACACCTCCCAGCTAGCGGAGTGTGAGAGTGTGTGTGTGGCGTTGACCTTTGACCTCATCTCAGCCACCTTGAGGAAGGATCAGGCGGGTCACAGAGCTCCGTGGGTGCTTCCAGCAGGATCGGCGGCTGACATTTACCACAGGAGCCACATCGAGGGACAGCGGCATTGTGGGAAAATGACACGCATTGTGGAAGAGACACAGAGCCGGGCGACCTTTTGTGTCATCTATGTGTGAGGATTTGTGACAAGCGTATGAATTTTAGGGGATTAATGTGGTGGATTATCAACATTAAAACAGGCTAATCTCAAACACGGCTGATGCTCCGTTTCTGGGAAGTTTTTGTTGAGGATGTTTGGTTATATAAGTGATTATTGTGTATGTTTTCTGTGGTAATTTGGACAAATGGTGACGGTGAGACTCCTCTACATGTGTTTAGATAAACGAAACAATAATCCTGCATTGAAAGTACAAATCTGCATTTCCTGAGCATTCTACAGCTCAGCTTCTGTCAGGATGCATACAAATTTGTGAGGATTTGTGAGGACAGCGATCAGATCAGATCACACAGCGTCAGGAGGATTTCAGTGTGAATTCCTCCTGAGTGTGTGTGAGTGTGTTTGAGGCGGCAGACGTCACCTGCAGCTCGCATCAATCACAGATCACGATTTCAGTAATCACAGGAGCTAATTGATGTTTCTATCCTGACTCCAGCAGCTCCACTCGAAATGGTTTATTCTGTACACAAACCCTGCAGGAACATCACAACAAAGCAGCAGCGGGCAGGCCAACATGGACGCCATGACGGTCAGGAGCAGGTCGAGTCATGTGTTCTTAGTGATTTGGGCAGGGTAGGTAAAAAAGGTAGGGTAGGAGATTTTGAAAACTCAGTGAGAGTCAGCCAGATTTCCAAAGTAAACACACGCCCCTTTCTCTCCGAGCTCACCCTGAAGCCACGCCTCCCAATCACATGGACGCGCATCACCTGAAGACGAGCTGCGGTCTGTGACTTCGGCCATCATGCACGTACCTCTCTGGTGTGCTCAGAGCAGGAAGAGAGTGACAACCAGCCAATACTCCGCACAGGGTCCACCCGGAGGATTGGCTGATGTTTTTAGTGTTTTATAGCTTCCACAGATGATTCATATTCTTTGTTTTAATGTGAAACTGCCGAACTAATCGGTTGCTATCGGATTGTAAAGAGAAGTTACACTAATTTAACAAAAAGTGCGTCAGAAGGAAATCTCCAACCTTTAACTGCACTTTAGTTTGAGAAGAGCACAACCTTCTGTATAAAAAGCTACAGCGAGTGTAATGTCAAAATACGACCACCCCCATCCCCAGCCCGCCTTCTTACATAGACTTTTCGTCAGGTGACGTCAGCCAATATGTCACTAATGTTCTATTCCGGCACAGTAATGGTGTGAAATAACACCGGGTAGCGTAAGATGTGAGTTAATGCCCTCAAAACTGTGTCAAAATAACATGATGGCTTCAAATGTGTTGAAACCACAGGCAGAAAGTCACAAGTTCAGACGTCATCACCCTGAACAGACATGATGTGGAAACGTTTGACAGATGCATCGGCCAATCAGGCGCAAGCTAAGCCAGGCTGTAAGGTGTCATTTCCTGTGTCTTATGTCACATGGGTTTGGACGCTGTGCCGCCCCTTTAAGAGGCTGCAGCTGGTCACTGTCATTACATAATTATCAGCACAAGATGTAAACAAACATGTTAGAAATTACATCATTATCCTCGTCATTCATATTTCAGCCGTTATTATAAATCAAACATTAAACCCAGCTGGTCAGCTGACGATGAAGAATATCTGTGAGTTGGACAGAAACAGAGACAAAGAGGAGGAGGAGGAGGAGTGGAAATAATCTCGGCTGTGTATGTGCTCTCAGCATCCCGTCCTCCCCTGGCTAACCGCACCGGCGGCCACTTGAATTAGCAGCAGAGGATTATGGGCAGAGAGCCTCATTAATCTGGGCAACAAACAGCGGCCAGTGTGAATATTTGCACCCAGAAATTGAAAAGATTAAGTCCTATTTGACAATGACTGGCAGTCTCTGTGCTGCAAGAGGCTACTGTTAAATATTCATATCTGTGTGTGTGTGTGTGTGTGTGTGTACATGGACAAGAAGTGCATTCTTTGATGTTAAATTAGCAAAACAAATGATCAGAAATTAACTGATTATCATATTTTTCTGACAAGAAAACTGGATGAATTTGAAGAAACAACACACACACACACACACACACACACACACACACACACACACACACACACATTAATGAGCAGAAAGGGGGGCTGCGGTGTGTTGGGGTGGGGGGTGTCTGCTGTAGCATCCCATCATTCTGCCGCCTCGTCAGCCTGGCAGGAGATTCCCTCCTGCAAACTCTCAGCAAATACACCTGCTATTCATTTCCTACAAGGCGGAGAAGGCTCGCCAGACCTGACAAAGCTATTTACCCACCTCCAGCCCGGCCTGTGCAGACGCTATCACTAATGTTTTCCCTTCTGCAGGAGATCAATATGTTTGGAAGCAGACAAACAACCCTGCTCTGCCAGCCAGGCTCTTCCCGTTTAGCGGGCCACCACTGGGGGCTCCTGACAGCAGATGTACACAAGCGAATCAACAAGCGACGCCTCCACCAGAGTCAACAGTGGACACAATCAACAGCGCCGGGATCTACGCCGCTAAGAATTAACACTGCAGCCCATATGTGCCACACCGAGCATCAACACTCATCCTGGCTCCGCTGCCAACGTGGTGCCGGCTGCCAGAGAACCAGAAGGAATATTGATTCAGGAGAGTTATGGCTGCTGCTGCTGCTGCTGCTGCTGCTGCTGGACGTCCAGAGTCAGCTGCTCATGACGAGAGAAGAGGAAAAGTCAGAGCACAGAAAAAACACACACAGTGATATAAGCTTCGGCAAACAACAGCAACAACAGCAGACAATCCAAACAGAGAGAGGCAGACTAAACCAACATCCAGGTCCCTGAGCTCCTCCTCTGGATAAGCCTCTCAGGGCCTCCTGCTCTCCTCTCAGCAGCTCGCTCTCTCACTCCTCAGCTGCTCCTGCTTTCTTCCTTTTCTTCTTCTCATCATCTTCTTCTTCTCCAAGTTTCCTTTCTTTCATTTCTTTTCCTCTCCTCTTCCCTCATCACATCTCCTCTCCTCTTACTCTTATTTCCTTCGACCTTTTCTTCGTGTTTCTTCTCTCATTTCTGTCTCTCTCCCTCTTTTCATGTCCTCTCCTCTTGCTTCCTTTCCTTCCATGTTCCTTCCTTCGGCCTTTCTTTGTCCCCTCCTTGTCCTCTCCTCTCTTGTCCTTTCAGCTCCTCTTCTTTTCTTTTTTCCCCCTCTCTTCACATTTTCACCTTTTCTTTCTGTCCTCTCTCCTCCACATCCTTCTCTTACTTGTTTCCTCCTGTGTTTCCTCCTGTGTTTCCTCCTGTGTTTCCTTCCTTCAGTTTAAACTCTTTGTTTTTCTTTCCAATGTATAAATACAGAAGGAGTTAATCAGCAGGAAATCAAAGCTCCTCTGATGGTCATTATGATATTTTCCCAGAATTAGAGGGTCAGCGGATACAACTCTCTCTCTCTGTGTGATTTCTGAAGACAGAATACATTTGAATGTCCTTTTTGAATGTGAAGCAGCTGTGTGCAAATGTGCTGAAGGTGGTCAGCCTGGTTTTTACGTGTGTGTGTGTGTGTGTGAGCCGGGTGAGTGTGTTAAATTGTCCTGTGTTGTGGAGATAACACTGGATCCCTATCAGCTGCATCAGGGGGCTTAAGACCCCGATGGGTGTGAGGGGAGAATGAATTTTCCTCGCTGCTCTGCATATTACAGGATTACACTGCACCTTTAGATATGCTCGGGCTGAGCCTATCTCTGCCTCGTGGCTATACGCATGTAGATTATTGAAATAGACTGTCGCGCGGTGAATGAACTGAAGCAACACCACGGGGGCCGCACCGGCTCCTGAAAGTGAGATAACCATGATAGGATGTTTGGGTTTTTTTTTGACATTGTTCAGACAGAAAGGTGTTTTATCACCTGCAACTTTCCATACAAACAAAAATCTGTTTTCCTTCATTTGTTTTCTCTATTTTTTGAAAGGGAAAAGAATCAGAACTGCTCCGTAGAGAAGGATTCTGTGACGGGAGCAGAGGCTGCAGCTCACAGGGGGCCCTGAACATGGGGTGTCTCATCAGAGCTCAGAATCAGACGCTGTGGTCCCCCCCATTCAGGGACTTCTCCTACTGTCACTGCAAACTTTGTTTGTTGGCCCTCAGGGGCCCCCTGACTGGGGCCCCATGAACTTGCCTGTCCTGTTTGCTGGTCCTCCATCTTTTAAATGAACGTCCAGCTGTGCACTCTCAACAGGCTCATATTAGTTTAATTATCAACAAGTGTTTTTTTTTCTCCTCTGAAATGTGTTTAACATCTTAAAATAAAATATCAGCCAGTTATGCAGTGATATCAGCACATGGGCTGACATTAAGCAAGTGAAGGCATCAAAAATGAGGCTGTAAAGATGGAGAGTGTGTCTGCGGTGTGGAGGTTAGCATGGCTGCTGCCTGCTCATCACAGCTCTGCATTATTATTCCTTCATCACTACAAGTTGTACAAAGCACAGACACCACTTACCCACAGGAAGAGTCCGCCGCACTCAGTGGGAGTGGCAAAACAAACATGGCCGCCTTCAGGAGAAACTGTGAAAACAGGAAGTAAAATAGACGATTAGGAGTCAGCTGGACTCGACACTGATCCTTCAAACTCACCACAGTTAGCAGCAAAAATAATGTAAGTTTTCTTTGTGTCACCTCTCTTTGTTTTAAGGGACAAAAGGCTCATTATCATGACTGTTTTTAAATAAATGCTGACGAAACATCAATGAAAGATGATCAATATTTCATAGACGAGTCGTCAGTGCAGCATTTCAGCAAAACCAAAGCGGTGTCAGGTCTGTCAGGCTGTGACTTGGTCTATAAGTTCTGCATGTTGTGGCATCAACAGTTGTCCAAGCGGAGATGAATGACCGTGCATCCACCCCGTTCTCCTCGGTGTCTGTAGAATCCAGGCCGCCATCGCGACTCTGAAACTGCAGACGTCTGCGCTCTGTGTCATGTGTCATGGCCGCCTGACTCCAGCTAACATCAGGTGCGTCGCAGCCCTCCGACTCTGCAGCACATGCAGATAGAAAACAGAGCAGACCTGTCCTCTGAGGAGGAGGAGGGACGGGCCCATCGTCTCCTACCACCCCCCCCTCTCCTTCTCAAACCTCCTACTCTTCACAGCCTCTGGCTAATTACTCCTTTTTTCAAATGCAAAGCAGCGGCAGAAAGTGAGATGATTTCTCGGCGGCCGCTTTAGGGGAAAGAAAGCGAGGAGAGAGACGAGAGAAAGAAAGCACGAAAAGAGAAGAGACGAGAGAGGCTGAATGGAAGAAAGAGGTGACTTTCTTTCCTTTGGCTGGCAGGGACCTTTGAAGTTGGGCACGATGAAGAGGAAGAAGGAGGAGGAGGAGGAGGAGGTGGAGGTGGTGGAGGAGAGGGGGGGTAAGAAAAAAGCAAGGGAAGATCGTGTTAACGAGATGGCCTCTAAAGACGAATTAAATGGTGGGAGAAAAGAAACACGATCAGGCCTGGCCCTACTTATAGACTCCTCACAGACCGGCTCCTTTCAGCGCCGCGGAGGTGTTCCAAAGCCTGAATTCCTTAGCTCAGCTCTTTAAAAGGCTTGGAGTGTGGGGTGTGTGAGCGAGGGAGGGGTGCATGTGAGCGGGAGGGTCACCCGTCCTTTAGTCACACATCCCAGCCCCTCAATGGGGAGGTCAGGGACTTACACACCGATGGAGGGTCAGAAGTGGCAGGGATTACACGTCTGCTCTAAGTCCCCCAGATCCCAGTGTTTTCACTCCCTCTCGCTGTTTGTTGTTTTGTGGCGGAGCAGACGGAGGAAAGAAAGGGAGACGGTCGGGGAATTAGTGTAAAGCTCCGTAGATGAATAGGCATCTTATTCGCACCTCTTGTTGGCTGTTTTTCAGTCCTCCCCCCCCACCACCACCACCACCACCACCACCTCCCCAAAAACAGCCCTCCCATTCCTTGTCGAAGTGAAAGCACGTTAGGGTTGTCTTTGTGTGGACAAAAGGAGACTCCCCTCCTGGCTTTCATGCTCCTGGTGGAGCAACAAGAGGATTTGGCCCGCCGTGCAGCACCCGGAGCCGCTCCAGCTTTGATTGGACGCCGGCAGGAGAGAGCTCTGCCTCTCCTTTCTTGATTAATCAAGTGATTTCAGAGCTCTCAATAACACCTCTCTTTTTTCTGTGTCTCCAATAATCCCATCTATCCTCCCCCCTCAGAAACACCCCACCCCGACAACACCATCTTTTTGAAGAGCATTTTGTCGACTGATTTTTTTGTGACTTTTTGTGCTAATCTGATGTGTGTGTGGGTGTTTTTCTGCACACATGAAAACATTAGCAGGGCTAATTTAGAGGAGTTTTTTTATGAAAGGTGACCAGGAGTTGACCTCCGGTGTTGTTTTCTAAATGAAGTGCCTCCAACAGGACTGCTGCAATACCAAAAGTTTGCCTGTCAGCACGCCAATAAATGTGGTGGATATTCAGGACCTACCGTCCAAACAAAGGGACGATCACTGAATGTCCAGAGGACAGAAGCAGGGGCTGTGTTTTTTCATGTAACTGTTGCAAAAACAGTCAACAGACCAAAAACCGCCCAGAAAAACCCAACATGGGGTCGATGTTTCAGTCAGAACATGTGTGAGCAGTGCGGGGGATGTGTCGCTATGGCGACCCTGTAAAAAAAGAGGTTTCTAAAAAGTCTTTTAGTGTTTTAGATTCATCTACACCTGACCTCTGTACTTGTTTTTAATGTCTAACCAATAGTTTTTATGCCAAATCCAGCGGGTGAAAACAAATCAGCTGGTGGTGTCAGGGGGAGTCAAACCCCAGACTCCTGAGTGAAAGTCCACCACATTGCAACACACTCAATCTACCTTCTAACAAGGACTATTGCAGCTGCATTAGACTTATGATCGGACGACAACGGGAAAAATGTTCGGCTAGCAGATATAAAACTACGTGTCGTATCTGGCGGATCAAACGTACGTGTTGTTTTGTGAGAACATACACTACAGTTCAAAAGTCAGGGGTCACCAAGCCAGTTCTACAGCCTCTCTGATCAGCATAACAGTTCAGCTGTGCTAACATCATTTCACAGGAGTTTTCTAATCATCAATTAGCCTTTTTAACACGATTAGCTAACACAATGTAGCATTAGAACACAGGAGTGATGGCTGCTGGGAAAGGGCCTCTGTATACCTTTGTATATATTCCATTAAAAATCAGCCTGTTCTAAGTAGAACAGTCATTTAGCACATGAACAATGTCTAGACATGTCTGATTACTTTAATGTTATCTTCACTGAAAAAAAGACATTTCCAACAGTAGTGTATGTTTATTTGAACACTACTACAGAGATGTGCCTGTGATAGTTATATATTAAACACATATTTTGTCTCTCTTAGACATGGAAGCTGTTGAAGAAGAACTTTTTTTCCCCAAAAAATGTGCACAAATATCAACTAAAAATTGAAGTGTGTTGTTTTTAGCACGTTTACTGTATTATAGTAAGACTTGCACAATCAAGGACTGTGACCATGAGACATGAACATTTTACAACACCTACAGCACAATATATGACATCATGAAGACATGATTGAACTCTTTAGCTGTTATGATAATGACAGAATTTAACTGTCTTTTTTTTAAAGACATATAACGTTTCTAACAATATTAAATTTTACAGGAAAAGCCGCTCGTCAACTGCACATGTTCTGTTTTCAAGGAATGAAGTTTAGTATTTTCACAGTGGGTCATGGAGGTCTATGGCTCATTTTTTGGAGCCAGCCCTCAAGTGGCCATTTGAAGAACTGCAGTTTGAACACACTCTTACTTTGTTGTGGTCTAATGAAATCATCACGTTTTTTTTTTTATTCATATTTGATTGTAAAGAAATATTGATTAATTACATAGCTAAACCTTCATTTGTTAGAGACAGATATATTCCTGCACGTTGCAGAAATATATGGCGGGTGAGTCAAACAGTGGGATAAGTACTTGTGGTACTGAACCAGCTGGTTAACACATCCAGAGGTTTCATTATTTCCATTCAGAGCATCATCTCACTTACCGTAAAGTGAGCACCTGTTCTGCTGGATATCACCTCGGATGTGAATTTCTTTGCCTTATCAGCGCAGGAGCTTTGTATCTGGTCGGGGTGGGTGGGGGGGTGGTTTCAGCTGGTAGGTGGGTGGCTGTTTGAGATGCTACAAAGACAAGAGAAAAACCCACACAGAGAGAGAGAGAGAGAGAGAGAGAGAGAGGAAGGGAGGGTGAGAGGTGGTGATAAACAGTGTTGGGTGGAGGTGGTGGTGGGGGTGCCTTCCAACGATAAATCAAGTTCCAGACTAATCTATTTAGCATGCTCTCACCATTATCCTGTCAGTGAAACAGCTAATTAATTAACTGATTCCACAATGAAGAGGTTTTGAATGAGCCCATTTAGATAATTACTACAAGGAGCCGATCGGGCCCGTCATTTACAACTGTCACACAGGCCCCGGCACCGGCAGCTGCCCTTCACTCCGGCCCTGGCCTTCTTCATCGTCACAAACGTCGCCATCGTCGCCATCAAAAAGGTCTGAGCTGCTGCAGAGAGCGGAAACAGAAGCTGCTGCTTCACTTTGATTAGAAGCAAAACGAATCCATCCGTCACAGTTACGTTCACTCGTTAGAGGCGCTGATCATTCAAAAGTTCAATAAAAGCAGCAAAGAGCAGATTCAGATGTAGGTTTTTATAACACGCCGCCTTTTGTCCGCAGGTTTTTAGCCGTTTGTAGATGATTTTGTTTGGCAGTCAGACGCTCATTTTGATGCCTGATCTAAAAATAGAAAGAAAAAAAAATTTAGATGGGGATTTTCAAAATAAAAGCATGTCCTGCCATCTGGCAGCAGCTGCTTTATCTTGCTGGTAAATAAAGTGGAAAAGTATTTAAACTACAGTTTAATGGAAATCAAATGTGCTGCAGGATACAGAATAAAACAGCGTTACTTCCTTTGCAGAATGCTCAGGATGGTTTTCTTCAGTAACCTGCTTTATTTTCTTATTTATTTATTTTTAATTAAAAATGTATTTTATCTGACTGTAGCTTGTTTGTACTGATTTATCATGATTAAACTCTTTAGTTGTTACACTATAATACTTATGTGAGTTTCCTGAACCTTCACGTGTTTTTAGGTCTGGACTCAAACATCTGGATCACTCAGCGGAGCGCGTGTTAATCAGCTCTTTATGTTCGCTCTTACTTGAATATCAAGCTGTTCCTGTGTGCGCTGGAATTAACACATTTGTAGGATATGCTCACTGACATAATGTCACAGCCAGTATTAGATATCTGCTGATAACCCCCCCCCCATCTTAGTTCAAGCCTTGCTCTATAATGTGATGGCCGCCTGGCACATCTGCACTGTGAGGCTCCAGACACACGGAGGTCGTGGCGAGCTGTGCTACAAATGGAGGACAACAACCCTTAAGACTAAAGAAATCCTGCATCATCAGGACAGAGCGCTGCTATCCTGAATTCAACAGACAGTGTGTGACCAGATAATGACAAAAATAAGACGACTTCTGCAGTTATGTTGTGCTTTCTTCCCATTTTTCAGACATGATGGAGGCAGGTTTTTGTAAATATGCTGTGAAGTTGTAGGAATGCTGCTGCTGCTGCTGTGTGATTGGTCAGCTCGGCGTTGTCGGACCACCCTGTGAGGCTCCGGCTGTGCAGACTCTGCAGCTTTTATCCATGCAGTCATGTTATAACTTTAAACTGATCTAAAATATCTTCGCCGTCTCCAAATCTGCAGGTTCTTTTTTTTACGTTTTGTAAACACGTGAACAAATTAGCCGATGAAACACTTCGCTCCTCCTCTGTTATGCTGACATTTGTCCATACTGTCCTAGTGTAAAAATAAAACCCACAGAGAAGAGAACAGCACTTGATATAAGAGGCTCTGTGCTTTAAAAAATGGCTCCTCTAATCTGAGAGGGTCAAACCTGAAGTACTCTAATAAGGAATTAAAGAAAAAAAAACACACTGCCGTCGTAGGAGGAGGTTAATTAGCTGCACGGCGCAGGATAAGCCACCATCTTTCTTTAAATAAACAATTACTTGATCAATTCTGTTTGATTAAAGCGACATGATTTCCAGTGTTTTCCTCTGAGCTCATTACATCTTTAAACAGAGCCACTGTGGCCTCTCCATAAAGGACACGCGGCGCTCTGATGAGGATCGACACGACAAGAAATACTTTAGAGACGCGTTTATAAACTCTAGAACGTCTTCATGTTTACCACACACACACACTCGTGGTCCGCTCCTGTTCATAGTGTGGGAAAGCCGGGGTTAAATCCAGACCACCGCCACAAAGGCCCAAAGGTGGTTATCTCATTGCCTGAGTCACTGATCAGGGTTTTGTCTTGTCACCTTTATTTCCAGCAGCAGACAGCTCAATCCACTCCATCAGATCAGAGCTCCTCTCTCCATATCTCACCCCTTTCTTTCCCTTCCTCTCAATAATGGTCAATCCCACATCAATACGCAAGGCCCCCTTTCACTGTGTCTATTCCCAGAGGTGGCCTCATTACCCTGGGGTGTTTTGTTTGTTTGTTCCTCGGGTAAAAGAAGCTGAATTGAGCAGCCAGCAGGGGTGGACTGGAGGGAGAGGAGGAGGGAGGGGGGAGGAGGAGGAGGAGGGTGAAGATGTGGTTTTAGAGGGGACAGGGGAGTGCAGTAAAGATCACAGAATGGCAGTCACTGGGCAGAGGGTCAGAGGAAACCTGCCTACATCTGCACATTCATGGACGTTGTTTTTAAATATGACACTTTTCACTACAAATCACCAACAGAAGATGGACCAAGGAAGTGCAACGAACCCTCAGGTCTGATGTTTGAGAGGCCTTAGTGGTGTAGTACAGTTCTCTAGCCCTGTGGAGTGGATCCACCAGTCCACCAGTGAGGAGGAGGTGCTAGAAGCTAGCATTGAGGTAAAGTACAGCAGCCCTGCGTCGTCATAAAGCACACACTGCTGCATCCAGTACACACGTGAAGCTCCTCACGCTGTTTCTGCACAGATGAAAAAGGCTAGCATGCTAGCTGAGGTTTGATTTTAGCCTGTGTTCCATTATGATCAGGCAACACCAAAGACTGCAGGCTGACAGCAAGCTGAGACCACCTGCTTTATCCAGCAGATCATCATCCTGTTCAAGTCTTCCCTTCGGCCATCAGACAACCCCAAAGAAGCAGGAGCCGCTCAGGAACAGGTGAGTCTCACCCAGCAGAGGTTCTAGCCCAGCACAGATCCTCCAGAACTTCCTCTCAATCTGATAATGTTCACTCAAAAATCGCCACTGTTCACACCAGAACTGGAGGCCAGGTCCCCACAACACACACACACACACACACACACAATAATTTCTATACTGGAAACACACCCTTCCTCGTTCTTGTGCAGGGAGCAGGATTAATGGGAGAGCTTTACCTCACTGAGGCCTGGCTTGGATCCTCTAGCCTCCTCCGCCTGGTCCCTCCATCACCTGGCTCATCATCATGGTGGTTGGTTGGTGGATGATTTCTTTAGTACAAACACAAACACAACAGATGTGAGATCATTCAGTCGTTGAATATTTCTTCTAGTGGTCTTACACCTTATGGTTTGGTCAGTGGCTAGCAGGCTAGCACGCTAACTCCAGTAGATGTCTCTACAACCTCACACACAGACATCATATCTGTCACTTCTTCCCTTTCTTTTGATAATTTAATGAATTACTGAGACGTTCTTTTAAACTTCGCTCCGTTGAGGTTGTACTTTTTATGGTTTTTGTTCGTGCCTGCGGAGCGACATCCGATGAAGCTTTTTATTCAGCATTCAGTTTTTTTTTGTGAAAAGAATATTCGTACTTGTTTGTCACAGAAATGTGAATAATTATATAGCAGCATTATGTCCTTTAAAATGTCACGTGATGCATGAATTCTATGTAATCGTATTTTTCACATTTCTTATTATTATTCTTGAGAATCTGAATAGAGAACCACACACACACAGACTGTGCACCTTGTGAAGGACATGCAGGCCGGTTAATTACTCGGAGTAGGTCATTTTAAATCTGGTGGAAGGACAGCCTGTTGTTCCTGCAGAATGGCTCGTAATTAAAGGAAGGCGAGCGGCGGCGGCGGTGGAAAAGGCCACACATCAGCCCTCTTCATGAGCCCGAGTTGCCACCGATAATGCAACTCAGTCTGCAGCTCACCTGTGAGGCGCAGAACACCATCAGAAATCATGTAAATATAACGTGTATTCACTCAGACAATAAAAGGCGAGAACGGAGGCGGACGGATGTGAGCACGCTCTCTCCACAAACAAAACGTGAATTGATTTTGTGACTCCTCTTCAGCAGAGGAAGAGGATTTATATTTGAACAAGCCCAAAGTGTCTACAGTACTTCACCAGGCAATGAAAACCGGATCCTCCTCCACCCTTATTAAAGCAGCCTTCTCTCTGTTTCCATAAAAAATTCTGTTTTTTTTTCACTTTTCTTTTATGTTCATCTTCATCACACTCTGCCTCCGATGCCCCCCCCCCCCCCACTCGCCTGTTTTTTACACCTCCATCCCTTCACTTCTTCCCCCTATCGCTCCATAAAACACTCCTTCTACCCGCTGCTTTCTGACGTCCCTCCTTCCACCTCCATCCATCTCCTCCTCACTCAGTCTCCCTCCACACACACACACACACACACACACACCCTCCTCCTCCTCCTCCCAATCCGCCACCACCACCTCCTCGCTCGCTCTCACAGCCGTTCACTCCATTTTTCTGCACATGAGATTTGCCTAACAATAAGTGGCTCTGCCCAAGGTCAGATAAGAGAAGCACAGCCCAGGAAGCCACAGCCACTGTTTCTTTCATCCCTTTTTTTTCTCCTCTCTCTCCTCACAGCTTTCAAATTATCTCTGCAGCACATAATAATAATTACTGAGGACGGCAACATAGAGATAAGAATGCAGGAGCTGAAATGGCGAGAGAGAGAGAGAGAGAGAGAGGGAGAGAGAGAGAGAGAGAGAGAGGGAAGGGGGACAGGTTAGAAAAACTATAGAAGCAAGAAGCAGCATAGTGAAGGTATATTAGAGGAGCTGTGAGGCATGAGAGAATACGGACGGGAATGATGACGGAGGAGCAATATCACAGGAATCGAGGAGAGCAGCTGACGACATTAAATCATTAGTGGAATGTTATTCTATATTTCACACAGTCAAAAAAAAACCATTATTCTGCTCTGAAAGAATATTAAGAGCAGCTCATAGACGTGCAGATTAACTGCAGCCTAAGAGTTTTGACCAACATGGAAACAAATAAATCAGTTTATAAAAGAAGTAACAGCCAGAACCAGACACAGCATCACATGTAGTGTAAGTGAACACCTTGTGGATCAAAAAAAAACTTTGGGGTTAATAAATCTACACTTTATTTATTTAATGTACACACTAAGGTTAAAAACCTGTGTTTAAGGGAGGCCTGACCAGGACAGGGGGCTTTTAAGAGTTAATACGTTAGAATACAGCCGGCCTGTAGAGCTGAGTCTCATGACAGCAAGTTCCAAGCTAATGTACTTATGTCTCACGTCCAGTTAAACTTACTGTTTTATGCAGACTGATACAAAGAGTTTTTGTGACCGTAACACCTAATCTTAGGCCAGAGCCACACGGAGACGAAGCCGGCTTCGTCTCCGTGTGGCTTTCCAAAAGTGTGGCTTTCCAAAAGACACCCAAAAACATCCATGCCAGGCCTGTGAGTGGCGCTGTAACGCTACCACAAATACGCGCCAAGAACAGAGAAGAAGACACGGGGCACGCACACAGAACTGCTCGCTGTGTTAGCAGAGGAACCTGTGATGGACCCAGGTCTTCTCGTGAGTCAGAACCATCCAAACACCAAACTTCTGGTTCTTGTTGGACATTTTAACACGGAGGTCTATGGGGATTGACTCACGTTTGTAGCCAGCCTCAAGTGGACACTGGAGGAACTGCAGTCAGGACAATCAATGTATGCACGAATACGTGTGAGAAGGATGTTTGATCTTACAAATGGTTCTGATGCCAAAACATGAACCTCGTGCAAGTCTGGATTCAGATCAGCACCACCATCCACCCCTCCACCCCTCCACCCTCACACAGTTCCTCAGGTGTCCACCAGAGGTCTGGCTCCAAAACTGATTCTATCCCCATAGACCTCCATGTTAAAATGTCCAACTTTACAGCAGAAATAACACTTTTGGTTTTGGTCTCTATGGCGACAGATGAAGCCCACCCAGGTTCGTCCATCTTTAAATACACTCTTCTCACCGCATGTCGTCTTTGGCAGCCAACCTATCCTGTCATATCTCTGTGAGGATGTGTCAGATTTACATCCAGCATGGATGTTACGTGCCAACATAAACAATTATGTAAATGCAGGAAGACGTCTGCCAGCGGCGCGGTGATGTAACGGAGCTCCTGGCACAGAGGAACCAGATTCTTCTTCTTCTTTTGTTGTTTGTGGGATTAGCTAACAAAAAGAATGTAGATGAAGAACAGAAAAATGATTTAACAGCCTCAGTTAGCCCACAGCAGAGACATGTCTGCATCTGATGTCCACACGATGTGCTGAACTGACCGAGGAATTGTTTAAAAGTCAAAAATGGCCTCAGAAATAAACACAAATGAGAGATAAGAGTGTCACAAAGACAAACATCTTCATTAATTTTGACAAACTTCAGCTCAGTGTCGTCAAATCCCAGAGTGAAGAAAAGCCGAGAAGACACCAAACAAAGGAAATTGCTTTCTGTCTTTTTAATGCTAGCATGCGGTTCGGTTTCGTTTCTGCACCTGTGACAAAACGCCGCTCTGCGCCACATCAGACCCGCTCTGCAGGGGCCAAATTGCCATTTCATGACAAGACGAAGAGTCCCTTAAATTGATTATATTTCCACAATCACTGGAGAAAAAGAGAAGAAAAGAGGACAATTTCTCTTTATGAGTCGTTACACCTGCACACGCACTCGTCTGCCGGGCTAACTGCTGAGCGCACATGCTAACCGCCAACACCGCATTCAGCCTGCAGGGTGTCAATCAGCGCGCACATCTTCACACATTTTCCACAAGTTATGATTAGGACACATTTAAACAAAGAGTCAAACACACACACACACTGCCGTCCTGCCCCGCCTCACCCCTGACCTCCATATCTGAGGGAACAGGGTAAGCTTCCTAGTCCCTGAGCTGCAGCTCCCAAACACACACACACACACTCAGCACCACCACCTCCACCCACCCATGTCTCACCCCTCAATACTCCACCCCCAACCCCCAGAGGACCTGCTATCAGCTGGGCTGAGCCCTTCTGCACCAGCCTGATATCCACACAGGATTGGAGGGAGGGGCGGCGGCAGGGTGAAAGTACAGAGAGCTGTGATTTACAGTGAGGGAATAAGAATCCGGCTCTTTCTGTTTGTTGTTCCTGTCTGTTTGTCTCAGTGTGTGTGTGTGTGTGTCCTTCTCCTCCCTCTGTGTGCAGTGATGATTATCACTAATGCGTTATTACTTCAAACGATGGCAGATTAGCCCCCCGCCCGCCCTCCCCTGCTTCATCCCCTCTCACCATCCAGCGTCACCCCTCAGAGTGTCGGGTGTAGTAATGCCATTCTGGCCACTTCTTATCTCCCCGCTCAGGCCCTGTAACCCAGCTGACCCATGAACTGACTTAAGGCTTCATCCATATTTTTCCAGTCTGGACTGTCGCTTTTTTTTTAATGCTACATACAACTATGTAACTATAGACTGTATATAACTATGGGTGAAGAGGGGTCTGGAGAGCTGTTTTGAGTCTATGTGGGAGGCTCCACCCCCACTGGAGTCCATCTAAACTTCCAAAGAGGTGGAGCACGGGTGCAGCTGAGGCAGAAAGCTCGATCTGTGAGTCAGCTGTTGCTGCTGTAACGACGTAAAAACAACCATCGTAGCACAGTGATTGGTCGGTGCTTGTGCGTTTTGCTTTGGAGCGTTTCGGAGGAAAGGGGGGCGGGTGTGGACCGAGCCCTGACGCTAATCTCACATCTTATAAGTTCAGAACTCATTAAAGGCCTCATTTCCCAGGATGATTAGTAAGTGTAACTTCTTCGGCTTTTAGCCTGTTAGCTACGTGTTAGCTTTGCTAACCGGTCCTAGCCAACGTGTCCTCACAAAAAAAAAATACCACATTTGGCCGACAACACAACCTGATACAACACAAAGTTATATTTATGCTAACAAAACATATATTAGCCAATCAGGGGACCGGTGCATACACACCAGTTTAAATGCTATAAAACAACTTGACAACTGCCTGTTGCACTGCCCCCATGTGGCCAAACAGTGACAAAAATCACATGATATGATATCAACATATCAAAGTGTATCTAAAGATATAAACACGTGGCACAATATGGCGTCATTGTTCCTGCACCACCTAGTGCATACATTTACATATGTGCCTGACACGAGTGTGCATGTTCTCTCACCCTTATGTTTGACAGTTTGGAGTGTCATCATAACACCATGGCCTCTGTAGATACGTGGGTGGGTGTGTGTGTGTGTGTGTGTGTGTGTGTGTGTGCAACAGGCCGGTGGGAAGAGAGACAGATTGCGTTTTAACAGCCATCGCTGTCATCTCCAACAGCTGTCCTCTTCCCATTCTCTATTCAGAGGACCTGTGTTTGCATTGTCTCCCTCATGACCTCCCTTCAAAGACCGACCAGAGAGCGAGCGAGGGAGGGAGGGAGGGAGGGAGGGAGAGGAGGGGGAGATAGGGAGAGAAAAGGCGAGACAGACTATTGGACAGTTAAGAAGAAAAATGCAAATGGAGGCAGAAAAAGGAGGCAGAGTGAAAGGAGAGGCGCTGATGCCATGACAGAAGATGCCCTCGCACTGTCTCCCATCTTTTCTGCCATCCCTCTCAATTTCTCCTCTCCTCCCCTCTGCTCTGAATGTACTCCTCTGCCTCCCCGTCTTATTATAACTCCACAGCCGGCACCTCTCCACCTCCCGCCACCCTTTACCCCCTTCCTCCCATCTTGTATCTCTCCTCCAGCTCTGCTTCTCCCCCCTCCTCCTCCTCCACCTCCACCTCCTCCTCTCTGCTGCCCTGTCTCTCTCCCATGTTGTCTCTTATCAGGTAGAGGAGAGATAAGGCCGCTATCTTGCCGTGCCAGGGCTTTGACATGACGCTTTAATGCATAATAAGTTCACTCATCTTTTAATCAATGCGGCCAAATGATGAATTTCTGAAGGGTTAACAGTCAGTCATTGGCAGGTTGGAAGCTGGGAAAACACAGAGATAAGGTCTGTCTGCGAATCAGACAGGAGGGCGCAGACAAAGTATGCAAATCAGATCAACGTATGTACAATCGCTGTCACATTCTTAGCAGACCTCAGGAGCGGCGCGGCGCTCTCAGCAGGTAAACCATTTCCTACATGAAATCTGTGATGAAGCGCTCGCCGCCGTGTGTCTGAACATTTGATCTCTAACACAAAACGCTCAGTGACCAAAAGTATGCGGACACCACGTGCAGTGGTGAGGAAGAAGTTATTAATAACGCTGCACGCTACAAAATGCTGGTTTGCATTATTGATTGATCGTCAATGACCAATCAATCATTGTGTTCTGACATTTGAAATGTTTAAAATGAAATAATCCATTTTAACATGGGAGTCTATGGAGACCGGCTTACTTCTGGAGCCCCTAGAGGCTGCAGGAGGAACTGCAATTTTCAGCTACTCTCCATTTGTTTCATCTCTCAGCCCCAAAGGCTGCTGCTTGTTTTCAGACTGGTGCATTGTGGGATAGAATCTGATCAACGTGTGGGTCTTATAGTTGCGAGGATTTTTAAAAGCGCCTCTATACAAGGTGTTACGGTAACTCAGGGCGGCCAGAAAGGGCGAAGTTTTTAACCATGAAACCACACGTAAAAGAAAAACCTGAACACTGTATGAAGTCCATCTACTCTATATTATGATTGGACTGACTGTCTTTAGGTGCCAGCCCTCAAGTGGACACTTGAGGAACTGCAGTTTATGTCACATTTGTGCCAATTTATCCCTACGTTAAATAAAAATACAGATAAAACAGCTTCAGTTAGCAAGTATCTGTGTATATTTCACTCACAGGTACGAACATGTAATTTGCTTTAAGTGTGCTTGTAATACAGTTTCACAAGTGGTTTGATTGACGTTCACAAGCTGTGGATCAGTAAACGTTCTGTCTCTCTCCCACTTTTTATCAGTTATGTTATGATATAAATTAGCATCATTTAACATATATATATATATATATATATAAATAAATATATGTGCCTGTATATGTTACAGAAGTGTTGTGTTTATGTGTGAGTTTGTATGATTTAAATATGTTTTAACGACGTCAGTGCGCGCTCACAAACACAATCTTCTCTGTATAAATATCCTGCACACCTGCCATAGCCGGCAGCTATCATCATGTTTTCATCCAGCTTCACATTACAAGCGTATAAATTTAAAATAAAACAGGCAGACAGAGCTGCACTGTTTTCCATCGTGAGATTAGAATGCAGTTTACAGGCTGGTACAGAGAGGTGTGCTCATTCTGCACATAAGAAAAGGCAAAAAAAAGCCTGGTTTAAAGTCTATTAGGCAATCAGCAGCTGACTGATGGGGTTCAGGGTGGGGGGTGGGGGGTGGTGGTGCTTCATATCTCCACACCTCACCCCCTCCCATCATAGAGGAGAAGGAAAAAGCAAGAAATCGCAAGTAACAAAAATCCTCTGTCGTCCTCGATGGTGTGTGTGTGTGTGTGTGAACAGTATCTCAGGCCCCATACTCCACTGACAGCAGGAGATAAACATAGGCCTGTGCTACTGACCACATGATTTATCAACATGAATTTCACCCCCATCCGCTATCTCCTCCTCCTCCTCCTCCTCCTCGCTGTCTTCTCTCTCACCATGCAGGCACGTAAAAAAAACACACACACAGGTCCACTCATTAACTGTCAAAACGCACTAATGAGAAATAAAGAGCTTGTCGGAGTGTATCGGGTGGAGGTGAAGGAGCAGCATGCCAGCAGACACAAGGAAGAAGAAGGAGGAAGACAAAGAAACTTATTTTAGCAACATGTTTCATCCGGAAAGATCTAAAGAGGAATTAAAGCTGCTTCCTTCGCTGGAAGGGAAGATCAGGAAGGACGCATGTTCACTATTATGCACACACACACACACACACACACACACACACACACACACACACACTCACACATACACATCTTGCAATTAGCCTGTTCCCTCTGCTCGGTCTGTGTGAGGGGGCTCTGGTGTTGAAAAGGGTGTTAACACCTTGTCTTCCTGCATCCCTGCTCCTTCCTCCCTTCCTTTATTCCCACTCAGCTAACCCCCACCTCACACACACACACACGCACACACGCACACACAGAGCAGGATTTTTTGGGCAAAAGGTGCCAGACACTCGGAGCCAGTCCAGGGACTCACTCTGCTGGAGATGGAGATGGGGAGGAAGGAAGAAATAATGATGTAAGGAGGGCTGTGTGTGTGTGTGTTCATGCACTGGTCTTCCATGTGTCTTCTTCAAACAAGTGTTAGCTTGTTTACGTACAGTTTGGACCGTGTTGATTGTCCCCCTCTAACCCTGCTTTGTTTGATGACTTTGGCTCCACAGACATGTTAACTAGAACCCAGATCCTCCGGAGGACATCAGATCCGCTCCGTGTCACAGATCAGCCAATCAGATGGACCCTGAGCTACAACAGGGGACGTAGTTCTCTTTAAAATACAGATTTCTTGTATCATTGATACATTTTCCTCTGAGCTGACATGATTAAATTACTCTTATTTAACCAGCAGCTCGTCTATAATAATTACTGATTTACCATTTTAATAAAGTAATGTCATGTATATATATATATTTCTTGTAAATTTGTCATTTCTAATAAATTAACAAACTCGGCTAGAAAACATCTTTTTTTTTACATCTTTATATTATTTTTTTCTTTTTACTTTGTAAAAAAGTAGAAATCTAAAATTTTAATGTAAGAAAATACATAAGAAAAATATTTTTTTATCTCATATTTACAACTTTTTCCTCATTGACTAAACTCAGATTTTTTTATTTGCTGAAATCAGTTTGTATTTTGTTTGTCTTTTTTTTTTAACCCCTGTCACAGTATATTTTGTCTGCCTCTCTGTGGACGCCTGCTGTGGCTGCACCTCAGTGTAAACCTGTGTAAATGTAATTAAAACTATTGAACATCCCTTGTGTCTTTGTTGCATAACATAAAGGTGTGTGTGTGTGTGTGTGTGTGTGTGTGTGTATTGATGACTTCACACTTTAAAAAAAAAGAAAAAAAGTCTGGTGGTTCTATTTTTGGAGCTTACCCCTCTCTCTGCACACACTGTGTATTGATCAGGATGGTTCTGAACAGACTGCTGCGAGGTCCATTAACCTGTGCTGATGACCAAGCATTATTTGACTAATGTGTCCCCTGGGGGGGGGGGGGGGGGGGGGGGGGGCATGTGCACAGGGCCAAAGAAGGATGACAGGGACGGTTCAGCAGGCAGCTCTGCTCTGCAGCTTCTTCTGCTTCATCTAAAGCTCGGTGGGTCTGTCTGATGATTATTTGATCAGTTCTCTGGTACATGATGGTGCTTGTAAGGTGGAGCAATGAGGAGATCTGCTGCTGACCTCAAGTCTGAGGACTTGGAAGGAGGAGGGTGGAAGAGGTAGGCTGGCTGTCCATCATCATGTTATTAATAAAAATGGATGAAAAGTTTGGAGTACACAACAAATAATGATCAACAAAGGGCCAAAGACCGAGCCTGGAGGAACACCGGGTGATTCACTCATTCATCTGCTGCAGAAATCCCTCAGGATCCACCTCAGAAATGGCAGATCTTCTTCAAGTCCACAGAGTTTCAGGACAGTTCAGGGGGTTTGGAGTGGACAGGTTCCACCTCCACCTGAAGGGTTTTTTTCTTTCGAAGAAATGAGTAAATATGGCGACCACAAAAACACAATAAAACCCGTCATCCCTTCATGCTTCTTCTTTCACGCTCAGCCGGGGAGCCGCATCGTCTCTGTGACTGCGGCCTTCAGTCCAAACATCTGCAGGACTCGTGTTGTTGATCGTTACTTCAGGGCGGCGGTGCGGGGATTCTCTCCGAGCGTTGACACCTTTATTCTTCTCATTTTTTTTCCTGGCTCGCTCGCTCCTCATCAGATTCCCTCCCTCACATAATTACCACTTATTAATTTTAAATGAGAGCCCTAACACGTTGCATGGTTTTTAATATGAGAGGTAATTTATGGGGTGGTGCTGGGATGGAGGGACGACGTCCATCACAGACATCATTACAGACTGGAAGACTCTCTGTTACTCTGTCAAAGACAGAGGTGAGAGTCAGCCTGGCGTCTGGACCAGAGGCACATCTGAAACGCTTCTAGGTGCACGTACATACAGTAGCAACGTGCTCAAGTGTGAGAAGAAAAGTGAATCTATTCCTCCGTCTGCGCTTTCTCTCCTCCTCTTTTCTTTCCTCTCCTCTCCACTCCTGTCTTTGTGTTCATGCCCCATTTCAGAGGCTTTTCAGAGGCTGAAGTGGCGCTTGGCTATGCTGAAGTGTCTGCACTGCTGTGCCTGAGCCTGCAATTCACCCACTGTATGTCTGTGTGTGTGTGTGTGTGTGTGTGTGCCCAAGCCTGCAATTCACCAATTTCACCGCTAATTAGCCCACAAAGGCTACCGGCAGGGAGGAGCAGAGGAGGAGGAGGAGGGAGAGGGGTGGCATACGCGGGAGGTCCAGGCCTGAGGGGGGGGGCGGTGGTGGTTGTGCTGGCACAGCTGAGACACATGGCACGGGACCAGACAGACGTCTTTGTGTGTGTGTGTGTGTGTCGGAGCATGTATCCCGTGGCCACTCTCCTCGGCTCTGGCGGCGGACGGGGTTGGTTGCAGCTGTAGTTCAGCGAGTCTTAACTCCTGAGGCTGGTCCCAGCATGCCCAGTCGTCCCACTACGCCCACTGGCAGCGACTGCTGGTCCTCTGCCATCACTGCCTCTGTGTGTGTCTGTCTGTGTGTGTGTTTCAGAGAGAGAGAGAGAGGAAGCAGCAGAGAGATTCACAGCACTCTCGCCAATTGTTTCTCTACGTATCAGACGGAGGCCTTCCAGGGAGGCAGGCTGCCTGGACCAGAGCCCATCAGCGCCGTGGAGGCCGTCCAGTCTTCTTATTTTTGTTGTTTTTGTTTGTTTGTTTGTATCATTGTGGTCTGTTTGTTCTGTGTATTTACACACAGTCACATATGTTTGCATGTGAGTGTGTACACACAGTATATTTACACACACGGCCTCGTGTATATGTAAAC
The DNA here is from genome assembly GCF_900634625.1 of Parambassis ranga. Taxonomy (NCBI): domain Eukaryota; kingdom Metazoa; phylum Chordata; class Actinopteri; family Ambassidae; genus Parambassis; species Parambassis ranga. Next base: position 15,394,404 of record NC_041032.1, read on the forward strand.
CTATATATGTTTATGTATCACATATATAAATACTGCTGCCATCACACATATAGATGAAAACATGGTATATGGATATAAAAACATACGAATATGTGATATATGCATATATCTGTATAAACAGATGTAGAAAATTAAATGTGCTTTAAATTAAATGTCCCTTTAAATGTGCCTTTCTTTTATATACATGTCATAAATTAACTTCTTACAAATGTATGGTGTAAATATTAAAGTTATAAAGTCATTTTTTTTTTAAGATTTAAAAAAACAGTCTTCTATAAAAAAACTTATTTTAGATTAAAAGTTGTACATTTATGACAGAAATTAATTAGAAAAATTAAAAATACAAATTTACAAGTAAAAGATTTTGGATATTCTTTTGGATTAAAATTGCAAAAAATTAATAAGAAAAAAAACAAATATTTTTTTTACAATTTTTTTTTTAAATTTAGAAGGAAAAATGCTGAATTTACAAGAAAAATAACTATCTACTCTCATCCTTCTTCTCCACATATTGTTTATTGAGTACAGTCATAGACTTACTTAAATAATACCAGCATGTTCTCTGAGAATCAAGCTGTAAAATTCTAATAAAAAACTTTTAAATCCTACTTCTAATAAAATTAAATGTTTATAAATAAAAATCAAAAAGAATGTGAAAAAACAACTTGATAAGGTGATAAGGGGCACAAAGCCTTACTGACTGTAGTAGATAGATAGATGGATGTCCTTTTAGCAGGACACAGCTCTCTCTCTCTCTGTGTGTGTGTGTGTGTGTGTGTGTGTGTGTGTGACTGATGGCCTTCCTGCCCTGTCTCGTCTCCCTCCTCACCACTGATGGATTAAAGCTCTGGACAGGTTTCAGCCTTATTGATCTCACCTGCCACGGCTGCTCCATCAGCTGGTGTGTGTGTGTGTGTGTGTGTGTGTGTGTGTGAGTGAAGGGGTTAAGAATGTTGTCACACCTGCCTGGTTTTAACTTTTAGATCGGTTAATCATGGAGTTGGTGATAACTGTACAACAATAACAATCAGAGAAGTGAAGTTGATGGTGGTGGTGGTGGGGGGGGGGGGGGTGTACGGGAGTGGGTGGAAGCTTTTTACTAATTAAATGAATCCAGACTAAATGAAAAACATCTTGTTTGTTGGTGCTTTAAACGAGCCTGGGAGGACTAATTTTAAACTTAATGAGACAACTTATCAGCACGATTATCTCCTCATTTTAATGTTAATGAAAAGACAACCTGCCGTCCAAGTAAAGACACCAGAAGAAACAAAACGAGTCGCTCAGCTAAAGACAAACACCAGCGTATCACTCTTTCATCTTTAGTAGGATTATTGGCATGCTAACATGCTAATATGATCAGCTAGCTTTCTTCACAGGACACCGATTGGCCCGAACCACTCAGACACAAACACACAGACTGAAGCCTGAACAGGTTGAAGCTCACTAACATCCTCAGGGCTAATCCTCTGAGGAGCACGAATTCTGAAGTCTGCATCCACTGACCGGCATCGTCATAGGATATTTGAAAGCTAGCAAGTATCTGCAGATGGTTTTTATGTCGTGTTTGTGAAGGAAATATGAGAATAAACGACACTTTTACTAAAAACTAGCCGCTTGTTGAATTCGTCAACATGCCCTCAAGAAAAAAACCACGTGGTCGATAACCCGCCTGCTGATGTGACACATGGTTACATTACCGCTAATGGAACAGGTGATCTTATTAGCCTTAGCATGGTTAGCTGCCATCAGGACAAGCCCCGCCCCCATGAACATGTTGCAGAAGCAGCCAGATTTTTAAGAACTGAAATATGAACCTCATGATCACTGACACTAAAAAACTACTGACAAAGCTTCTGTGACGTTACCCGCTGCTTCTGAAGCACTGATCTGAGGCTCCAGGACACAGTCTGTCGCCATGTTGGAAGTGTCACAATCAGCCAGAACTCCAAATATGGACAAAGAGGCAGAGCGTGAGTACGGCTGAGGTGGGCGGGCAACAGCAACCACCTGACTGTGTGTAACCACAGATAAGGATGGTGTAAGCATGGGTATTTCTGCTGTACAGTCGGCCATTTTAACATGGCAGTCTACGGGGAGTGACTCACTTTTGGAGGCAGCCCCTAGAGGCTGCAGCCTGAACTGCATCTTTGAACACTTTCACACTGGCTTCCTGTCGGATCCCTGGATGGTGCCGCTTGCTCACGGTGCATTTCCCCGGTGAGGACGGCCTGCCTTAAACATGCAAACGCTGGTACGTGGTCTTCCGTGGTGCTGCCTGGTCTGAGCTACACTCGGCCTGGCAGGAAGTAAGTGACACTGCGGATCCTGCCAGGAGCACACATGTCCTTAAACTTCACTGGAATGTGTCTGCCTACAGTACGTTAGCCACACTGCTAAAAAAAAATAAAATAAATCAAAGCTAAACATCCTCATTTCCTCCTAGCTTAGCGAGCACATGTGCCGCAGGGCTGCACATTCAGTACGGAAGACTCATTGGATGCGGCGGACTATCACCGTCCTGCACGCCCGCTTATCTAACTAACTGATAAATAACACAGTCTGTCACAATGATAACAAGGTCAATTCAATAGGCTGACCAACAGCAGTGTTTCCCCTAAAGCATGAAGCAGTCACATCTGATGGCGGCGCTGACCTCCATGCTAATGAACAAAACACAGAGAGCGAGCGAGCGAGCGAGCGAGAGAGAGAGAGAGACAGAGAGAGAGAGAGAACAAATGAATATGAATGAAAAGCAAATCTATCAGAAACACGCCTCCTTTAAATAACCCCCTCCCTCATTCCCCTCCTCCACACCCTTCCCTTCCCCTCGCGCTCACCCTCCTCCCCTCCACCCTGTTATATTTTATTCTCCAACGCGTGGTGAATTTAATAAATATATGCAAATGTGTGCTGTGGAACATGACGAGTGTAAATCAGGCGAGGATGTTCTTTGAGCGCTGCCGAGATTGAGGCTGAGAGCTGACCCTGGGTTAATCATTTTTCACTTCCCTATCGCATTCAATTCTGCTGCCTCCGTGTGTGTGTGTGCACATGTGTGTGTGTGTGTGCTACAATGCAGCATGCATCTGTGCTGCTGGAGGCTCCACACATTGCATTAAAAACTTTGTACACACGATAATATTTACTTTATAATTTGAGCAAAATGAGACAGAAAAACATGAATTTCTGCAGTTTGTTGTTGTGTTTTTGTTCCTTTCCCGCGTTTTGACAGCAGGTCAGTGAAATGATCTCAGACTCACGCTGTTTGTTTAAACCTTTTTGTTCCATCCATGTGTTTTTGTCACATTGTTGAGTGCTGAAGTAAACAACACAATGCTATCAGCCATCTAAATGGAGCAGGTGTGTGATGATGGCCGCCTCACTGCTGCATAATTACTCAGCTTTTACAGTGTAAAGCTGAGAAACAAAAAAATGTCCCCAGTTTGACAACGCAGCGTCCCACGGACATGTGGGATCAATATGACACTGCTGTGTATTTTAACTGTACGTGCAGACATGCTGTGTTAGAACAGAGCCTCCAGACTCACCCACAAATCTGACCTCACGTCTTTGTGTTATGACGTCTAAAGAAGTCAGTTATTACATGTTTTATGCAGAATAACACATCTAAGCTATAGTGTAATAAATATGAGCACTCTGTGGATCAGACTCTTGAGTCATGTGACTGCTGGTCACATGTGAGTCCGTCATGGCTTCCTGTTTTTGTGTGTGTTTTTTACATTTCTGGTGAATTTTTAATCAAATTATTAAAGCTTAGATTCGTTTGTATTTTCATGATGCATTTAAGGACCACTGTAAAGTTAGAAATCTGACTATTCTTCCTGTTTTTACATGTATTGGTGGTGCCATTGGTTTTTAAAGGTGTAACGTATTCAGATTCTGTCTGCGACGTATTATTATTTTAAACTACATTTATTACAGAATATTTTATGATTCCTTTTAGTGTGGATGTTTTTATATTAAGTGAATGTGGAGCTGATCTTTGTGTATTTTGTTTCCACATAATGTCCTTCAGGTGAGGCTAGCTGTGCAGCTAACACGCCGCAGACATACTTCTACTCCTTCATCTGCTCAGTGATGTCACAGTGAGTATTAATCAATGCAACCTATCGGCTGATATTTCATGTTAAGGCATTCTGAGCACGAATGTGTCGCCATAAAACATAAAAATAGATTCAAATCATTTGGAGATATTTATATAATTCTGTTAGTGTGGATTCAAATGACCGTATTAAAACACATAACCTCCATATTTATGGTTCTTTCTGCTGAGTGCAGAGGTCAGAGCCATTATTTTTCATGTAAAGAAGGAAAACCTGCATCCAGTCCCCTCTGACTGAAAACTCCACCAGCCTGAAAACTAACATTAATAAATGCTCCTTTTCACCGTGTCTGTCTCCATTTCCTGCAAACAAAACCGCCTTTCTCAGCTCACATCAATGAGGACACGTGGAGCACCATCACACCACATTCTGCTCTCACTCTGCGGCCTGAAACTAACTCCAGTCGCTCCTTAAGGTAAACATCGCTGCTCAAAAAAAAACACTCAAGAAAAACCCTTGAGAGCGGCTTCTGTCCGTCTGTGTGCGCAGAGCATCCTCGCCGTCTTGGCGCGCGACACATTCCTCCCGTCCTTCATTGATCGGCGGCCGCGTCACCGCAGGCTTTTCTCTCTGCTCTTTTTTTTTCTTCTTCTTCTTTTTCCAAAAGATTGCACTTCTAATCAAACATAATTTACTCACTATCTCAGCCCCTCTCACCCGCCCTCACCCATCCTCACCCCTTCCTAGTAGCCCCCTCAGCCAAGGGCCTGTTGCCAAGGCAACCAGCATCTCATTTCTGAAGTGTCAGTTTGCATTATTGTCTTCACGCTTTCCAGCAATAACCTCCCTTCTCTCTCAGGTCCATCCCATCTCTCAGCAACACACACACACACACACACACACTTTCTATATATCCTTTCTTCCACTTGAAGCCGTCCTCTCTTTTTACAGCACAAACACAAACACAATGCTGTAATGTGACTGTGTGAGATGTGTCACCATACACCTGCTGAAGGAAGGCGACTCAACATCTGTATGGTGCCTTTACAATCACTTCTATGTGCTAGAATTCACATTTAACTGATGAACAGGAGCAGATTTATTTGAATAAAACATGTTTGTATCTCAGTTAAAGTCTATTTCACTAAAAAATATTACAACATTATGATAAACTAAAGGTTTCTTATTTGATATGAGTCAAATCTGCAACAGATGACTCACTACTTTAGGTTGACGTAAATATATTATATTATAAAAATCTATTTTCTCCAACATCAAATGGAATATTTATAAAAAGAAACTAAATAGAAATTGTAGTTAGCTTAATATATATATATATATATGTAATATCATCCAATGAAATTAAAACAGAACAACTTTTTATATTAATATATATATATATATATATATATATATATATTAAGCTATATTTATATTTGTAATATCATCCAATGAAATTAAAACAGAACAACTTTTTATAGTGTTTGATATTAAAACAGAAACATTATAATAAGAAGAAAATGACGGAAATAAATGCCCGAAGCTGCAGTTCCTCAAATGGCCACTTGAGGTCAAAACTATGTGCTGTATGTACGTTAGACAGGGCTCCTCTCTTATTCACACTGGCCTTCAGATGTGGACCCTTCAACCTGATTTTGTTTTATTTGTGTTTGTATTAAATTAGTGTTCAGTATATAACCGGCGGTGTGAGTCGACCCTCACAGACCTCCATGTCTGCAGAGATAGGAAACATGTTCGCACTGACCTCAGTGACGTCTGCAGCCGCCGTCACACACTCAGCTCAGGCTGATGCCGCCATCCGATCCCTAACAGGAGACCCGAGCCAAATGATCAATATTTCCAATCACAGACACAACTTTTACCGTTTCAGATGATTCAGTTTCAGGTACGCCACAAATACACTGATACTCATTCTATTAACTATTCACTTAGACTCATTTTTAACCCTTTTACTGCCGTTTGTGTAGTTTAATGCACTGAGAGGCGGATAAACGCACAAAAGTGACAATAAATAATCTATTAATCATCTACATGCTGTGACAGCAGCAGATTAAGTCTTTACGCTAGTATGACAAAGATTTAGTAAACATTCAATCATCAATATTTACCTGTGGGGGGGGGGCTGCAGTCCATCAATGGCAGACAGGGAGGGGGGGTTACTTTAAACAAGAAGAAAGAAATAGTTTATTAATAAATAACATTTAAAGATATCAAATCAAATCAAACTCAAACACAGGAGCATGTTTCCCATAATGCACCCAGTGGTGTGTGTGTGACTTAAATATGGCCCCCTGCTGTGTGACATACACTTTGAAAGTGTGATCACTCTGTGCAGATGTGTGTGTTTGTTGCTTTAACCCTCTCCAGGACTCGTACCGACACATTTCCGATGCTGCAGCTTGAAATCAGCTGATGAACACTCACTGAACAAATAATGCTGCAATTACACCGACTCTTCCTCTGTAAACATGTGACACGTCTGCCTCACGTTCTCACTTTGTGCCTGTGCAGTTCTCACATCCAGTTTCAACCCGGCGCTCCATCCTTCGTCTCCTCGCCTGCCGCGCTCTGAGAGGCGGAGGAACGACATCTCACACCTTCACACGCATCCTCAGACGGCGGGGACGGCGGCGACACTTCACAGCGTTTCTAATGAGAACGAGATCACGAGTAATGTTCACTTAAGACCTTCAAAAACACTCCAGCGCTTGCTGGAGGCGCTGCTCACTTCGTGGAGTCTCCTCCCAGCATCCAGGCACCCACCTGACGACTCCCGACTCCACGTTCGGTGATTTGTTTTTTTCCTCCCTGTTTGTTTGTGTTTCCTTCACAGCAGGAAAATAAACAGCTAGCAGCAGCTGTGGAGCTTTTTATGGGTCACTATCTAATCTATATATAGATTTAAATAAACATTTAGGTTCTGGATACCTCTGGTCCGTCAGGCTGATGTCACTCTGATGTCACTCTGAGTGTGTGCTGCTGCTGCTGCTCTGAGTGCAGGTCTGAGTCGTCTGAGGCCTCCCAGGACCTGCAAGGTTAATATTTGAGAGAAGGATGGCTCATAAATATGAGCAAAGGGACTTTTAATTAAATAAGCACTTCTTAAATATTCTCCTGGGCCCGCTGCTTTTGTTTAAAGATGATTGATTGACTACTGTCTCTCCAGGCAGGACCATTAGTTTCGCCACACTCCCGGCCCTCCCCACCTTCTCTCTCTATTTTTCCAGATCTGCCAACATCTCTCCTCCTCCTCCTCCTTTCTCTCTCAATTACCTCCCCTCTCTCGCCTCCCTCTCCTCCCTCTGCTGTCAGCTCCCCGTCCCTCCTCTCTTCCCATCAGTCCTCGTCCCTGAGTCTCTCTCTCAGGAGGCCCATATTTCTCCAAACTCATGACAAGGTAATGAGGCCATGCTAAATCCTGCCCCACCCTGCAGCTACACCGGGGCCTGTGGAGGGGCGGCCTGGTCTGGTTCATCATGGCCTATGGAAGGCCTGCATTTATTATGTATCCTGATATCAGAGGACATGCGACTAGGACTAGTTAAGACCAAACATGAGTTAACTAGTTAACATGTGCACTACAGTTTAACCCTTTGTGGCCCTGCTGACTAACTAGAAGAACAATCACAAGTAAACCAAGAGCTGGTTAGGTCATTTTTGATCTTACTAGTTAACCCTTGCATCACAAAACCAGTAAAAGTTTACTCACAAAAGGAGTAAACTAGTAGTCAAATATCTCTAGAAAAGACGACACTCTCACTAACTAGTAAACCAGTGCACAACAAAATGTCCACTAGTGAACTAGTTATGTCATTTCCTGACTGCTCAATTTGAATGTGATAGTTATAGTTAGTGAACTAGTAAGAGCCAACAGGTCAACTAGTTACAAGTTAACTAGCTGTAGGTTACTAACAAGCAATAGCCAAAAAAGTCTAGTTGTTGTCATTTGTAATATAACAAAATGAAAAAATGTCCAGTCGTTTACTAGTTAAACTGCATCGTTAACCCCTGCAGTACAGTCGGCTGTATTAGTTGATGTCTGCATGACTAGTCAACGGTGAAGTTCTGCAGCTGCTGGTCACTAGTAACACTTCATGAGTTCACTGCTCGCCACAAACTGTTGGTTTACTCACAATAAACAAGATGTTTACAAGATGCTGGTTAGTGACACGTTCTAGTCGACTAGTTAACTTGAACAAAAGACACTTCAACTAGGTTTTCACACACACACACACACACTGAGGCACCTCATCATCATTTGGTCTCTCAATACTTTCTGATCTGCGCAACTATGCAAAAATTGTGTTTGTCTTCACCTCCTCCTTCACCTCCTCCTCCTCCTCCTCCTCCTCTTCTTCCTCCTCCTCTTCTTCTTCCTCTTCCTCCTCCTCTTCCTCCAGAGCTGTGCTGCAGCAGCAGTCTGCCATGCTCTGCTGATTTCTAGCTGGAAGATGGGGATCGGCGGGGGAGCTCGGTCTGGCTGTGGGCAGCTGAGCCATGGACAAAACAGACACACACACACACACCCAGAAACACACACACAGGACGAAGCAGGTAGAAAGTGAGGCCTGGCTGTGAGAGGGACTGTGGGTGTAATGTGTTTGCACCTTGTCTTCCCTGGCATGAAAGAAGACTGTCTGCCTATAGAAGGGCAGTGTGGGCTCCTCTGTCTACTCACTACTTTCCTCTCTTTGAGGTAAAAGGAACGCAGAATTATTTATCAGATCGTTCAAAGCTGAATAAAAATCAGACACAACTCTGGTTTCACATAAAAACTTGTTTGGAGGAGAAATCTACACAAAAAAAAAAAACAACTGACTGAACACAGCGTGTGGACGGGCGATCATCACAAAGCTTTCATCAGTATTGATCATGTGACCTGAACAACATGTTTACCAAACACTTTAATGACACTCCTGAAAAACTGGAACGCAAACAGAGAGACTGACACAGATTGGCCAGCGTGTGTGTGTGTGTGTGTGTGTGTGTGTGTGTGTGGGATGGAAGTGACACTCCACAGAGAGGAGGCAGCAGAGGTGATGGCGTGATAATGGAGGCGGTGGAGAGAAAACACTCGGGGAGGATAACAGAGACGATGGTCCAAGTATCGGACAGAGGAGCAGGTAAAGTAGGTGAACAGGAGAGAGAGGGGGAGAGAGAGAGAGGGGGGGGAGGAGGGGTAGGGGAGGCATATTAAAAATGCAGCAGTGGGGAGCAGGCCGGGGATTCACAGTAATTAGATGACAAAACGGCGGCGGGCTGGAGATGAGAGAGAGGGGTCACACACAATGCCACTGCCGCCGGGTAATTTGTAAGTGTCAATCACTGGCCTGCCAGGGGAAAACGAGAGGAGAGGAGGGGGGGAGGAGGGGTTAGTGTACAGAGGGAGGAAGAGGAGGAGGAGGAGGAAGAGGAGGAGGAGGGAAGAGACACAACCTGAATATGTGGCTTTAAAAAAAAAAAAACGGGAAAGTCAGAGAAGACAGGAAGAGAACGCTTCAAGAATAATTCACAACTTAAAGGGACATTCCACCAAAAATCCAGTTTATGAAATCTTTAAAAACACAGATGCTGCCGTCTTATTTTACTTATTTTTAACTGTAACACACATTTTTATATGTGTCTTTTGATCTGACATCCCTGTCTCCTCACCTCTTTCTCATCTCTCTTTGTGTCTTTCCAACATGGACGCACGCTGAACAATGATTTATGCTGAATGATTCCTTCACAAAGCATCAGGCCCTAAAACGTTAAACATACTCTCATCATTTTATATGTTTTGTTTGTCTGGCCACACACAGTGATGCATTCTAACTGCAGGAATATACACAAACATCTCAGCATAGGAGTCAAATTCCACAACAGTGGAGCCTCCACTTCCCATCATGCACCTGGTAGCATCTGTGTGACTTAAACATGGCCCCCTCCTGTGTATCTCATATACATTGTGATTTTTTTTTCGATAAAGTTTTTCCTTCCAACTTTTCCGACAAACTCTGTTAAATTTATGCGTCACCACAAGTAGAAAATGAGGTTCAGAGCTTCAAACCATAGCAGGAAAATATGGCCGATTCTGTGTGTGCGACCATTTCACATAGACCTGGATGCTTTGCGACAATAAGGTGATTATGTCATGTAGCTCCCCATCAGAAATGCATGTATTTTGTCACATTTATAAACTCGGTTATTTTATTTTAATTTACCTGCTTAGCCTCGCTCACTTCCTGGACGCTTTGTTTGACCCCACAGACGTCCGACAACAGAGATCATGTCGATGTTCCTCGGCTGCAGGCTCGTCCTTGGATATTTATTATTATTTATTTCCGATTCTGGGAAAAAGCAGAAAAGAAAACGGTTATAACCAAATAACACACACAAATTTAACAACAACAACACGTGTATCATACTGCATCAGACAAAATGCTCATGTTTATTTAAGCTTCATTGGCTTCCTCCACACCTCATTATTAAAATATACATAAATGTATTAAACTAAACCACCCTCACAGCTCCATATCTCTTGTTTCAATCTTCTAAACCTCCAGCTGGAACTGTAAAAATTATTATTAAAAGTATTCGACAGCAAACCCTCTGAGCCCTTTCTCACATGTTAGTGGGGTTTTTGTTTAAACAAAGATAATTTGCAGATTTTTTTTGAGGCGGTGTGAAAAAAAAAAAGTAAGAGCTAAAAAAAAAAAAAAAAAAAAAGCGACAGCGACTTCAAAGACGTGACACAACCTTCATTAATAAACTGTCAGAACTCCAATAACCTGCAAACTTCTGAAATTCAGGTGTGTCTGTTTGGACACGCTCAGATCAGCGAGAAGCCGCAGGAAAATGAGATTAACCCCGACAGGACCAGCAATGTATGTAAATATTCATCATGTTATAGGCTAATTGTATGGCTTCTGATGGGTGTGTGTGTGAGTGTGTGTGTGTGTGTGTGTGAGGCCTTTCAGTCTTTTCACTGTGTGTACAATGGGGGCAGTTGTTGGCATATTTCCAGCACACCAATGTGTGTGTGTGTGTGTGTGTGTGTGTGTGTGAGGAGGTAACACAATGAGCACAGGTCTCTGTGAGGCTGCACAGCTAACACATGACACACACACACACACGTGCACAGAGTGGAAGCATGTTGCCAAAAAAAATGTACATAATCTGTCTTTGCACATGCAAAACACTCACGGTACTGTATTGTGTTAGTGAGTCGGGGCGCTGACACAACATGACACAACAGCACTGACATATAATGGATTCCTCAGGGGCACGCGGGACCTGCTTCTTTATCTGCAGCCATGCACACACCTGGAAACACACACTCACTCACACACACACACACACAGAGGAGCATTCTCCCACAGATCTAATGCATGAAAACTTTCGCTCTTAACTGTTGTTTGTTTCTGAAAAACGATTCCAACTCAACAGGTTTCAAAGTTCGTACACTGCAAACTGAAGGTGCATTAATTAAAAACTAAATAAATAAAGGCAATTAAAATCCCCACAGTTAAACTACACAGAACAGGAAATTCATTAAAATCTCACTGAGATAAAGATAGACCAGTAACCTCTGCCTCTGCCTTAATTAAAAGGAATTTGGAGCCCTGCAACACACACATGCACACAGCACACCTTTGGAAGCGTCTTAATTGGGAAATGATTAAACTCCTCTTTTCTCCTGTTTATTCTTTAGTCGACAATTAGCGGCTCATAATCAGCAGCGCAGTGATTGTTAGCTCTCACTCTAAAAGCAGCGCTCAACACTTTGCAGGTAGGTTTGAAACAGCGCAGCAGGCCGAGGCCGGGAGTCCAGGAGGACCGAGGACAGCTGCCAGAAGACACATGCACGTCGGCACATCTGTGCATCAAAGCAAACCCCAGAGTCAGAGAGGTGGAGGTGTGTGTGTGTGTGTGTGTGTGTGACTGGCTTCACCTCTCCATCTCTACTGCACAGGCTCAGTTCCAAGATGGCGGCAGAACCGCCTCGTCCAACTTTGTACACAATCTATGATCCCGCTTCAACCAGAAGAGTCTAAACATGCATTAATTGATACGACCACAAGGGGGCGCCCAGCTACATAAACTGGAGCTGTTGTCTTCATTTCTGAACCTAAATAACATTTTTCTGGTGAATTTAAAACAAAAATCTGCAGTTCCACAAGTGGCCACTAGAGCCTCCACAAAAGTGACTCAATCCTCATAGTCCTCCATGTTTACATGTCCAACTTTATAGCTGAGATAATCATCTTTACAGACGATAAGCATGAAAACTGCACCAGTTTTAAATCAACGTTGATGTAACCGGGGTGACAGGCGGGCGCTGTCAGCTTCCTGCTGCTCCACCTCTTTGCCCATATTTGGATTAATTTACAATAATTCCCCCCTGCTTAGAGCCTTGCATATTTGAACAGGTCCCACTGTCTGAACTGCCTCGTCTCTATAGGGGGCGCTCTTAATAAAGGAAGGCAATTAAAACAAAAACAACAAATATAGTTAAAGTTACAGATTCTTTTTGGCTAATTATTGGTGACATCACACTTCACAGCATCCACCATTTTTTATCTTTAAAGCCTCTGTGGACTCAGTGCTACTCTGAACGACCAATTAGCATCCATTAGCACAATGCTAGCATGTTTTAGGTCATTTTCTTAATTTAGTTCTAACATGATGTGATACATGCCTCACCAGGAGGGGGCAGTATGTCACACAAAGGCACCAGAAGTTGCGGCCCGGTTTTAAGCAAACACCTGACAGCTTTTTTTTTTTTTACAGTAACACTGAACTACAGTGAAGGCAGCCATTCCTGAAAACAATTAATCCAAGACACAACAGCTGTGCAGTGTGTGTGTGTGTGTGTGTGTGTGTGTGTGTAACCTGACAGCCTGCCACACAATAGGGGTCCAAGTGAGTGTGAACTCTATTCGTTTCCACAGCTGCCATTAACAGACGGAATGAACAGCCTCCTGCTAATAAAGTGAATAAATAAATAAAGCTTAAGAGGCCTTGTTTACCTCCTCGGTCTCTGTCGACTAATGCTGCACTAAAAAAAAAACAAAAGTGTGTGTGTGCATCGTTACAGTCGGAGTTTATACACACGGACATTGATGATGATAGATTATTCATCAGATTATGGCTGATGTAAAAAGACGTTATAGCACCTTAATACATAGATTCATGTGGCGATGTATAATTGAAGAATGTATTGATTAGTCAGGTGTTCATGATAATAACAAATATTCAGTGTATTTTATTTGTTTGATCGATTGATTGTGAAGTTTTAGGAACAAATCGGTTAATTTATTGTCATTATTCAATTTTTTTTATAAAGAAAATGAGACTGAAAGAACGCCGCAGGCCACAGGGGGAATACAGCGAACTTCATTTCTACTGTAATTACATGTAAAATGAATTGAAATGAAGAGCAGCTTGTCTTTGAGGACAAATATTAGTCTGCATCATTCTTCCCTGGGATAATAAAGAGGCTGAGATGCTGTTTCTGGGTTGTTGGCGAGTTGTTCAAGGCTTCTGTCAATACTTTAACGAACAAAAAATGAAATTCAATCTGCCTCCATTTGCTCCGAGGATTCAAAACATCAGAACAGTCGTTAAAAAAAAAAAAAAAAACACGTTGGGTGACATTTGATGGTCTTTAAGTGCTGATGCAGGAAAAACAAATGATGGAAGAGGAGCAGCAGCGGGGAAATGTTCAGCTGGTGGTTGAATGGTGTGAGAGTGAATGGAGATAGAGACAGAGGATGGAGGGGAGGTGGAGGTGGGAGGGTGCAACAAGATGGAGAGAGACTGCCTGCACATACTGTCAAGGCAGTTAATATAAGGTGTGGAGATAAGGCCTCACAGACAAACATTGACCAAATCAGGCATTTCAGCAGCGCAGCCCCAACTGTCAGTCAGCCTGAGAGACAGACCAACAATCAGCACTCTACCTCTGATAAGGGCTCTACTGGGCGCGTGCAGGAAATAGCCAATCTGCAGCCAGGCTGCCGAGGAGGAGGAGGAGGAGGATGATGGAGAGTGAAGGGGTTATGGAGGTGGGAGTGAATGTAGAGAGACAACAAGTGAGGGGAAAGTGGCCTATAAATTTAGAGAGAAATGTGGTTCACACAGGAGAAGGAAAGCAGGATGATGTTGCTCCACACCCACCCAGATGCTCTCAGAGAGGAGGAGAATCAGGAGGGAATAGAAGTGACAGGGGGAAGAAGGAAGAAAGGAGAGCGGGAGGTGTGATACCGGCTCTTAAAATAGTGTCTCTCCCCAGTTTTTTGTCACCTGGGAACAGCTTGCACGGTGAGAGTGTGAGAACTTGGTTTAGTCCAACACCTTCCATTAATGATTTGCCAACAGCTTTGACTGGCTCATTCTTCAACGTGCCGTTCGCCCTGCCTGGTGCACAATGGCATCATTTCATCCTCTCTATTGATTAATGGTGCATATAGTGTGTACATGCGCGTGCACAAATTGTGAAGGATAACACTCCTCGTTTAATGGAAGACTCTGAAATTCCCTCATAACAAAATAAACACATCCAAAAAAGCTGCTGCTGCTGCTGCTGGAGTGGATGCCTATGGAAAAAACAAATAATAAAAAAAAAAGAGGCCAGAAGGAAGGATCCACACTGACCCCTGTAGGTCACAGCGGGGACTGCAGCCGGGCAGGAAGTTAGAGGAAATAAATTCCTGGCCGTTTACCTTTGTCAAACACATTCAGGTTCCTCCGAGCAAAACAGCAGCGAGCACCAACAGCTGGCCAGTGTTTATTCTCCAAAGTGGAGTCAGAGGGGCGTCTGAGCTTCCTTGATCATGAACCAAGCCGCCATTACCATGACCACTGATAACAGTAGGAATCGTAAACAAGCTAATCACCAAGGGCCTATTTGTATTCTCATTTGTGTGTGCAGTGCAGAGGAGAGGTGTGTGTGTGTGTGTGTGTGAAAGGGTTAAGTTCCCTCCCATGGTTGCATGCTGCTTTCCCTTGCTCTGTCAAGCCCCATTAAACCTGCTACACCACAGCAATATGGTGCCATCAATTACAGGCACGCCGCCATCAATGCAGAGCGCAGAGGAGAGGCGAGGAGAGGCAGGAGCACATAAACAGGACAAACGGCCACATAAAAGACCCGCAGCCACATAAAGCCCTGCAGCCTCACACACACACACACACACACACACACACACACAGGACGACCCCGCCCCTCCCTGTGTGCACCTTTCACCTCAGAGGTATCATTCCGTTTCTGTTGTTTCAAACTGTAAAAAGATTCATTCATGACATCAAGACCATTTATGGAAATGCAAAGGATCATTTGAACAGGCTGGAAGAGAACATAATAACTGCTGTGTCTCTACTGCCCCCTTGTGATGGGAGTGAAACACATTAGTCTGTTCCTGGAATCATGATTGTGTGATTTAAGGCCGACGAGCGCTGCATATGTGAGCAGAGATGAGATCATTCTGATGTTCGACTTGACTTCAGATCACTGAATTCATGGAAACACTTTCTGACTGAGAAATCACTGACTTCCTGTCGTAACTAATATTTTTATCCACTTCTATTCACTGAGCCTTACCTGAAAAGTCTTCACACTAAACTTCCTGTCCGGCAGGGGGCGCTCAAGAGAGTCTAGAATGAAATGCATGGGGTTAAAACAACAGGTGTAGTTCCTTCTTTACACCTTTTAAGATCTACAAAAGTCCTTTTTTTATAGTTATCAGTGATGTCACATAAAGCACTTTACAGCAGATTTAAGCCATCCAACAAACAGGGAGGAAGGAGCTCCAGTCAGTCCTAATCTAAACTGACCAAACGACGTTCATTAGCAGGATGCTAGCATGTCACAGGCTACATCACCTTAGCTGTCAGAATAAATAAACAGTATTATTTTTAATTGGGGTCTGAGCTGTTTTAGTACCCTGCTAGTAATACAAAGTGGCTAAAATAACTGAGATAATGTCTCATTAGAAAGTTACTGCATCTTTTTCTGCTTCATAGGAACCATTGTCATGGTGCAATACTGCCACCTACAGGGGAAGAAACGGAATTGATTATAGATGTGATGGAATTTTACACAGTATCATCAAGTGTATATTATTAATGTAGTTATCAGCAATACCAGGGACTAGATTGAATCTGGATTTATTAGAGATGAACCGAGATTGCACATTAAATACAGACATTTTTCAGAAAATATTGAAATGTAAATATTTCTCTTGTTTTTTTGTGAGCTGCCTCTTTTGTTCATTTGGTTGTTTGAAAGAAAGAGGCCACATGTGAGCTTTAAACAGTTTCACATACAGTTAGATTTAACACATATTTACAAAGGGGATCTTTTAATGGACCTGAGCCTCACGTGGAGTTTATCTGCGAGGAGGAGCTGCTGCTGCCGGAGCTCTTGGCCTTCTGCCCTCTGCTGGCGCTGGGCTGCCGCTGCACCCGCTGGGTGGAGGCCTCCCGGCTCTTCTCACTGTGGCTCGCTCCGGCTTTGCTGCGCACTGATGGAACCAAAAGGAAAACACACAGCGAGTGAGAGGAGGAGGTGGACGCTGTACCATTCAAACATGGTGGTCTGAAACGAGGACGTGACAAATGATGAAGTGAGGATGCACCCACAGGCAAATTCTACCTTTCTAGTCCCCACACACATGCAAGTACACACAGTTTCCTCAGCGAGTGACATGAGTAAAGCACAGCATGATCTCAGTCTGGATTATAAACATACACAACAGTTATATTTATCAGAAAACAGCAAGCAAGTGGACAGATGGAGGTGTAGGACACAGTGCAGAAGATGGGGGGACCTTGAGAGTGAGAGGAGCTAGTGTCTTGGGGGCCGTAGACCACAATCTTAGTGTTGACCCTTGTGGCTCTGGGGCCAGACGCTGAGGGGGCAGCAGTGGGAGGCTTAGGGCCCTTTCCAGAGACCAAAGAGTCCTCTTCTTCAGGCAGAAAGAAAAAGAAAAAAAAGAATTCATGGAGGGACGGAAAAGAAATAAGAAGGCACCGTGACGTGTGCACAGCCTTCAGTCCACCTCCGTCTGAGCGGAAAAGCTCATGAAGAGGTGGAGAGAAGGAGCTGATAGTGAGGGGGGGGGGCAGCAAGAAGTTCTATTACACAGTGTAAAGAGGAGTGTGGGTATTTCACATGCTTTAAAAAGAGCGTCTCTTCAGTATGAACCTGTCAATGTAGCAGAGAACAGTGTTCTCCAACAGCATCCTACATACGAACTGTACAGAACATGTGATCATCTTCTTTACAGTGCACTTTTTGGGCAGTTAAACACAGAAACAGATGAGTAACAGTCTTACAGTTTGCCTGATAAACAAATGAAAATACATATAAAGCAACCTCGGTGTCATTTTACATATATTAATCAGCCAAAAATACTTCTAGGGACTCTCATCGTATCCATTTTTATTATTATTCTGGTGGAAAACCACCACATCACCACTTTTTTTAAAAGTGAAAAAGGCAACACAACCAAAAAACACAATGGTCCTTCACATCAGTGGTTTATTATTTGTTGCTCATGCTTCCCCCTCAGTCCTGAGAAACACTCACCTCTGGCCTCTACGGGTGCTGCGGTCGTGTGTGAGGCTGCTGATGAATCCCCGTTGTTGCCTTCAGCAACTCTCTGCCCTGCACACATCGCCTTCAGAGTCTGGAAGACCGCCTGAGGAGCCACGTTCATCTTCAGCAGGTCCACGATGATCCTGGAAGCACAGGAGGAATGAGGGAGACTGTAAGAAACACAGACACGGCGGCCATGTTTCTTCCCACCATCATCATCATCACCGCACTTACTTGAAGACCTCCTGGTCCACAGTGATGCCCGCAGCCTGCGTCAGTTCAAACAGCTCCAGTTCCTCCGCGCTGAGGACTTTCTTCTTCTTTATCGCATATTTCTGTACGTTGCTTGTGACCACCAGCGCAGGAGAGTCCGGGGCTGAAGGTGCTGTTTGCTGCGGTGGTTGAGACATCACCAATCTGTGTGGTTATATCAGTGAAAATAAACAAGTTTTATAAAACATTAGCTCGACCGATCAATCTGGATGAACAGCAGCGTTAGCTAGCATGAATGAAAACATGGTGTAATTCGACTTCCTCTTCAAATATTAACAAACATGTCACCACCAAACATTAAACTGACAATTATACCAAGCGACTGCTTTATTAAATTAAAAAATACATACCTATAAAAGAGCAGAGAGGAGCGTTTGGAGGAGCGTCAACGACAACTAGCGCTCCTGTTTCAATCAGGCGGGGCGCGCCGAAATTACGTCATCACCACACGACGGTCCCTGTTGAATTATGGGATTGGTAGTCATGGAAGAAACTTTACACACAACCGTTCTCTTAACGTGTAATGCTAAATATATGTAGCGCCCATTTAAAGACGTATTATTAAAAAGTTCATATTTTTGTATTATGTTTTTCTTGTACTTTTTATATACACGCAGTGTAGAACTGCGCATGCGCTTTAACCGAGTGACTGGATTAAATAGTGCAATTTATCTGTTTAGGGACAAAAATTACAATTATATCGGTGTTTTAAGTACACGGTGGACTGGTGTTTCATATTTATCATGTATGTAACAACCTGTGACACAAACAAGGCAAAATAGCTTAGAAAACGCTAAAAGAGCGAACCCGGAAGTAGCGGAGGGATTCTCCTCTTGCGCCTGCTCAGTCTCCTCTGCGCTGTCGTCAAAGAATGGCCGCTGCTGCAGCAGGAATAAACAAGCAGGGCGCTGTAGCGACGATGGAGCCCTGCATCCGACACGGGAGAGGAGCCCACGGAAACACGGTCAAGGTTGTGATACTTTCACTAATATCCACAGCTTTGTTGTGTCCGGGTTTGTCGTGGGGTCAGTGTGCACGCAGCATCGATAGCAGGCTTGTCTTCGTGGCTTCTGATTTTTTTGGGGGGCGAATTGCTGCTGCGTTGGCGTTGGTGCCTCTGGATGGTAAATATGATTACAGTAAGAGGAAGATGTGAAGGTGTTATCACGAGGACACGTTTCTTTACGGGTTTTATGATGATCACTCGTAGATTTCTGTGAATGTTTATGGCTGGTGCTTGTAGCTGCAGCATGCTAACAGAGCTGCCATCGCTAGCTGACGTCGCCCCGCTCTGCTGTTAAAGTGGACGTTTGAAGCTGCTACACAGAACTGAGGAGGGTGCAGTAATGTAATAGTAAAACAAAACAATAACAAAGATGGCTGCACCTCAGCCTGAGATGAGCATCCCCACTGCACACACACACACACACACACGCTGATCTGACAGCCTGTCCTCTCTCTCTCTCTCTCTCTCTCCCACAGGTGCTGGAGTGTGGTGTGTGTGAGGACGTCTTCTCCCTCCAAGGGGACAAAGTCCCCCGTCTTCTGCTCTGCGGTCACACGGTATGCCATGACTGCCTGACCCGGCTGCCCCTCCACGGCAGAGCGGTCCGCTGTCCCTTCGACAGACAGGTCACCGAGCTGGGTGAGTGACTGAGGGCTGATGGACGCATTTGTGACCACTCAGCACTCCATGACAGCCATGATGATGATCAAACTCTTCATCGCGGTGGTTGCTAGGCGACCTCTTTACTTGTTTCCTGTGTTGTGATGATGTTTTTTGTTGTCTCTTCTGTGTAGGAGATTCCGGAGTTTGGGGTCTAAAGAAGAACTTTGCTCTGCTTGAGCTCCTGGAGCGACTCCAGAATGGAGCCTCCAACCAGTCGGGGATGGCGGAGGACGCCCTGAAAGGCATGGGTGAAGTAAGTCAGCTGTTATTTAGCAAAGACAGTGTGTCAGCTTCTCGCTCCACGTGTTCACCGTTCTTCTTCTTACATCAGTGTATAATTCGCTGTGACGAAGACGAGAGCCACACGGCCTCCATGTACTGCACCGTGTGCGCCACCCACCTGTGCGCTGAGTGCTCACAGCTCACCCACTCCACCCGCACGCTGGCTAAACACCGCCGGGTGCCGCTGGCCGACAAGCCTCACGAGAAGACGCTTTGCCCGCAGCATCAGGTCCACGCCATCGAGTTCGTCTGTCTGGAGGAGGTGTGTCAGTCCGGGCCGCTCATGTGCTGCGTGTGCAAGGAGTACGGCAAGCACCAGGGTCATAAGGTGGGAGGAGAAACACACGCTCGATATCACCCCCCGTGGAGATCCTGATGTCTTCTTCTTCTTCTTCTTATCCTTCCAGCATGCTGTCCTGGAGACTGAAGCGAATCAGATCCGCGCCTCCATCCTGGACATGGCGCACTGCATCCGCACCTTCACAGACGAGGTGTCGGAGTACTCCAGGAAGCTGGTGGGCATCGTGCAGCAGATAGAAGGCGGCGAGCAGATCGTGGAGGACGGCGTGGGCATGGCACACACCGAGCATGTGAGATACCGCGACAAAGAAGAAGCGATTTCATTTTCTGCAGCCGTTTTAACTTCCCCTTTCCCTCCAGGTCCCCGGCACGGCAGAGAGCGCCCGGTCCTGCGTGCGAGCTTACTTCGCAGACCTCCACGAGACTCTGTGTCGGCAGGAGGAGATGGCGCTGAGCGTGGTGGACGCTCACGTCCGTGAGAGGCTCATCTGGCTGAGGCAGCAGCAGGAGGACATGACCATCCTGCTGTCCCAGGTGTCCACCGCCTGCCTGCACTGCGAGAAAACACTACAGCAGGTGAGAGATGCAGAATGTTTTTAAATGCTGATTTGAAAGAAAAGAAGAAGAAACAAAGAGATAAATCAATTTGACCAAATCCACACGGACAGACGTGGATGTGCGCTGAAACTCTGAGGGTCATGATGCATATTTAAGCTGCAGTTCTCCACGTGTTGCCTCTTTCGTCCTGTAGGACGACTGCAGAGTTGTTCTGGCCAAGCAGGAGATCAACTGTTTGCTGGAGACGCTTCAGAAGCAGCAGCACCAGTTCACCGAGCTGGCGGATCACATTCAGCTGGATGCCGGCATCCCCGTTACCTTCACTAAGGTACGCACTGCTGTGTGTGTGTGTGTGTCCGTCACAGGGACAGACAGCGGCGCCGTTTGCTTCAATGTGTTTAAAAATGTCTTTTCAGGACAACCGAGTCCACATCGGTCCAAAGATGGAGATCCGGGTTGTGACTCTGGGGCTGGACGGAGCGGGAAAAACCACCATCCTCTTTAAGTTGAAGCAGGATGAGTTCATGCAGCCCATCCCGACCATCGGTCAGTTTACATCACTGACATCCTCAGAGACGTGGCCTGAACTGAACTGATCTCATTTCTCATCTGTTTTTCTAAGGTTTCAACGTGGAGACGGTGGAATATAAGAATCTGAAATTCACCATCTGGGATGTGGGTGGAAAGCATAAGCTCCGCCCCCTCTGGAAGCACTACTATCTCAACACTCAAGGTTTGATAGATAATTTATGTATAGTTCTAACAATGAGCTGCACTTGGTTCCTGTGAGCCATGACGTCTCCTCCGTCCGTGCAGCGGTGGTGTTTGTGATCGACAGCTGCCACAGGGACCGACTGATGGAGGCCCACAGTGAGCTCGCCAAACTACTGACGGAGAAAGAGCTGCGAGACGCCCTGCTGCTCATCTTTGCCAACAAACAGGTAGGTGAAAAGCAGTCTTGACAGTGACGCTCTGTAAAGACGGCGTGGTGGTGACTGCTGTCTGCTCTGCAGGACGTCCCCGGCGCCGTGTCTGTGGAGGAGATGACGGAGCTGCTGAGCCTACACAAGCTGTGCTGCGGGCGGAGCTGGCACATTCAGGGCTGTGACGCCCGCAGCGGGATGGGCCTCCACGAGGGCCTGGACTGGCTCTCCAGGCAGCTGGTGGCCGCCGGCGTCCTGGACGTGGCCTAAACGGCCCCGACCGCCGAGCCTCTGAGCTCAAACACTTCACGGCGAGGCTCCCCATCTTTCCTTCTTTGTGCAGCACAGTGTGCAAAGAAAACAAAGATGTAAATACTCTCTGGTTACACACTGAATCCAAACACCCACCCTGCTTTATTTCCAAAGCAGCTGTTTGTTCGTTGGTCTTCACTCTAACCTCTTCAGGCTGCTGCGCCGCCATCTTTAACTCGTTAATGTTAGAAAAGCTTCCGACACAGCGGACTTCTCCGCGTTACTCATTATAACCACATGTGTGATCATTTCTGCACCTTCTGTTAAGCTTCATCTGAATCCAGCACATTCTGCAGGTGGATAAAAAAAATCTTGATTGAGAATCAAGTCAGAATTTTGAAGAAAAAAACCAGGAACACTGAGCCTTTGCTCGGCGGCTGTGATCCTCTTGCGCGTGTGACGCTAACTGATGGCCAAACGTTCAGACTTTGCCTTGTCATCTGATGTAAGCAATAGCAGCTGATGTTTATTTGGGTTTAAATTATGTGTGTGTTTTTTTTAAGTGTGTGTGAACCTATTTAAAGTTGCGGCTGGTCTCTGAGACGGTGGAGAGGTGGGGGTTTGAATGTTTTCTGTTACAGAACAAAGTGTTTACTGAACTTTATTTATGAGCGTGGAGTTTTTTTTTTTTGTTTGTTTTATGCATCGACCGTGCACGTCCAACGCGCTCGTCTGCCGCCTCACTACCAGAAATCTGCTGTTTCCACGTAGAATATTAACCTCACTGCAAAATAAAACGCTGTCTTGTGAACAAATTCCTATAGAAACATCTCACACACAGACGGGATGGTAACACCTTTAACCTTCAGTAATGTGAATCCTAACGATGACACTGAGGAACCATCATTTGATTTGGTCTTTATTCATTGCTATGTAATGTTTACTATTTGTATCTATGTATAAAAGACAAATAAAAACTGTACGTGTGAAAACCTTCACTTAGTTTGTGAAAACATTAGTTTTGTTTTTTTGAGACATGGAAGCACAACGCGCCTGGAGACCTTTGTTACCAGTGGACTTGATAATGGCTTTTGTACATTGAACATAA
Source organism: Parambassis ranga (assembly GCF_900634625.1). Lineage (NCBI taxonomy): Eukaryota > Metazoa > Chordata > Actinopteri > Ambassidae > Parambassis > Parambassis ranga. The sequence goes on from NC_041032.1 coordinate 15,417,439, forward strand.
TGTGACGCTGTAAAATAAACTTCATTTACCTGACTGGGGTGTTTTTGTCTTTATTATTAACGCAGCCAACAAATCTTTCCATTATAAAAAAAATCAGCACTGTACAGAAGAAAGTAAAAGACACGTTTACTTGACGGTGATGTTGATGATGCTGATGTCCTCGTACGGTTTGTCCGTCTTGGGATTGACTTTGACGTTGGAGATCCTCTGGACGACCTCCATGCCTTTGGTGCACCTTCCAAACACAGTGTGCTTGTTATCGAGCCAAGGCTGCAATAAAACAAACAAAATATATATTTATAAAAGAATTTAAGCCCGATCCAATTTTGTACTTTTACACCTTAACCACATCTGCACTGAAAAGAAGGGATATTTTATCACTTTATTTTACATGTTGTAGTTTAGAATTTCACTAAAACAAGATTCTGCAACCAACTGCACAACTAAGGCTATGTTCGTGCATTTTTGCACGAATGTGACCTGTATCTGATGCTGTCATCACAGTCTGAACAGCTCAATTCCGATTTTTTTATATCCGACCCAGGCCACTTCCTTATGTGGTCCTAAATCAGATATGTATCCGATTTTTTGCAATGCGACCTCAGTCTGAACGGCTATGCGGCATATATCCGACTTTTGCGTCAGTGAAAGGCGACAGACGTTGTTAGCAACAAGGGCCTGTTGCCAGGAAGTAGAGCCCAACTCCAACGCGCTCGCTCACAGATGAAGGAGGTGTCGACTGTCTTGCCGTGAAAGTGACACAGAAAGACGCTCGCAGACGTATTCAAAGGTTCTCGTCATTCTGAAATTATGAATGTTATGAATGAAGTCACATCACTGTCCCACCACTCCGCACCCACACACATCTCTGTACAGACGCTGCAGCTGCTGCTCTCTTCCTTCTCTGCGTTCTTCTTAATATTATTTGGTTGTAATTATGTCGGCTACGATCGGACATTAACATAAACAAACAACACAAGCACACACTGTGTGACGTCGTGTCCTCTTCTGCGCATGCGGGTCACTTCAGGGCCGCAGTCCGTTCACACAGGAGAGTGGTAGCAGTCACATATTTTTTTGTAAACACCAAAAAATCCGAATTGAGCATTAAGACCTGCAGTCTGACACGGGACCAGCAGTCACATGACAAGAACTGAGAGTATTTAACTGATCTGCAGGCTTTTACAGCTGACGTGAGGAAAAAAAGCTGAAATTATTCCACTATCAGTAACATCAGTGAGGGAAACAACAAACTGATTCCAGCAAACATACATTTCTGTAAAGTTAACGAATCAACTTTAATTGTCAGAGTTTCGTCAAACCTCTGGTGTAACTCACCGTGGGCACCACAGTCATGAAAAACTGCGAGCCGTTGGTGCCGGACCCGGCGTTGGCCATACTGAGCGTGTAGGGGCGGTCGTGTCTCAGCGTGGCGTGGAACTCGTCTTCAAACTCTCTGCCCCAGATGCTCTCTCCTCCCATTCCGGTGCCGGTGGGGTCACCTGTCTGGATCATAAAACTCTGCACACAAGACAGACGAAGATTCACACACAGAAGTCTCGCCACTTGTTTATTTCTGAATGTACAGATTAAATCTGTAACTCGGACCTTAATCACTCTGTGGAACACGTGACCGTTGTAGTAGCCGTTCCTGCTGTGGACACAGAAGTTCTCCACAGTTTTGGGGCACCTGAAAACAAAAAGGGAAAAAGCTTTGTTCAGTATTGTATAAAATGTGGACAGGACCTGTGACTGAAGCCCATCTGGAAACCTACTCCACAGGGAAGAGCTTGATGTGGATGTCTCCCATGGTGGTGTGGATGATGGCGCTGTCGGACACTCTCTTGGGGCCCTCGGCCTGCGTGGCGGCCATCACCTCTTCCTTTGAGGGCTTCTCATTAAAGATGTCTCTGTCTGAATCAGCGCTCTTTGTATCCTCTGGCTCTCTCTTTGTGAACTTGAGACACGATGATAACACACACATGAAGAGACAGAACAAACACAGCTGTGTTATGTGGAGACGCGTCCTCTGCTCTCTCACCATGTAGAAGCGGTTCTTCTTGAACGCCGTGCAGAAGACGGTCGGATCCGGCTCCACGTTCTCTAAGGCGGGGTTGTCGGATGCTTTCATCTCCACTGTGGGTGCAACCTGCATGGCCTTTGCAACACCCTGGAACAGACACAGCTGGACCACACGGATGTTCTCCAGCTTCCCGAGGATCCGCACACACCTGGGGAAGAACGTCCGCGACAAAAAGACACATGTGACCTCAGCTTTAGCAGAAATTTAGCAGAAACTCAAAATCTTTTTGCTACCTGTTGGTCTCCACGTTGATGACTTTGATGCCCAACATTGTCCCGTACAGCACAAAATGTCCCGTCTCATCAAAGATGATATTTGTCAGCCGGATTCCGTCCACCTTCTCCAGTTCTCTCTCCACGGCCATTCGCCTTCCAAACTCCATGTCAGGCAGCTGCTGCCTCATCTGCTGCAACTCTGTGAACATCTGACACACACACAGCTTCATACGCATGTGAATTCACAACATCAGCAAACACACACTGCGGAGATGTGAGAGGATTTACCGTTAAAGACTCATCAAACACTCTCATCAGTTTCCCTGTGAGGAAACGGAAGATCCGGACTTTCCTATCCGAAGCAATGGTGGCCATTTTCTTCCCATCGGAAGAGAAGGCCAGGCTGGTGGGATAGGTTTTGTGTTTAGCAAACTCGTACAAGTCAGTGTCTGTTTTGTATTCCCACTCCACGTGTTTGGGGAACTTGAATTCATTAGGAAGGCCCGTCCAGTATTCCAGCATTCCCGCCTTGTCAGCGGACACGATGACTCTATATCTGGGATTCAGGCGGATCTGTGACAGCGGCGCAGAGTGCATTTTGTCGAAGACGTGGAACGGCTCGCTGCTTCCTCTGCCATCATAGACAAAGATCTTTCCTGTGGATTTTTCTGAGCAGGCCACTGTGGAAATGGCATCTCCAGGATTGTAGATCCACTCACACTGGCCTGGATGGAAGCTACAGAGACACACCAAACACTACGTTACATGCAAGAGTCACTTTGAGCATATGAAATATAAACACTGTCATTTAGACTCACCCCAACTTCAGCATGTTGATCATGTCGAAGTTGACAACATCAAACACTTTCATGGCCTGATCATCCCCAACGGAGCAGAAGAGGGCGCCTTCAGCACTGACGGCGATGCTTTCGATCACACCTGCACACAAAGCAATGTTTATACTCACAATTCAGCGTGTGGAGTATTTAAAAATGCAGAGTTGTTTTGTGCTCATACTGAGGTGACTCCGGAAGTGCTTCACAAACTCTATTCCCTCATCCTCCTTCTTCTTCCAAAACTTGACATGGCCGTCCTGGCTGGCTGTGATGACGAAGTCAGACCTTAAAACAACGAGGGTTTTGGTTCACATAGATAGAACAGCCTTGACGTGTGTTGTTTATTTCACGACAAAACAATCAACGTTCATCTTTGTAGTCACCTTAGTGCTGATAATTATTTCTTTTTAGACAAAACACTAAACATACTGAAGAGTCATGTTTTCTTTTTACATGATTTATTTATTGAACAACCCCCAGCATGAATGATATTGATATTATGGTATTTACATGTAGTTAAATGCCGTGTAACGGTTCTTTTCTGTGTCAGGTTTCCCTGTGACTTCTCACTTACTTGGAACAAACTATGTGTGTGATGACATCTCTGTGCATGTAGCTCCGCTCATACATCGCAGCTGATGGGAGGTTGTCCAGATAAACACGCTCATACTCGAGTACTACGAAAAACAAAACAAAAACATGCAGAAGTTAGCAGGAGTTCGGTTAGCATCCATTAGCATTAGTTGCAGATGACCGACAATGTGGTGAATTCACAGGGGAAAACTAACCTTTTCTTTTCTTGACCTTCGTGGCTTCGCTCGGCATCGGTCCGACCCATTCTCCATCTTCTTCATCTCCATCTCCATCCTGAATATCATCCGCTTTGCGCTTTAGATCCACATTGTTGTCAGCCGCCGCCATTGCTGCAACTCTTCTGCTCGGTCCTAGCTTGGTTGCGATACTTCCGGTCGGCGCCACTTTCTACAGATAATACCTAAACTTTTAATAACGTGGAAAAATGTATTTGCGCTGACACGTTTGATTTAAAAAATACATTTTTAGCTTTTCACATACACTGGAATGTTTATTTTATCCTTTAAATTTATAGTAACTCTTATGGAACAAAAGATTTTTTTTGTTGTTTCTCACGGTCGCTTATCAACGAACACTCGGATCAAACCAAAAATCCTTTTTAGGGGTGATTCACGAAATTACATGCTATTAAACCTTCACTTCTAGACTTGTTTGTTGACATGTGTGTGGATACATTCATATTTATCGCGTTACAAAAACACTGTGAACTCTTATACACAGATATAGTGGCATCTTTAGAAAAATAAGATAAAAAAAAACCCTTCATGTTTTTAGGTAGGACCCCTCGTGTACTCGGAAGTAAACAATAAGCTCACATGAACGTTCAATATGGCTGTAGAGAGGAATATGTGAAATTTGTTATCTGTAAAACAAGTTACTGTAACAGATTTAAATCTTTTCAAATACTTTAGGTGAAAGTCAGTCTGAGGATATCATTGTTTCAGTTGTTAGTCAGCGCCAGAATGAGCAATATTTACATTCAGGAGCCGCCAACAAGTGGAAAGGTGAGCGCTGCTGTTTCTTTCAGCTAATGGAAATGCATATTTTTTTTTTAATAATAGTAATATTAATAATTTCCCTGACTTTAGGTGCTCTTAAAGACCACAGCGGGTGACATTGACATTGAGTTGTGGTCAAAGGAGGCTCCTAAAGCATGCAGGAATTTCGTGCAGCTGTGCATGGAAGGTAAACTTTCACATTGTCTAACACAGATTTCTAAAAACCTACCGATCCTGTCGGAATAAATGGCAGAAAATCTGTGCAGGGGCTCTTCTGTGCGTGCACAGATCTACTGTTTACATAACTCCCTCACTGTTTGAGCTGAAAACGGCGTGTTTAAAGTAATGTGTGCTCATAATATAAGAATATTTAAATAAAATCTGGTGCAACAGTGGAGCCAACTAATAAGACTGAAATATAATTATTATTCAGTAATTTGTATGTCACACATTTAGTTCTGTTATCCTAATTTTAATTAATCTGTAAAATAAAACGTTGCCTCTGTTTTCTTCATGTCTTGAGGTTACTATGACGGCACCATTTTCCACAGAGTGGTGCAAGACTTCATCATTCAGGGTGGAGATCCCACAGGAACAGGAGAGGGTGGAGAGTCCATCTACGGCCGGCCATTCAAGGTCAGACTGCGTCTGCTCTCGTCTCAGTAAGTTCCAGTCAGACGCCTCAAAGGGATCAGCTGACAGCGGAGAACCTGTGTCTCTTTCAGGATGAGTTTCACTCCAGGTTGCGCTTCATTCGGAGGGGTTTGGTTGCCATGGCAAACGCGGGGCCACATGATAACGGCAGTCAGTTTTTCTTCACCCTGGGTCGTGCAGATGAGCTCAACAACAAACACACCATATTCGGGAAGGTAAACGCCTGAAGGTTCCCTGTGAAGACGTGCTCGGAATGTGTTTGATGTGTTGATTTTTAACCTCCTGGATGCAGGTCACTGGAGACACAGTTTATAATATGCTGAGATTAGCAGAAGTTGAATGCAATCAGGATGAGAGACCTCTGAAGCCCCACAAGATAAGAACTACTGAGGTATTTCATATTTTTGTTTTACATTCATAACAGCGTTCAGTGTGATTTACTGATCGCACCTTTTGTCTCTTCCAGGTGCTTCATTCTCCTTTCGATGACATCGAACCTCGTGAAACAAAGAAATCCAAAAAGGAAAAGGACAAAGACGAGGCGAAGCAATCCCAGTCCAAGGCCACAAAGTCAGTTTTCATGATTGTTTGACTTACCTAGTCATGCACCAGAGTGTGTGTCGTTGATTAAATCGATGTTTTCGTGCTCCTTGTAGAAACTTCAGTCTTTTATCGTTTGGAGAGGAAGCTGAAGAAGAAGAGGAGATGGTGAATCAAGTCAGCCAGGTAATGAAACGTAAAACTCCCTCTCTGTCAGACCTCTGACACCGACTTGTGACTGTATGGTTAATTAATAAGTTCTACTAAAAATTCAAAACGATGATGTTGCTCCACATCGTTTTTTCAGACATTAAAGGGAAAAAGCAAAAGCAGCCACGACCTTCTGAAAGATGATCCCAGACTGAGCTCCGTTCCAGCTGTTAATAAGTATACTCATTACCTGATCAATAATTCTGTAGACTGTTGTTTCTCCTTTTTAACATCGATACTTCTGCTTCTGCTTTAAAAGGAAACAAAAGAAAGGAACACCTGGAGGCGCTGAAGAGGTAAAGCAGGACATAAAGTGAGAAAAACGGATGTCTGTTTCTGTTTTTCCGTCTGAACGTCATCGTGTTTCTTTCAGTCGGAGGACACTGATGGTGACTCCCAGGACGACACAGATGATGAAGAGTATGACTCAGACCAGAAAGAGAGGATGAGAGAACTGGTCAGTAAGAAGTTAAAGAAAGAAAAAGGCGGAGAGAAAATGACGGAGGCCGATGAGGAGGAGCAAGGGAAGAAGAGCAGCCGCAGGTACGACGTCGTCTTCCTCAGATCTGTCTGCAGAATAAATCATAGTTTTTGTCACAGAGTGAATCTGCAGCATTAGAAAGTTTCTCTTGTAATACAGCGTGACGGCCTGATGGGGGAGCTACTTGACAATATAATAAAGGGAAATCATGACGAAGCCTTTTAAGGGACCCATCCCATGTCTAATGAGAGCAGGGAAATGAGTCCAACAGTTCATTTCAACTCAGAAATAGGGCTGAAATTAATATTTAGATTTATTAATAATTCATCCCCAACTCCTTTCTGTTTTAGTTACGTCAGTTTATACAACAGGACATAAAAATCTTTCAAAAAATCTAACTTCCGGAGACGTTTCGACATCTGCTTTGTCTCAATGACAATCCAAAAGCACAAAAATGTTCAGTTTAACGTCACATGTGACACTTAAATCAGTGTTTTATGGTGAAAAATCTCACTTCAGTTCTACATGAAGTTAATCCTGATGTTTTATGATCACAAAACCAGATCCATGAGAGATGAGAGGAGTGATTGGTAGAATATTTAGTCAACCTTGGGGTCTAGACACAGTAAAAACAATCATTACCATGTATTAATTATTGCCTCTCTGCAGCAGCAGATCCCCACAAACAGTCCTGTTTTGTCTGGTGGTTTCTTTGATGAGGTCGCGGTCGGGTTGGTCTTTGATGCACTCAGTGATTTTACAGATTTTAAATATATGTTGTTGTTTTTTTAAATGACAGCACACTGTGTTGTTTACGAGCTTAATAGGACAAAAAGAAATGTGTGGCTGTGTCTTTATCAGCTGTTTGTTCGCTGGATTTATTTAAAACATGTCCCACATACATTTTTACTTCCTGTAGCTTTAGATAGTTCAACAAATAGGATTCGATTGATGAATAAATCTGTTGTTTGTTGTGTTAAATATCAACCAGTGTCATTAAACAGGGAAGTAGTGCTGCTTTGAATTGATGGAATCCCAAATCTTGTCAATATTGAAGTGCTTCTCCGCTGGATTTTACTTTGGAGCTTGAAGTTTGTGACTTTAACGTACATTTGTGATTTTTATTTCCATTATATATCCATATTTTGTTACTTTAATGTCAGAGAATGTTCTTTTTGTTATCTTATTCTGAAAATAATTTTGTTTTGTTGTAAATTTTAGACTTATTTTCACATTTATGTCTTTAATTCTGAAAATTCAGAGAAAAGAATAATTTATTTCTGTGTTCATACCCATAACTGGACAAGTTTGGATATTACAAAATCCCAAATCCAGTTTATGGCATTAAATAGTAGCTATATGTATAATGTATACATCTATGAATGTTGGAATCATGATGCATTATTATGTAAAAATCTGGACCAGCGTTCCATCAGTGGCCCTGCTGTTTAAACTGTGAGAGACAACATGATTCTGTCATCCTATCTTTGATGCTGCAGGTCATCTCTCCTCCACATCCTTCTAACACACATCATCAACATACCCTTCTCTCATTAGTGCTAATGGGATAAGGAGCGGGCCCCCGGTCCAGTTATGAGTGTGTGTGTGTGTGTGTGTGTGTGTGACTGACAGCCAGTCCAATGCAGGCAGACTGTAGTATATTAAACACAAGCGCAGATTGTTTTGCTACAAGAACTGTAACCCAACACAGTGGTTTGTCTTGGCAGGGAATCAAAGAGCGAGCTGGTAGGTACAGTGTTAGCCCGGGACAAAGGGGGCATTGTTGCAGGGTGAGCGCTGCTCTCCCACTGCTGCTCTGAGTGCAAAGGAGGAACACCGACTGCTATCCGGTCACCTGGGAAAAAACCCGGAGGATGTTAAAAGCAGTCTCTCTGATGCAGGACGTTTCATTCCTCTGCACTCTGTGTGTGTGTGTGTGTGTGTGTGTGTGTGTGTGTGGGGAAAATTTACAGTGCTGGCTGTATCTTCCCACTCGTAGTCAAGGCTGCGGAGAAAACCATGAAATTAGGAGTCTCCCTGAATCCAAAATAGTTTTTACATCAGGTCAAAGCTATCTTATGTTGCTATCCAGCAGCCAGATGATATTCCACCGCCGTGATTGCGAAACGCTCGGACGTGTTGCCAGATAATGGTGTACTGTACCTGGACCATGTTAAAAAAATGAGGATGAGTCACAGTTAGTGTGCGATGTGTGATAGTGATTCTGGTTCCTGCTCACAGTTTGATGCTCCTTTTATGTCCCTATTGATCAAGTCTGCTGTTTGAAGTGGGCCTCTTTTGGGGGGGGGGGGGGTGCTGCTTTATAAAAGACACTACTGAATGAAGTCCCAAAAGCAGTGTATGTGGTAGTCGCCACTTTTGTTAAACCCGACGGGGCATGACTGGTGGAAGCAAAACGCTTCCATATGGCTGTGGGACTCAGTGTGAGCTGCTGCTGCCAGCTGGGTCGGCTCCCTCTGCCATTACTGTTACTGCACATGATGACAGAACTGAACATCCTGTTATTTATATTGCTTGTTATCACATACGTAGAATAATAACAATACAGGTGGAGGGGCTTTAAAAGAGTCAAGGTGCAGTCAAGGCTCTGTGTGTTAATTAGAACACCTTAAGAAAGCACTCTGTTAACCTTTGTGCGACTTCAAATGGGACATCAGACACTAATTATCCCCCCCAGACGACGTGTCACTGTGCATTAATTGGCTGCACCTGTGTGTTGTCACCGGTCATAACCCGGCTCGTTGTCAGGGAAAGGTTGCCGGGATCAGGAAAGCTTCGGGCGCTGCGTTTGTGCAGAAAACTGCTTGAGATAATCCAGTTCTTGGCAGCAGGATTGTGTATGTTTTGGAACTGCCAGGTTTACACATCTCTGGCCCACTGTAGCATGTCTGCCCCATATGGGGCACCCGCTCACTGGAAACTGTTCCAGACAGCAATGCATATCTAGGATGTGAGGGTTATACTTGAAAGTGAATAGAAAAAAGGAGCAGAACGCTACTTGGACTGGGATCAACATCAACATCTGACAGAGCGCACGTTAACTTCGTCTCTCAAACAGGATAAATATTCAATAGGATATTTAGGTTAAAGGATCTGGTCAGTAACCTCTGACAGAGGAACCCTGCTGCTCTCTGTAGGTCATGTGTTCGTCCAGATCACTCTGCAAAGTCATGCAAATTCCTGTGTGGAGGTTGGATTCCTCCACTCCAGCTTAGAGTTCTCCTTGGCTTCTGACCAAGCCATGGAGTGCCCCCTGAGGGGAGTTCACCCAGCCATCTTGTTATTCTAGCACATTCATCCACATCACTTGTTCGGTCGTTAGACTGCTTCCAGTCCTCTGTAGCAGAAGAGAAGCTGCTACTGCTGCTGCTGCCATGCGTGTGGGGCACGTCGGTGTTAACTTAACTTTTACACACACACACACATCTGACCGGTCACAAGCTGCATTTTAACTTCAGTATTTGCATTTTTTTAAAGGCTGGTTGAAAAAACAAAGAAATCCAAAAAAGGCAAGTGCGCCTGCTTTTTTGGATTGAGTTTCTGATCAACCGTACAGTCATCACTGGACTATTTTTAAGGCTGTGTCAGCCTCAGACTCCTGCCAGACACTGGAGTATTAAATGCAAGGTTCTGAATCATGAGACAGTTTTTGGTCCACTGCCAATCACTTCATATGCTTTCTTTATGAAAAGTTAATCATGCGCAGCTCTCTGGTTTTTACATTTTTTGAATTTTCTGAAAGGAGTGACAGTAGCTGGCAGACTCCGGTTTTCATCAGGGATCTACTGCAGCTTTGACAGTTTCGCTCTGTTTATCGGGCGACAGGTGGCAACAGATTAGTCGCTCTCTGGTTTCTGATTGGACGACCCCCCTCCTGACAGCACGGAGAGATGTTTTTACTTTCATTACATTATTTTGCAGCATTTACTGTAAAACATAATGAGGCAGCAGATGTCTGACACATACACTGTAAATAAAGATGGACAAACCCCTTCTGATGTCACTCAGAGGCTTCAGCAGTCACCATCTTGGCAGCACCTCCCAGTTAATCCAAATACGGGCACACCATGGATGAGGAAGTTACCTACAGAGGACAAAACATTATTTTTATACAATATGTTTATTGTTGCAAAGTTTAAACATCTATGATGATTGACCCGCTTTGGTCGCCAGCCTCTAGTGGTCATTTGAAGAACTGCAGATTCTCATCCTCCAGATGTGATAGTGCCTAAACCTTCTAGCAATATAGACTAGTAGATTATTATACTCTTTAGGGAAACAATGTTAGTCAAGGCCTTAGCAACGAGTCTCCTTGTTGTTGTGCATAATAAGTGTTAAAGCGTTAAATGTCCTCTGACCAGTTTTGAAGGGCAAATTTGTAAACAAACTACCGGATGTAAAAACTTCAGAAAATAGTAAAAAAATGCTCATTGATTAACCATTTCAGTGATTATCTGCTAAAGATATTTTAGAAACCACATGAAGCAGCCTTATCCAAGTTCCAAAAAAAAAACCCTGTCAAACACAATGTGATTTATTCAGTCTAGTCAAAGTGTGTAGAAATCAAATAATTTGCGGTGCTGTGATGTGAGGGTCTCAGGGAGGAATTTGCTGAGCCCCAAGGTGCGTCTGAACAGGTGTTGTTGGGGCTTTTCCTGTCCTCTCTGGCCTCCTCCTCTTTATTGGCACTTAGGCTGTGGGGCTGATTGTTCGGCTGTTGCCTTGGTTACGTCTCTTGTTTTCCTAAATGGCAGCGTGTCAAGGCAGGCAGAAAATGATCGCTCAGGCCAAAGTGTTCTTCACTGAGGAAAATAAGCGTAAAGAGCTCAGAGGACAGTCCTGTGGATGATGATTATGTAAGAGCTGCAGGTCTTACTAGTTACTTTCAGTAGTTAATTTGACTAAAATGTACGTTTTTTTGTGTTTACTTTATATTTGTGCTCAATCGCAGCTTTCTGCAGTCTGTTGTCTCTACAGACTGTTGCTATCAACACAGTACTGACCAAAGAAGTTCATCTGAAATCTATTTTTTATTATAATTAGCTGTGTAATAAGTGGGATAATCACAAATTAGATCCTTTTTAGAGCGATAACTAGCACTGCACTGCTAAAAGTCTCTTTGATATGGGTCCGATTCAACAGTGGCTCCACACAAACTTCATAATGACAGATTCCAAGGAGAGGTAAACTGTCCTAACTTACATTATTTTGCCCACCTACTGCAGTAATTACATTTGTTATAATAAAGTGGTTTGTATGTTTAGTTTGCATGGACACCCAGTTTCTGTTTGGAGTTAAAGAGCACAATGAAGACACAATAACAGCCTCACCATGTTTACCACGCTTCACCCCTTCATCACTTACATTATTATGTTATTTTGCCCACTTATGGTTTCCCCACATCTGTGTCGCATTACAGTACTGCATGTAAAACCTCCACAGAGAGGTTTGTTGTCAATACTTCTAGACGCGTCTGAGCAGGCGACTTCCTCGCTCTGACAACAAGCTCTGCTCTTTGGCAACTCCAGTCTGGACTGGACTAACAGCCGTATGTCTGACTGATTCCTCATGTGTATCCTCAGAAGAACCAGGCAAGCTAACAAGGAGGAGACATGACATCAAGTCGGACGCAGCTGTTAATATTTGCAGAAGCACTTACTGTTAAAGTATCGCTGGGTTTGATGCCTGGGTGCTGCGCCACAGACGGTGTCAGAGAATTGTAACGTGAGCAACAAACAGAGAAATCAAAGGAAAGTAAAGGGATCTAAACGAATGTCAGTGCAGAGAAGCAGATGTAAGAAACAAAAGCAGCCATTGTTTGGTCTGGAGATGCCTCGCATGTTTCTAGGCCAGGGGCCCAGACTGTGCAGCTTACCTGTGCTTTGTGGCTCTGCAAGTGAATGGGATGAAAACAGAGCTGTCAGGCAGTACAAAAATATTATGGTTTCCTAACATAACATATCTGCTCTGAAGCTGGCTGTAGCCTCAGTCATATGAAAGCATTGCTGGGCGTCAGGCCACCTGCCAATGGGACAGTCCCTTGAATCAAGGAAGGAGGCTGCACCTTAGTATGTATCTGTCCTCCAGTTTAAGGTTTTATACGGGTGGCTGGCCATGATCTGCGCCCGTAACACTCTGTAGGGCCACTTTAATAAAGGATACTTCTGCCACTAACAGCATTGTGTATTTCATGTATCACACAACCTTCAGTCTTGACTATGAGCTTCATATGGAACTCACCTCACCTTTTTGGTCTTGAGTTGGGACTTTCTGGTGACTTTAGAACTGAGTTGGGGACTTTTTAGTCTTGACGTGGGATCGGTCCTGACCTGAGAGGAGTAAGTGCTGAACATTTGGTTTTTGATACTTGTGTTGGGACTTTTTTCATATGGTCTTGTAGGCCTTGACTTTAGATTACACCTCACTTTTTTGGTCTTGAGTTGGGACTTGGTTTGTGGCTTTTTGCTCTTTTTATAGGACTTAGAGCATCCAATTATTTATATCTAAACAAGAAACTCAACGATATGTTGCTCGGTTCAACGTGCGTCCATGTGCTTTTTCAGGGGGGGCTGGAGGAGGGAATTGTTTTATAACATATACTTAGAATTATTTACGTTGTGTTTAAGTTTTTAAGCGTAAGTTTCTCTGTTCACAGTGATGAATTACGCAAAGAGGCACGGCAGCTGAAGAAGGAGCTCCAGGCCATAAAACAGAGGAAAGAAGAAAGCTTGAAACCTGCTGTAGAAGAAGAGAAGGACGGTATGTGTGCAGCTTCTATTCCCCTGCATGAATGTGCACTTGTGCTCCCATTAGACTGTAAATTTATTGGTGCTGGATGATGTACTGGTCCATGTATCTCACTGCAGCTCGGTGCCTGATCTTTCTGCAGTCTGAGTGTGAACAAAGTGTCTGAGAGGGTGGTCCATGCTACATTCCCTGCTAATGGACACTAAGACTGGCAACCCTCTGATTTTGTCAATTAGTTGCAGACTAACCCTAACCCTAACCCCCCTGCTGCTTTGGCCCGTGTGATTCTCCTCGGGTCCTCACCACAGTGCAGTCTGTCATAATGCCGTCAATCTTTGGATTGTTTTGCTGATGCTGAAACACATTTTTGAAAATTACAAAAACCACTTAGGCGCAGAGGTTAGCCTGAGCGGGGGGTGTTGTTGTGCAACAAAACAAAATAGCTTGCAGGGGGTTCTGCCGGGACCAGTGATGGACTGTTGTTGCTCAAACTTAGTTTCTGTCTCCACAAACACTGACGGTTTTATGTTTTAGGTGCTGAACACACTTTTGACTCGGTGCCGACTGGTTCAACATTGTGTTTTAAATGAACTAAGATTCTGTTGGTGACTCTGATTGAATGTGTTGCTGTTAGTGATATCTGCATCTCAAGGAGAGAGAGGCCTTCTCTAAAAGAGCCTGTTGTATACTCAGGTTATGAGGCATTAACAGGCCTGCATTGTTAATACTGAGTGGCACCTAGCCTAAGCTTCTCCATTATCTTACAAGGTATTTAAACACAGCCAGGGACCTTTGTTTTGTGCTTCTGTGGCAGCTTTAGCCAGAGGCAGGACTTTTTCTTTTAAGAGTTCCTCATTACATTTCTGTGTTGGAAGCAAAAGCTAATTCCATTAGATGGAATTCGTAGATGTCATGGGCCAATGGCCACTGCAGGGGAGAGACGGATGTCTGCTCAGATGCTGTAAATCTGGAAACTGCACTCGGCCACAGACGATCACTGTGGTGAGGGGTCGTTTTATCTCATCCCACTGGAGAAGCTGATGGAGCCCCACACACACGGCAGACATCACATCAACGCCGCCATCTCTTCAAGCTTAAATCATTCTCCTGGTTCTGCTCTGACCTCTCGGTGAAGGTCAGCCTCTGGACCCGTTTCACTCACATACCTCCTTAACCGGTCAGCACTGAAATATTTTACAGCTGCAACTAATGGTTATTTTTATTGTCGATTAATCAGCCAAATATTTTCTCCATTAAGTGATTTATCATTCGGGCATTATTTCCCAGAGCTCAAGATGACGTCTCCAAATTGCAGGTTTTCTGTGGCTGAACAGTCCAAACCCCAAGGATATCCAGTTTATCACACGAGACAAAGAAAAGCAGTAAACATTAGCATTTGAGAAGCTGCAACCAATTTATACAAACACATATTGTTTCAATCTTAACAAGATTCCTCTTATTTAAAATACACATTTTAAAGGTTTGGTATATAACAAATCTAGAGACATGATAATGTGCAAATTTGTTACATATCATCTCTTCCCCTAAAGTTCTCTGTTTCCTGTAACAGCCTTTGGACTTTTTTTTTTTTATCTATGCAGTAATTAGCCTGCCAGCTAATTACTATCTTTAATGGATAACCACATCTAATTGATTGATTCTCACAGGGCTGATCTAATCACTAAATTGGTATTTTGTCCAACAGTGTGGATAAACGATGCGGTACGAAGCTAATTTGGGGCATGCAGGGGCGGTTAGCCAGCTCACAGTAACTTAGCCCTGCAGCATGGATCTGGTGTTGGTTATACTGAAAGATGACACACTACTCTAGGACCATCTGATGCAACTGTTTGTAAGAAGTATCCAAGTTATGTTTGCACACTATATTTGAATTGTCTGTTGCTAACATGGATAAGAACACAAGAAAGATAATGAAATAGCTAAAAGTTAAGCTTCACAAAAATAAACTAGCTAAGACATTTCATGTCATAAGGTCGTTTTTATGGGTAGACAGAACCCCTCAGGATACATGTTCACTTCTCCTTTTGGGATCAATAGACATGTGGTCCACTGCTGCCGGGCTAAAGGGGCAAAAAGCAAGGCCTCTGCTGAAATACTCAACTGTACCACCTCAGCAAATGTATTTATGCTAAGTGGTTTTTCCATGTGCCAGCTAAAGCTAACATGTGACTTCATCTGAAGCCTTGAAGCCGTTATCCTTTCTTCTAATTAATTCAGTCGTTTATTGCACTCAGTCTAAAATCTGCCTAAAACAAACTGCTCGGCCTGTAACTTTATACCATCTGTGGTTCTGTGATTCTTGATCATCTCGTCTGAATGTCTGCAAACCTCATAACGGCTGGCATGTGCGTTGAATTGTCTTCTCAAAATCAGCTGAGGTACACACTTTTTTTTACTTCATCACTTCAGTTTTCATCACTTAAATTACAGCATGTTCCTGGAGTCTGGATTTCTCCTTCTTGGCTTGACCAGCATGGGAATCGGAGCCAAAAATAAGAGAGCCAATCTGAAACCACTGTCCATTCTGCACCAAAGGATGTGGCAGCAGGCGATATTACACAGGTTCTGGTGCCTTGTCATCAGCCATACTGTTGATTTATACAACTTGTTTCTGCAGACTCATATTTGAAATAACGGTGATTAAGATCCGCCTGCTCCATATATCATCCGGCAGCTTCTGAGCAGCAGCAGCACCCTCCTGGAGCACTTTCATATGTAAACAGTCTTTGGTGTTGCATAATTGCTGATAGATCATTGTTGTTGACCTCACAGCCCCAACTGACAAAATCATTTTTGATGTGTTTCTGATTGATGATCAGCCTCACAGCTGGGCGCCATGCTGCTTTGACTTTTTTTAAACTAACCCGTTGATTGGTAGAGATGAGGGGGGGGGGGGGACCTTTTATCCCTGGGGAAGAGGGCGTTTTTCATCCACAACAGGGCCTCAGTTGCTACAACATCAGCAGCGTGATTTGTAGCTCTGCGGAGCCCAGGTGACAGGAGAGGGGAGGAATGTAGTTAGAAAGGCCATCAAACTCAAAGATAGTGGTTAGTGACAACAGCTGGAGAGGGTGATGTGTGTTCCTTGTGTAGGACCTCGGGGCATCATCATTCAGCATCCAGGCAGACACATGCTGCAGCAGCCAGGCAGAGAAGCAGAGGTGAGTGAAGGGGGAAAGATGGAGGTAGATCAACTTGTCATAAATCAGGAAAAAAAAAAAAGTGTTGCCCCCTCGAGCAGGACTGCAGACTTCCGCATTGACACGGAGGGAAGTGAGGAAAGTGTAGGCTTAGATTTCCAGACTCTTTAAGAATTCCAGTGATTGCTCCCTATTTAGAGTTTGAGCCTAGAAGCCCAGAGAAAGAAGAGCAATTGTTGCTTTTCTTTAGCAACAGTCCACCGAGCAAACTGAAGATGAAGTTCATCGTCTTGCTGACAGTTTGGAGAAGAGAAGTTTATGTGTATAGCAAAAACTCTACAAGTACAGAAGTACAGAAAACAAACTGAAATGGACACAAGTCCCAAAAGACTGCAGTTCCTCAAGTGGGTCTTGTACGTCGTGAGGGCTTTAATGATACAGAAATGACAAAAATATTACGTTTTAACGCTGCATTCACGTCCTACAGTGAAATTAAAACACACACGTTGTGATCCAGTTTTCACATCAAGCAGATAATTATAAATGTGCCGTCTTCTCCTTTCATCTAAATTGTAAACAAGCTTTAGTTTTATACCTTTAAATGAGAAGGCCGACAGACGTACGGGAACCTTTTTGGAGAAACTGAGCTCTCTCTTACTGCAGCATTAGACCGTTTTATTATTAAAAGACCGCACAAATAGACTGTGAGTTTATAATTGTGCATTTCACAGCTTGTAATAAAGAGCTACATGTGTAAACACATCTAAACAAACTGCTAATGTGACCTAAACGACAGGCAGAGTGTGTTTTCTCTGTTACATCATTTATTTGGAGGAGCTGAACGTGTCAGAGCGTCCAGTCAGGAGTGGTTCAACCTGGGCAGCGAGGGGACACTGTGTGTGTGTGTGACATCACAATTTGTTGTGGAAAGAAAGTGCTCCAGCAGACTGTGCTCACTGTCTGCCGCTTGCTGACTTCACAGGCTGCTCGTCTGAGCCGGCAGGTTTACAGAAGCACATTAACTGCATGAGACAGTAAAGTCAGCGCACTGATTGTCTCTCTGTTCATTTCTGATGAGAGATGTTTTTTTTCACACAGACGGCAGAGGAGGACAGCTTGGTGGAAAATTGTTCTCAGTGTTACTGTAAACATCACACTGTGCCTTTACTGTCTCTGTCTGTATGTACATGGATATTATTGTCTGAAAGTAGAAAACTAGATATTCTCTTGGGTTAAAGTTTTAAATGTACAAACTCACAAATTTATGGGGGGGGGGGGGGTCATAAATTTACAAGAAAGACATTACAAGTTTACAAGGCTCTGAACTCTTAATGCACTCTGAGAGTCAAACATTGTGTAAAACTTCAATATTTTCTGTTATTAAATCTGTCAACAGAAAAAAAAAACCTTTGGTATTCTCAGAAAAAGTTTGCACATTGTGAGTGGGATAGTTAGTATAACTGTGAACCCTGACCATATAATATAGTTCATAAAGTCCATACATTAATCAGTCATAATGTGTCTCTTGTTTTTAAAGTGGATAAAAAACCAGCCAACGAGGCCGTGGCCGAGTACCTGGAGGGAAGAAAGAAGTACGAAGACCTCCGGAAGCAAAAAATGAAGAAAGGCTCAAAGAACCGAGAAGAACAGGTGAAAGAACGCGACGTGTGTTTGATATTTACTGATTCTGTGATCGATAATGTGCACATTTTAATGCTTTTTTGCTGCTTTATGGCAGACACTAGCTCTGCTGAGTCGCTTCAAGTCCAAGCTGTCATCAGCCGTCACTGAGGGGCCAGAGGAGGACGTGGAGGAGTTAGCAGAGGATGACGACAAAGGATGGTGAGTCATCCGTCATTGTGTTTGCCTCCAAGAAACAGCTTCAAAGCCACTAAACATACTTATCTAAGGCTTCTTTTCAGGTTTGGAATTAGCTGAAATAATCTTGTTATTATGCAAGTATCACCTAAGACCACGTTCACACTGGGGAAATCAATCCGGCTAGAGCGGGATTCGGGCCGTATCTGGATATATCCGGATAGATTTCAACCCACCTCTCAGAGGTGGATCTAGCCGGATTGGTTTACATCTGGCTCAGGTCTGAACGCAAATCCCACTAGCGACGTCATACTTTTGGTTCACATGGACAGTGTCGCGTACAAAAGCCGTATGTAAACAACCGTCGAACTACGACAGCTTTGCCCCGAGTTTATTTTCCACATTCCACATTCCGCATTCCAAAAATGCGCACGTGGTCCTACTGCAGCCTGAACAGACTCTGTATATTACGAGGCGCCACCTAGCGGTTTGGAGGACAACAAACAAGCCGGGTTAAGCTGGATTGAGCGCGGACACGTGTGTGAAAATAGGTCTGAACGTATCCAACTTAAAGGCTATCTGGATTCAATCCTACTCTAGCTAGATTGACTTTCTCCAGTGTGAACGGGGTCTAAGTCTGCAGTTCCACTGTAGGTGCATGTCCTATTTTGTGTCTTTCAGCTTATTATTTGGTCTTTGTATGACAAACAACTCTCTTTACGCATTTTTCTAGTTAAAACCTCTACTAATAGTGCTGGTGGGACAGTAAAATGTCTAAAAATCTAGTCCCGTAAACGATGAACCTGACCTCGGCAAGAGCTGATGGCCACTCCAGGTTCTGATAAATGGTGTTAAAGTTCAAGTTGTACGCATGTGTGTGTGTCAAGCTGGGATTTCAACCCGCAGCCACCAGATTGGCGATCAGGAAATCAGCCCTGACGCTGTGTTTTCCTCTCATATTCTGTTTTTCACCAAAGATCTCAAAGTCTAACGACACAGAGTGAGGGTTTGAAATGAATACCATGTGTTTGAATTTGACCAAAGTGTCTGTGTGAGAGATTTAGAAAAACAAAATCTGTACTTGCTATTAGTCTCCAGAAGCCCCCTTGAAGTGCAGTCTGTGTGTGTGTGTGTGTTCGGGGGCTGGCTCTAATGAATTTGAGAGAAGCCTTGGCTGTCGCTTGGAGCCTCTGCTGGCCCATAGACACCTCGCTGTGTCACCCCTGCCAGGTATAGTGAGCGGGGGAGGGCCGGGGGCAGTAGCATAGCGGTTCTAGAAAAACACCAGTGGGAAGCCTGTGCCACTCTAGGAGCACCGCGAACAGAATGTGGGTTACAACAGGTCAGACATTGGAAGTCAAGTCTGGGCCAGAGGAGGTAAACTATTCCATCTGTGTCTGTGTCTACAAATTCTGACTCTCCCTCCTCCTCCTCCTCCTCTTCCTCCTCACACACCAATGCAAACAGCCCGCCGCTGCTCTCGCCGTCCCTCCTCTACTACTTAATTCCCACCCCCCCCCCCCCCCACCCCCACCTCAGTGAAAAAAATGCAAGAAAAATAAATTGAGGAAAGGCTTCTGTGGACTCGCATTGTGGCAGCGCAGAGTGGTTTTGATAAGCCGGGTTTCCACATCACGTTTCAGAGCTGCGCGACCGGCGGGCTGTCATCACTGAGACTGCTAGACAAATTATCAGAGGCGGCCTGCTCACGCAGCAGGAGTCCTCAGGGTCTGCCAGAGTCTAGCCATGCCATTGTAGATGAGCTGTCACAGCTCCTGCCGATTTCAAATGAACACAGGAGAGAGCGCACACAAAGACTGACACACTAACGTACTCAAACTGTTCTCAAACTCAGCTCTAGAAAGGAGCAGACGCATACCACAGCAGGCAAGCCTTCGAACACATCGTATGTTACATACAATCCCTTCTTCACAAGATAAAAAGTTTAAAGATGAAACGACACCTGATGAATAGACGCTCAATTCAATCCTCTTTGAAAGAGTACAAAGACAATGAGATGTCTCATCTGTGAAAATATTTGAGATACAACTACTACTGCAGCTCTCAATACCTTTGGGAACAATTTAGAGTGATCAAAAGAAATAGTCTAGACTAAAAAGTGGCTGCTTCTAGTCTAATCCATACCCGCCATTCATAATTCCAATGTCCAGCAAACAACAGATTTTGATTCAGATCCAATTTCTGGAGCTGTTTGGCAATCCGACATGATGCATGTGCTAAAGTAGCAGCACACTAAAGGCTGTTCCATACTCCGCGAGACAAAGAGCGGAGAACGCGCTCCACGGGTGGTAAGGTACTGAGGTACCATACTCCGCGACACGTGTGTGTGCACGTCTCGTCATACGGCCCGCCCACTGCAGCGCACGCCGTGTATACTACAGGGAATTTCTTGCCACCGGGATCACCACTTTTACTATTCTGCACACGGCGTTTTGCCTTTGCAAATCTGTCGCACAGGTAGCGCCACTTTTTGCGACACACACTCTCTTCTGTGCAAAGTATCGTTGCTATCTCCTCCCAGGAGTTGTTGGCCATCAGCGTGTCTTTGTAGGTCCTCAGCGATGTACTGTAGAGATGCTCGTATCTCCTCACTGCCTCGGCAAGCTGCTCCTCAAAAACATCCATTGTTGAATTAATTAAATCTGTTGAATCAGTGCTGTTTATACACCTACCTATATACCTGGAGAGGCTCTTGCGCTTCTCCACTTTCATCACGCCCACAATAAATTCCGACCAATCACAGCATGGTTGCCGCACAGCCTTGAAAGACAAAGTTCGGCCCGGACCCTGTGCACAAAAGTTCGGAACAGCGGGCGGTCAGAGACAAAAAATGACGTCATTTTGTGGGCGTAACGTCTGCACGGGGGAAAAAGTTCTTTGTCTCGAGTGGACATTTTGACCAAATGAAGGTTTTTTGTTCTGAATCGATGACTTCCTGATTCCGTTTGGTTGTTTAGATTTACTCGTAGCACTCATGCAGCAGCTGCAGAGACCCTGTCAGTGCCTGACACTGTTATCTACTGTTAGCAGTGTTTAGCAGTGTCCTGATTCTGTAATCTGTCTTTGGAAGGAAGTTAAACTGACTAGGGAAATGAAAGACACATGAGCGTCTGTTCTCTGGGGACCAGGCTTTCTTTCATAACTCTAAACCTCGTGCCAAAGACAGTGACTCTTTTTTTTTAGCTGTCATTTGTCAATGCCAGTATTAATGCAGTGATAGATTCATGTTTGAACGTTTTTGTCTGGCTTCCCCCCGTGTCTTTAAATTCCATCCCAGCTTAAAGTGTGTGTTCCAAACACTGTGTGTGACCTTGGCTTAACATGGCCTCCCACAGGCAGCGGTACAGAATATTTGGGGTTTAGTGCAAATGAAACTTGAACCAATCTCTTCAAGCAAAAAATGTGTAGTTTAAACTTTATCATTAGAACCACAATGTGGATAATTTGAAGCTAAACTGATTACTATCTTAATAATTATGGATTATGTGATTACAAAAAAGATAAAAGTGGGATTTGACATAAATCTTATATTGAGTCAGGTTTAAATGCTGACATGTGATGGAACAAGTTTTTTCTTTTGTACCCCTTACAGAGCTATTGTGTGATGTTTTTATGACTCTTGTAATTGGTATTGTTTATTTGTTAACTGTTTTTATGACTCTTGTTAACAGTTTTTCTCAATTCCTGTGGTTGTAAAGCCTCAATAGTGTGTTTGTCTGTGAGTGTGTGTTTATCTGCCTCTTTTCAACTTGTATCTATCTTTTTTTGACCAAACAAATGATTGAAATTGTTCAATTAATGCCTGAAAAGTGAGACGGTCCTCTGTAATACTCTGCATACGCTGGTGATTTATCCTCTGACGCTGCTCTCTGAACTCTCTCCACCTCTCTGTCTGATTTAGGATGGGCCATGTTCTGCAGTTTGATGAGCAAAGCAGAAAAGTCAAGGATGCCAACATGCAGGATGAGGATACTTTCGAAATCTATGACCCGCGCAATCCCGTCAACAAGCGCAGGAGAGAGGAGAGCAAGAAGATCATGAAGGAGAAGAAGGCCAAGAGGTGAGGTCGCGAGGTCGGAGGTCAGGTCCTGCCCATGCCATGTGGTCACAGAGCATCCTGCCTGTCCACTTTTCCACCGCTTTGTAGAATCTCCATCTGCCGGCTTGAACATCTGGACTGAGGATGCTGACCTGAGCGCATTCCATCCCTATAATCTTTAATGGAATGGCTTCTTCACTCAGAACAGCTGCCTCCTGACAAAAGTTACTCATCAGGAGTAAAACCGTGATCGTAGTAAAGATAACGGCCATTAGCTGACAGCATGTGGTGTTGTAAACTTCTTATTTACTGGTTGTGTTGTCTGCAGCTTCATTTTGAAAAATAAAATACTTTTCTAAACCGCATGCAATGATTCTATTTAATTTGAAGTACACGTATGACTCAGACCCAATATTATTAGGTATACAGGTATTTCCAGTGCCAAATTGCAGCCTGGTTCTGGTTAGCTGAAAAAGTAGACAATACGCTTTGAGGGTTTTTGCAAACTAGGAACCGAAAAGAACATTTAGCATGTGAGAAATGTATCTAAAAATATAAATAATAATTCTAGGAGAACATTTTTGCAATCCCTCAAGAGTCCACTTGAGGCATGAGGCTGATTTTACTGAGATGGTCCTACTGCTGCCCCTTCTTACTGTCCTGCTCAGGACACCACTGCAGCGTGTAAAAAAGTAACCAAGGTCTTTACCTCATTGTGGTTTTCAGAGGTAAATGATCTGCCGATGCTGTGTGTGTGTGTGTGTGTGTGTGTGTGTATCTGACCAGGAGCCGCACTTTGCCAGCACACCATTTTTTTACTGCACTTCTGGGATTATGCTTAAATTTTCAGATGGAGCAGGAAGGAGAGTTAATGTTACATTACTCTGCCCGAGCAGCCGCAAATCTAAAACAGGTGAAACGGTGATCTAACTGGCTACGTGCGCTTCAGGTTAAGGGTCTAAAATTAAAGGATAGGTTTGCAGTTTTTCAAGTCTGTCTTTGTTGTTGTACGTCTCTGGTGATAATGTCCTCAACTCCATCCCTTTTTGCATCCTGTCTGTGTGTACAATCACAAAGATGAAGATGAATTTTGTACAAATCAAAGCTTCAGTTAAACCTGACAGAAGGCAGATGTTGCCCTCCCCCTGTCATTTACTTAAAGCAGATATATATATATATATATATATGTGGTCACGTCACGGCTGTTCTAAACTTCAAAGAATATCTTCTAATCTTCAGATATTTCCTTGGTTGAAGATGCTTTGACTGCTCAGATAAATTTGCTTCTTTACAAGGACGCTGCTTGCCACATAAATTCGTAATTTATGTTTTAAAGGGGAGGCTGGAGAGAAGGACAAAGACGATGTGATGTGTCTCCAGGAAGACGTTTAACTATGTCACCGTGCCCACAGCTGGAAATACCACTCTTGCCCTTGTGGGTGGAAGTGCTAAATATATCCAGCTAATCCTGCTCATCATTTGTTTTGTGATAGAAGTGGTTTACAAAAGAAGACTGATCATGGATCACAGAGCCTGTTGACCCATGAACTGTGACCATGAGTCCTCCACAGCGAATCCTCTGGGGTGCGATGAACGGAGCGTGCAGAACAAGAAGAAGAAGAGGAGGGCTCAGTGAGGTAGCGCTGTGTTGATAGGAGGGATATTGATGAGTGGGTGAGATCAAAGAGAAGATGGTTTGGACAGGCACGCCACAGTTTCATGGTTAATGGTTGACCATTCAGACGTCCAAGGACGGAGCAATGAGTTCATCTGTCTCGGCTGTCAGCATTTTTTGTCTGAAGGACAGGTCCTGAATGTTCCAAGAGTGTCCTCATACAGCAGTCATGTGTACACAGATGGAGGTGTTTGGTTTTAGTATCAGTGATGAAGTTAAGACTATCTACCAAACTTTCCTTGGTTTTCCTTGAATAAAAGCGATTTTACTCAAAACAATTGTCCCATGTTTTAAGCCCATTTTTGGGAGGAAACCTGGAAGTTTGTAACTTCCCACCAGAGAATTTCAAACAGTCCAAATCAGTGAGGTCTGCATCAAGGTGATGGTCTTTGTTTTCTGCAGAAGGGCCACACGGACACAGGCGTTGACTATGCTGATCTGTAGTAGCAGGAGTGCATTTCCTCAAGGATAACGCTCAATTCAGGCCTGATTCAGACCTTCTGACATTCCTCAAGATGAAGATGAAGTGATCGCGGTTGGGCCACTTACTGAAGGCCCAAGACGCCAAATGATACAAAGAAGGGGTGTCATTCAGATGCTTCACTAGAATAAGTGAAAAACATTGTGTTTTTGATCTGAACTGACAGAGCGGTGTCCTGTGCGGGTGTGACTCACAGATTCTGCTTTCTAGAGTTGGATACGTCTTAAAGTCTTAAAAGAAGCTGCTGCTAAGGCAAAGCCACAGACCAGTTTAGACAGGATCCCACTTCTGACAGCGGCCTTATCTCCCAGGAGCGCAGAAAATTCTACATTTTGGGGGCAGCAGTGGCGCAGTGGTATAGCAGGGTTGTCCAGTAACCAGAAGGTTGGTGGTTCAATCCCAACTGAAGAAGAATTTCCCTCTGGGATTAATAAAGTATCTAAAATTAAAAAAAATTAAATAAATAAATAAAAAATTACCATTCACCCCACTGCTTTGGCTGAATTTTGTCATGTGGCGATGTGTCAAAGACTCCAAAACAGAGTGGACACAACACAATCATTATTCTGTGTTTCCTTGCATCAGCACTACCATACAAATCCACATTAGGGTTTTAGTTCTCTGTATGTATACACTCTGGGAAACCCCACATTGAACTCTGTGACGCCGAGGTGTCTCTGAATCAACAAGTTCTTCCAAATTCAATGAACTCCAGTGAGTGCAGCGGTCATGCATTCAGAGCCATTACTCCTACTGTCCAGCACACAGTACTATCTGAGGAACGCAGCCTCAGAGCCCTCAACAATGAAGATGAAAGGATTCATATCCAGGAATGCAGTGACTAGTGACCTGCCGTTGGACACCTAAACACAAACCGAGGCTACGTCCATGATAGAGGAACATCACTTGAACTTTTCCTACAGTTTTTTTTTACTTCAGTGTGGCTTTAATCGGTTCTTATAATGACTTCCACTTTTACATTTATTATGTGATGCTATCTAATCATCGTAAGACTTTTATAGACTTCTGTTTTTTATATTTTTCAATTAATGAAATTGCTCACAAGCAGATCATTTGGTCTTTACAGCCACTTCTTCACTGTAATGAGCGCGTGCAGACATTGCTCTATAAAACAGGATCGCTTTATTCCTCGGAACATAATTACAGCTAAAAGAATAGATCTTAAAGAGCGTCCGCATTACCGCAGCTGTCAGTGGACGTCCTCAGCCTGCATTAAACACACGCTCGCTTTTCCTGGTCGAGACTGAAGGACATGAGGACTATGAAACACAAGCAGCATCACAATGTACCGGCGACCACTGCACCATTATCATTTGTCCTCATTAGCTGGCTGTCATTCATCAGCTGTGGGAGTCAGAGCCGAAGAGGCCACATCACAACATAACTCACTCTTGATGGATTTCATAATGTTCTTGAGAGAGGATGTCCTCAAACAGGCAGCACATCTCAAAAGCACCCATTTACGCAAATGATGGCATACACATGCACGCACAGAATTATTCAGCCTCAACAAAGCACGAGCTCTTGGCTTTCCTCCACCGGCCTAAGTGATTGGCTATTGATTCCTTATACGCATAATCCACTTACATGCCGTCTGTCCTGCTGACAGAGGACGGCCTGGCAACCAAGCTGTGTCCCTTAGAGGTGACCCGGCTACCCACCAAATATCAGCGCATGCAAATTCTTGTTTTCTAAAGTGAAGGATGCTCAAAACACACACACACATTTCTGATGTTTAAACCAGGCTGAGCTGGTGTCTTTCCAAAAACCAACCAAAGCAGGTAAAGATGAAGCCAGGTCATTTTAAGATGGTCCCTCATTCATTCCAAGGAAAGTTCTCCAGAAAGGAATCTGGGAACACCGAAGCTCAAAAAATGTTTTTAACTACTCTTTGAACATAGGATGCTGATTGGTCCAAACCGGTAATTGTCGGCCACCGACACATAACTTTAAGCCTGACAGGATTCACAAGAATCCAGCTGACTCACAGGGTGAGCTATGAAAACTGAAGTTTCCCAAGCTTCCTCCAAGAGGTCCCTGGATGTCGTAAAGTGACCAAGTCACGAATGCACCTAGACTGTGTCAACTCTATTTGAGCAAATCATTCTAATCAAGAGTCAATTTTTCAAAAACATACGTAGAAAAAAGTGTGTATGGAGCCAGAATGCATCACATGGGAAACCCATGTTTTTGGCACCATTTTTGGCAGATCTTTCAGATCAGGAGATCAGGATTGTGGCCTTTCGCACTACCTCAGACAAAACACTGACTGCTACACCGTGTATAGAATTTTGTGTAACATTTGCAAAATGATCACAAAATGAAGTTTGTGATCTAAAACGTTGTGCCCACAGCTTTGTATTTTTCTTCATACTGTGGTTGTATCTTTGTGGACCTGCGATGTCCCAGTCCACAGGGCTGCTGAGATGTGGAGGCAGCTTGAAGCGATAAGAGGTGTAATGAGGATGGAGAACAGATTTCTCCTCTTCTCAGAGATTCTACACTTCAAATGGAAACTACTGACAGTGAGAGAAGCCATCGCTGCCGCTTATCAGAAATAAAATATTCCTCACGAGCTGCACGACAAAACAAAGCTGAGCAAAGATACTCGGGTGATAAACACAGACCTGTGTTTGTTCTCCAGCTGTGAGGTGTGAGGATAAGCAGCATACAGCAGCTCTCTGAAAGTTTATCATTCTTAAACAAAGTTGCCGGCGTGTGCGATGAGTGCTTGAAGCGTTCCGGACTCTTCCATCTGAGCACAGTGCAGCAGGACAAACAGCTTCAGATGGTGTGGCTGGAGACAGTGCATGCACGAATCCAGGGGGTCTGACAGGCAGGAATGCTAGCCTGGGATGGGAAGGTCACGGATCCAGCACCTGCTATCTGCCCGGCTCTGTCCCGTCGCACTTTCCCACAGCTGAGGCCCCAAAAGCGAGCTTCCATGTACGAGATCAGAGGACAGCAGAGGGCAACTGCCGCCCCACCACCTTCACCAGGAGGACGTTTCCTTCCTTCACACCTTCCAAGACGTGAGGAGGATGTTTCAGCTGTGCTGTGGTTCTCTTCTAAATCTGGTTTACTTGGCACTCCACTTATCAGCTGTGAACCAAACACACCACTGTGTATATGGATGCCATGCCGTGATGTTTCCACAGGACAGGGTCTCCCACAGTGGGATTCATTTCTGTCAGCCAATAATCAGATTCGGTGTCACAGAGACGTCTGAGCATCAACCTCCTACGTACACTTATTTTTGCATCTTAACCAAAACTAAAGAATGTCTTAAAGTAAATCAATACAGGCCTGAGTCCCTGTTTGTTAGTGCTGAAGTCTGACACACTTCACTTGTAGACTTAGTAATAGTTTTTACTCACACTCTCCCTGTCAGTCGGTATAGCCGGTCACAGCAGATGAAGAAATCCAGTGGCTCCAGAAATCAACCAGGATCTTCAGTGCGTCCAGACGGGGACAGTCCAAGATGTGTGTCCTTGTATTTTGCACACAAACAGAAGAAACGTGAGATTTTATCTGCCATTAATTTGTACAAACACTGATCCATAGGAACGTTTAGTGCAAAAACTTACCTGTAAAACCAGAAACTTGACTGAAGAAAATTCTATAATAAATAATAAGCCATTAATTCTACTGCTGTAGAGACAAGTGTCTCTTAGTCATGTTTATATATCTCTTCTAGCGACAACAAACTCGTTGTGAGTTTTTTTTTTTAGCTTTAGCTCAGCTTCACAGCATTAGCAACACAGTTAACTTTAAGCTAATAATGCTAATCGCCGCTAGCATGCTAATTCTCACTAATCACGCTTAGCATCACATATTACAACACTTCGCTGTACTGTAACGATTCATAAGTATCCAAACATGTATCGTGACAAATGATTTGCCTTCTGCAAGTCTTAAAATGTCTCTTTTACCTGGTAATTAGCATAGCTGACATTACAGGACGGAGTGAGGCTGCGCGTCTCTACAGCTCTCGTGAAGAGGTTCCGTCACCGTGATATCCCTCCGCCACACCTGTTTGACTGAATGGAGTGACAGATACAAATACACGGCTCCTATTGATTTTATATATATATATATATATATATATATATATATATATATATATATATTTGTCCAAAGATTTTATTTTTAGACAGGGTTAAAGACACAGCAGTTTGTATGGTCGGTGTTCTTTGGCAACTATTTTAAAGTTTGGAAACATGTAGCCAAGATGGCGACCACAGGGAGCTAACCTTTAGCTTATAGTAATCAAGCTAAACAAAATTTCGGAGCTTATATGTGATAAAATGTCATGTGTTAAATTCTGCTCACTCCTTTAGCAACCACACTAAGCTAACTATCAAGGAAATAAACATAAACTTTGACTGTTTGTGGTAAACCTTACAGCTAGCAAGTGATTAGCTTGTCAGCTACTCCTTTTCTTTAGCAACTACGCTACGCTAACTAGGAGCTTTATGTTCTTCTGTATTTTTTATGTGATGGCAGGTAATAGAGAGAACATGGTGACCTTTTGTTTTGACAATCAGCTAACAAGCATTTAGCTAGCCAACTGCTCACCCCTTTAGCAAGCTAGGCTAACTCAGAGCGTTATTCTTCCTCTTCAGTTTGTTTTCATTCTGAGAAAATGTGATAGCAAGAAAATAAACATCTCCTCTGACTTCCTTTCTAACCCAGGCAGCTACTAAGTGATTAGCTTGTTAGCTACATCTTCTGCTAAGTGCTTGCTAACATGCTGTCTGGTCAGCTGGAGGCCTCCCCTCTGCACATGCTCAGTCAAGAGCCATCATGGACGTATGCACGCACGTAGATGTTTTTGGCGTAAAGCAGCCGCCTCGGGGCCGTCAGGTCGTCTGCAGATACAGAATCCATCACCTCAGTCTGCACTAATGTAATCACAGAAGCCGGGCCAGACGCACAGGTATTCTAAACTGGTTACATTAAAGAAAACAGGCCATCTGTCTCCAGCTGTAATTGGACACTGCGGGTCAGGAGGAGACGCCGGCGTTTCCCAGCCAAGTGGGCTAGTTACTGTTTATTTGGAATTAATTACCAAGGAGAGTGGAAACCTCTCTGCTCCCGAGTTCAGACACTCGAAGTTCAGGATGAGAGGAGGAGGAGGACTCAAGAACATGATATTGCCATGGCAACAGAGCGGGGATGCTGATGATTCTCAGTTGATGATGACGTTCAGGAACAAAAGCTCCTTCTTCCAGGCAGGGTGACGGGTATCCTGGTGCCATGCCATCAGCTGCTTTCACGCTGTGACTGCTTTCCAAGAGCTGAATGAAAGCACAAGTATCTGTTAGAGGCTGTGAGAACTCGGCGTCCGGCCGGCGGCACCGGAACATCCGACAGGCTGAGAGTTTCCCACAGAAGGCATCAGGGTTCAGGGTCCTCCGCCCTGTTTTCATTAACACGGTGTCCTAAGAACACCTCGACGAGACGTCTTCAGATTTGGTACGAACCTTCACCTGGACTCAGGGATTGGTTGCTGAGGATTTGGTGTCTGGCCCATGGCAACACAACATCTTAGTAGAACGTCTTTAGATTTGTACAAATGTTCAATTGGGCTCAAGAAGTAATTAGGATTTGGTCAAAGGTCATGGATTCTGAGCAGACATGAATTCATCATGGATTTCTTCTATTTTTGTACAAACGCTAACTTTAATGTAAGAACTGATTAGAATCTGGGGATAGAAGTGGTTCCCCACTCTGGGGAAACTCATTTTTGGCAGAATTGTAATAATTACAAAATGACAGGAACAGCTGGGGGTAACGGCTGCCACCTCACAGCATGAAGGTTCCTGGGACACTTCTCTGTGGGGAGTTCACCGGCTTCCTCCTGCAGACCAAATCAGTGGATGTTAGGTTAACCAGGGTCTCTGAACTGGCCACGAGTTGGCTGTTTTTCTGAGCTCTGTACTCGAAGGTGTAAACAGGATGTAGCACGCCTGACGGCCCGTAACAGCCGGGGAAGGCTGCAGGCCCCCCATGACCCTATGTTACAGGACAACGTAGGTAAAGAAATGGATGGATTCGAGGTGAGTTCTTCGAATTTGGCACTAGAACGTGATGGTCAAAGGACGAAGACGTTTTTGGACATAAGAATCCTTCGCTGGTTAAAAAATGAGTGGACGGACAGCGTGTGTTTGAAAGCTGCTCTTTTTATTGTGTCTACTTTAAAAAAGATGTGGGTGAAGGGCTGAGTCACTGCATGTTTGTTTCACTACGCTAAAGGTTCAGTTTGCATGCAGTGAAATAAATGTACAGGTGAGACAATAAATTAGCATATAATTTACATTTGGAAATTAGTAACAGTGTACCAACATTAATACTGAATATAAAATATACGCAACTAATCACATGATGCTTCAGGTACAGGTGTAAGCAATGTGACATTCAAACATCCGAGTTCACAGCAATGAGTACCAGTCTGAGTTTTTGTTGTTTTCTGGAGGCTCCTCGTCCCGCGGCCGGGTCAGTCCGAAGCGGTTCAGCCGCTCCTCAGTGTCCGCCGGCCGCGGCCTCGTTCAAGGTTCACCAACCGATAAACATCTGTCCTAACTGAACTGAAGGTGGCTACAAAACAGTAGCAGCAGCAAAAGTAGAGTTTCGTTGTAACAGCTTCGATGAGATCCGGTCACACTCCGCTCAGTGTGTGATGGGACGTTCCGTTTCACAGGCGGGCGGGCGGGTGGAGGGGTCCGTCACCTCCCCGGCCGAGCATCCATTTTGTTGGTTGCACACAATCATACAACAATACAATGAAAATTCCCAGTGTGAGGTATAAACAGATACAAAAAAACACATGACCAGCATTTACCAACAGAGGGGATCAGTTCAGATGGATCCAGCCTCACTGGAGACGGTGTGAATGGAAGCACCTGCTTGGTAGCACCAGAAGCCTTGGAGAAGGCCGTAACCCTTCGGAGCGTAACAGGAAGAGGGGAAGAGGTAAACACAGCACTCCATGGGAATAACAGCATCCCAGCAGAGCAGGGGGGGGGGCACCGCTCAGCTGGCCGGCTGCAGGTTAGGGGGAGTGAGACACTCGGGTACGAGTGGTTGAATGTTTCACAGAGGTCGCTCAGCGTTTTGGGAAATTTTCACAGACGCCTGGCTCAGAATAAATCCTGGAAACAAGGTGGCAGCAGCTCCAGGTCTCACTAATCCAATGGTTTGATCATAGAAGGTCAAAGTAAACTTCCCTAGTGGCTGCTCAGGGTATTGCAGCTTGACATTCACAGCCATTAAAGCTGGAGGCGTCTGAGAAAATTCTTTTAATTTTGCGTAAGATCATTGAGTTCTTCATTAAGCTGGATTATGCAGATTTATCACTGCCGGATTTTACTGTGCATCCTAGGAACACTGTAGATCATTGACACATGCAGGAACTGCCCCTAAAATCTAACATCTCAAAAGGCGAGGAGCCCTGGGCTCTGCCTATGAGCCTGATGAAGAGATGCTGCTAGCTAAGCAACAGGAAGATGCTCTGTCAGGTCAGAAGAAAAGATATCAGAATTATAATCTCTAATCAACATCTCATAATTTTTTCCTTTGGAAAGTCTAGAAGAGTTTTGTTTTGAACATAAACCGACCTCTGAACATCTGAAACATGTGACAGGAGGAGCCCTGAGCAGCTTCAGATGGGGCTGTGATAGGACAACAACATGCTAACTGTTCCCCTCTGTTTCCAGTCTTTATGCTAAGCTAACATCAACCTCCTCCCTTCCTTAAAATTTCCCAAAATGCTGAGCTGCTCCTTTAAGTGAACTCTGACCAGTGTTGATGGAGTGGTCCTGACTGCAGAGGACAGGCTGCTTCCTTCAAAATGAATCCTTCAAACGTGCCCTGGAAGCTCCTGGAAGTGTTTTCAGTGAAGGCCAGCTCGGTGACAGTGTGTGGTGTGGGCCCAGGCGCCGTCTGACATCACGCGCCGAGGGTTGACTCCGACTAAGGCACCCGTCCAGGGAGAAGACCGTAACCGTCCTGGATTAACATCATATATAATACACAAATCCTTACAGTATAGAAGGGGTTAACATACAGTATGGTACAGTATGTAATACTCTGACTGCAGCACACTCACATTACATTCCCTTCCATGACAGGAGGCTACTCTCTGCCGGCTCTGTGTGTGGAATGGTACAATAAATATACAGTACACTGACGGGCTGCTCTGTCAGACACCGGGGGGGGAGATTGGCAAAGTATTTACATGAACAAAGTGCACCCAAGCCGAGAGTCTGCCTGCCTGACATAGCACCATCACAGTCGCGCCCCCCTCCTCCGATCCCTCCGTGGGGGGGGTGCATCCTCTGCGAGCGACGTGTCCAGCACTTTGGATTCAACACACAACAGACACGCAGGAAGACTAACAATGATCAATCATTATTATTATAATAAAAATAACATCACCAACAGATAATCTTCCACAGTCCCACTTCACAGAAGTGAACAGTTCAAACTAAAGGTTAGTGTCAGCGTCTCAGGGCTGAGCAGTGGTCTGGATTCCACCATGATGGAGGGCAGGGGGGGGGGGGGGTCGGCGTGGTGGACAGGAAACGCCTCGCTCACTCTTACTCGACAGCGCTGAGCTCCCTCTCTCTCCGTCTCTCTCTCTCTCCCCCTCAGTGCCGCCTCCCTCCCTCGGCCTCGCCTTTACGTCTGGATTGGTCTCGCTCTCGTGGGTCAGTGGCCCTGGCAGGTCTTGCAGCACATCTGTCTGAAGTACGCTCGGCTGCAGAACTTGAATTTCAGCACCAGCGGGCAGTACGCCACTTTGTTTACATCTTTGCATTCTGAGGGAGGAGAAGAAAAGCTGAGTTAGAGAGTGAAGGAAACATTTTTAGCATGACTCAGTGTCTGCCTGTTTCATACACAGAGTCTCGGGGGTAGGGGGGGGTCTGCTCTCCATTCACGTATAAATATATGTTCTCTGTAGGTTTCTGCATGTGATGGGACAGTGAGTCTCCCCGTCTTGACTTAGTCAATGAAATAAACACAACAATGGCTGAAGATCTTTAAGTGACCATAGAAACTCAGGCTGAATGGGTGAGACAAGCAGCTAGCCTAGCATGGACCAACGACCATGCATCTGACATCAGACAACATTGATGGTTGGTGGGTCAGATCCCCAGATTATCAAGCAGATCTACATCATCATGCGGCCGGTTGTTGGATGATAATCCCTCCTAAAAGAGAGCTACTGTGGAGAAAGCATGGTGTCATCAGTGGATCCTGACATGTTGCTTATTGTTAAACAGAAACGACATCATCACGTCATTTTTTTATAATTTAAAGTCATTTTATTCTCACATGGTTCAGGCACCTGGTGTATTTATAGAAAATCAGGATCCTTGTGGTTTCTATGCTCTGATAATATGAGAGGCACCGGCTGGGGCTAACCTGCTACATGAGCGCCGGTGCATCTCACTCAGGCCTCCACAGAGTAAAACTCTGCAGCTATACTTGGACGCTGAGGCAGAGCCTGGCCTCATTCACTGACTGGGCTGACTGCCATCCCTACGATCCACAAACACACACACAGAAACCGGCTGCTGGATGCCGGACAGGCAGTGCTCTAAATGCCTTATCACGATCAGAGTGTCTTCCCTTATTAGGCTTCGGCCCCTGCCTCTGCAGAGCCAAATGAAACGAGACATTGCCTCACTGCTGTCCGTAAAGGAACAATTAGCCTACAGCTAATCCCATTAGCCAGCCTGTAAACGCTGCTCACGTTTTCCATTCAGCCTAATCGAAAGGCCCTTCTCTGTGCATCTGAATAGCCATCCATCATGTGTAAGTGTATATGGAGGGCTGAGCTGTTTCACTTTGACCAGAAGCCAGCCTCACTGGAAAGATTAATGTAGCTGGCAGAGTGTAGAGGAGTGTGTCATCCCGGCGTGTTTAGGTCATAGCAGAACAGTGGAGATGAAGACAGAGACAGTTTATAGCCTTCTCAAGCGTGGCTCTGTGTGCGACAGCTGTGCACAAACATCTGCGGCCACAAACTCTCCTCTTACCGTCGCCGTTGGAGATCGGGGTGGCGTCGCACTTGCTCTCGCACTGCTGCATGGTGGCGGGTCGGAGGGTCTCTGCGCACTCGTTTGACGGCTGTCCCGTGTAGGACAGACACTGCACCGTCCTCATCTGCTGTCCGAGGCCGCACTGCGCCGAGCACTGCGACATCAGGAGACATCAGAGCACAACTTTAAGAAGGGTAAACGAGGGCCATCAATGACACACTCAGACATTCAACAGTAATCCTGGCACATGCACACAACTTGATCCAATCAACCAATCATGGAGGCACGGAGGCAGCGGGCAGACAGAGCCAGCAGGAGTCACCTTCCGCCATCTGATTCAACTGGCAGGGACTTCACAACGTCACGTAAACAGGTCAACTCATGCGACATTCAATAACATAATGTGTGTGAAGTGACTTTTATTATTAATATGTAAACAGCCTGGGGTGTGACATGTTTTTCTACAAAAATCCCAATAAAATGGCGTCTACTGTCCTCAGTGCCTCTTTAGCTTCCCTGCTAAGACAAATGAGCTGCATGCTATCTAAAATAGCAAAATATTAAACAGATCATTCCACCTACAATTGTATTTAGTAGCTAATGTCAACAATGCTGGGTAAATGCAGCGTAGCAGATCACAGCTAGCTGGCTAACCTTAGCTTTAAAAGTTAGCTAACTTACAATAACGCAGTGTGGCTACGTTACACCTTAGCTTGCTAAGCTAAACTTACTTGGTAGGCTAATTGTTAGCATTACTGTCTGAGTAGATAAAAGTGATTCACCTCCCATCAGACAGCTAAAGTAGATTAGCTTGCTCGTTAATGTCACAGTTAGCACTTGCTAGTTAGCACACTAACTTTGAGATCAGTAAACAACCGTAAACTGACGTGGGGTAGCTACATTACCGTTAGCTTGCTAAGTTTAGCTTGTTCGCTCAATGACTTCATCGCTAATAAGCTTAGCCAGCTAGCTATTACCTGCTCAAACTGTTTAGATCTAATTATTCTTTTATTTTGAACCTTTTCTCCCACTCTTCATGTCTTTTCTTGTTTTGCGTTCAGGTCATTGGTTTGTTGACATGTGAAAACTCAGACTGGCAGCCATTAAACTCCAAACAAAGGCTAATAAAAACATTCTTTAGGAGCCAAAACACAAGCATGCAATAAACTGGATATCTCTGTAATCAATCTGGAAACACTGAGAAATAACACACCTGTCAGCCATCACTGCGCCTGAGTGTGTGTTATGAACCCAGCCACCCCCTCCTCACTTTCTGTCACCTTCAATGATCCTCTCTTCTGCCTCAGATCAGTGAGCCTGCATGTCATCCCTTCCCAATTAGAGAGTCTTTATTAGAAGCCGCCGCCGGCCATGACAGATGGTGTACGTCAGTGCTGCAACTTAAGTGGGATTTGAACTGGTGACCTTTTGGCCTGGGAGACCAGCCGCTCGGTAGCTGGCAACAATCTCCCTCTTTCTGACGCTTGGAAGGCCAGGCGAGGGCGAAGCTTGTAATTACAACAGAGGAGGTGGAGAGAGAGAACACACACACACACACACACTTACTCACACATACTTCTGCAGAAAGTGCTGTGTAAGAGCAGGCTCCAGCTGTTGCTCGGCGTGGCGAGCAGCCCGTGCTTTGAAGGACCACACCGAGGTTATCGGGTGTCAGGTCTGTTGTGTTCACGCCTGTTATTGAACGTGTTTGTGGCGTTTGTGAACGCTCATTTGTCCGATATAAGAAGCCTGCCAGACTCTTGACCTTCAACCTCGCCTGACCTGAAACTCACAGCTGAGGCCGTGACGTCAGCGCCTTCTAAACATCAGAGCCCACTGTTTAAAATCCAACTTCAATTATTAACAAATCCAGAGAAATAACAAGCCATACTTTCTGCAGATACAACTATCTCTGACGCACAACTTTCTGGCGTCCTCTCCTCAACATGAGTCAGCTGTGTTGTAAAGCGTTCAGCTGCACTAAGTCACGTCAGGGTGCCCGAGATCCTTCTGCTGTTCCTGGAAGTGACAGCGAGGCCTGGACCGAGGCAGAGATAAACTTCAAACAGCCCAGAGGACATCACACACACGTGTCACAGGCCTGCCCGGAACCCCCTGTCAGGTGTAAATTATACTAACATTCACCAACACATGGACTCTATCAGTGCATGTTTTGTCTTTTAAACTTTGGAGTGAGCCTTTTAAAGGATTACTGTTGTTTGGGAAGTTAAAGAGAAGCCATCTTGTCCTACCTGACCCCATTCACCGGGGATCCAGCGGGGAGGAGGACAGCGCCCTAAGCTGCAGCGGATCCGGACCGGAGGTTTGTTGTGGCTCGGGCAGTGTGCAGGCGGGAAGGTCTTGGTCAGGTCGCTGCTCTTACACAAGGCGATGCGGTGCTTGAAGCCTGGTCCACATTTAGGTGTGCACTGAAAGAGGAGGAGGAGGAGGAGGTGTGAGAAGATGAAGATCTGGACAGCAGAGTGAGGTAAAGATCCTCATCTTACCTCTGACCAGTCCAGAGTCACCCACTTTGGTGGGCAGGACTGGTTGTTGCAGGACTCTCGTTCGATGGGTCGGTGAGTCAGACAGTGGGAGTCCTCCAGCGTCTCCTCCTCAGCGGGCCCGATCTTCCTGATGCACAGGACCGTCCTCGTCCTCACGCCGCCGTCACAGGTCTTCCCGCATTCTGACCAATCGCCAATGAACCACCTACGAACCAAAGGGCATGATCATCATGGTCAAAGCAAAGGGGCAAAGCAGGAACCTGTCTGACAGGTTTCCTCCGGTTGAACTGATGAAAACATCTGCTAACACACCAATGTGATCGAATGTATTTCTGTGTGACATCAACATTGATCCTTCATCAGTCCAAGACTTTCATTGATTTTGGTGCCTACATCAGAAAATGTATTTTAGCGACGGACTTCGATGGCTGGCTAGGCTAGTAAGCTAGGTCAAGTTAGCATTAGCTTTCCCGGACCAGTGAGCTTTTGAACAAAAACCAAAAAAAAGCATTAATATCATAAAAGTGCAGAGTTCCTCCAGACACATCCAGCCTGTGAGATGTGACATCATCTGGAGGAATGTACACAGAATTAACGACGTGTTCAAACATCTGTGTTAGCTTTCATTACGCCAGCCCATAAACCCAGCTATTCTCAAACTGTCCTGTTTACATGCTCTGCTTTCAGCCGGCCTGCACTGACGCTGCAGAAGAGGTGTTCTGACACACACACACACACACACACACACACACAGAGCTCAGCCTGCCGTCTGATACAGCAGATTTATGACACTATCAGTTTTTTTGGATAAAGGACAAAAGCACACACAAATAACGATCCGATGGACTGAAACTCATTAACCTGATGCATTTAATCCCTTATTTTCCAGACGTGAGCGAGGCGGCTCTGCGAGCGCGGGGCGTCTCGGACCTTTGGCCACCGAACAGTGAGAGTTCATATTCCACCTGTGTATCAGCCCTCCAGGATCGGAGGGGAAGCCAAAACAATCAAACACAGGTGGTCATTTTCGGGGCTCTTATTTTTGGCATGAGGCGAACTGAACTGAAAATAGTTAACATATGAAGGTATAAATCACTGCCGTTCCATTTTATTATTTTGGTCCAAACACATTTTACAACCAGGGCTCATTGAAGGTGAATTAATATCATGAGTCAGGCTCTTTTTATGGAGACTTTTTCTTTTGAAAGCAGCAGCTCTGGCTGCTCTGCTTCAATATGAATAACAGATCGGCTGACGGAGTGTTCAAGGTGTCACTTAAAGGGACAGACCTGCAGAGGGTCAGGTGCACAGTGACTGGAAACACTCCATATGTTCCTACAATGACTGAATGATCCTCAGCAGATGGTTGTGTCCTCTTCATCTCATCATTTATTGATGATTGAGCTCTGGGTAGTGACCGAAAGAATGAGATCGTGAATAAAAGCGGCTGAAATGAGGGTGGCTGGGACCTCAGTCACCCGTGAGGAGTTCAGAGTAGAGCTGCTGCTGCTCCACATCCAGAGGAGCCAGCTGAGGTGGCTCAGGCATCTGTTTCAGATGCCTCCTGGATGCCTCCCTGGGGAGGAGTTCCGGGCATGTCCCACAGGGAGGAGACCCCGGGGAAGACGCCTCAGGATTTCCCCAGAAGAGCGCTCGAAAATGGATGGACGGATGGTCTGAATGACCCAGCAGATACTGTCCCTCATCACTCAGATGTTGGATGAACATGCTCGGGTTAGCAAAGGAAGTGGACTTAAACTTCTCTAGCTTTACCTTTTCTCTTCTTTACTGCAAATGTGCTGTTGTACTAAACGAGCCACCTGTTAACTCTTGAACGTCTGTGTGCTGACAGTCACCGTCACATTGATACGTACTCTGGAGGGCAGGGCTCAGTGTTGCAGTCTCTCTGGTTCTCTGGTGGTTTGCTGTCTGGGTCACAGTAGCTGTTCTGCACCACCGAGTTGTCGTCCAGCCGCTTACACACCACCTCCTGCCGCTGGGAGCCTGCGATAGATGAAGATGGAGGCAGACTGATCAATAAGCTCACACATGAAAAAGAAAAGCCTTCAGAAACACAGCAGTCCTGTCGGGACGGTGCCGCTTTCAGGCTGTAGTAAATCCAGACATGTAAACTCCTGATTCTTTGCAGGATGTGTTGGCAAATCACTTTCACAGAGCAGGGAGCTCTTTATTTTGGCTTCTACCAGAGAGAGCGAGGGCTACCGTATCAGTGTCACACCTCCCACTGTGTGTGTGTGTGTGTGTGTGTGTGTGTGTGTGTGCCAGCTAAGAAAGGGTCTGTTTGGACCCTCATGGGACGGATCCCACGGCAGACTTGTCTGGCAAATGTAATGAGATATAGTGTGTGTGTGTGTGTGAAGTATAGAATATGTACCCATCTGTGCGAGCAGTGAAATACAGTTCAGAGGAGTAGTTGGGAGCGTGGGGGTAGAATCAGCTGTAAGGCTGTCACGGCGTGTTTTTCATAGACTTTATGACTGCAGTGATTTATTGATCAACACTTCATGATTAGCTGAGCCAGCTCCATCAAACCATTCAATAACATTGCACAGATTTAGAGCTGCACACGGTGAGCAGACACAAATTAGATCATTTGGATCAACAATGCAAAGGCATGTTTATGATGCTCGTGTGTGTGTGTGTGTGTGTGTGTCTCAGGAATGGCCCACATGCTTATTCAGTCATGCTTTTACAAAATATTACCAACCCGTCCAGGCCACGCTTGACAACTGGGAAGAACCAGTATTTATTGTTACATGAAACCCATTGCTTTGGGGCTAAAAGGTTTGGTTTAGTCATTCTTGAGGCCGCGGTCGACATTTCACTGCTGCTGCGGCTTTTTAAGACTCTGGATGTTTGACTTTTTTTGCAGGACGAGGCGCTCGGCCGCAGCATCTCTGCGCAGCGCTGGTAAACCAGAAGCTATGCGGAGCAGCTCATTCACAGAACGCATGCCGGATTCATTACACCCGGCTAAAAATATGGAAAATATACAGATTGAATTTATTAGAGGGCTCTGGATCTCCAGCAATAAAAGAAATGATTCTGCAAAGCCATCTGAAATGATGATGCCGGGTGTCTGCACGCTGCTGGGGGGGGGGGGGATTTACTGAATGACACACACGCTATGAAGTATTAGATGTTTGAAAAGGTTAGAAATATTCACAAAGAATTTAGTCATGGTATTCAACACCAACATACTTGAGCGCTGTCCTTCTAAAGGCCACCAGAGCTCCGCACAAGGTCAGAGCCTGAACCGCCTGAAGAGGAAAAGTGTCAGGAGGAAACCTCGAGCAGGACCCGGCTCATGGGACTTACCTCCTGCGCAGGTAGCTGAGCATTCGGACCAGGGCAGGTGATGCCAGGAGAAGCCCACCTCGTTGTCGCCGCTACCTGTGCGCTGGATGGGCACGTTGAACTTGTAGCGTATTCCCAAGTTCTGCTCCTGAAGGAGGACCTGCAGCAGACGCAGAAGAGACGTCATTTGTAACCTGAAATCTGAATTTATCTTGGAGGACAAACATGCTTGAACAAAGAAAGGACTTCCGTCTTTCTCCCACAGGAAAATACTGTCAACAATCACAACAAACTGGACGCCACAGGAACAAGCCTTCCTTTAAATGTGATTTTTTTGTTTTATTTAAATATAAATTGATATTTCGTCAAGCAAAGAAGCTGCTATGCTAGCAAAAGGTGGCTTTTTTAGATGCCAAACAGGCAGGGAGCTGATTCACGCTGCTTTTAGTCCATCACAGCTGCATTAACTTTGCTAAAACCAACCAGAGACCTGAGAGAAGGAACAAAGTCAAGCTGTTGGTCTGTAACCAAAACAAAACTCTTAAACTCTTCAGAACAAAGCTTCTTAAAGCTGTGGAGAAGGACAGAATCAGGTGACACTTCAAACCAGTGCAGACTCGCGAGGCTCTGTGTGGTAAACATGAGCCTGCTGGACTGCATTGGTAAGCCACAGAGAAATGACCAGTGGTGGAGCGGCCAGCGGCTCGTCTCTTCCAGCGGTGCTGTGTGGTCCGGGATTTTTATGCACTACGACAAGAAAACGTCCGCTCTTGTGTGCAACATGTTAACGGTGGTTAACGTGCACGAGCAAAGCAGCAAGCAATAACATCGTCTGACCAATCCCAGCCATTCAGCGTCCACATCTGAATAGCATTTAACCCCAAACCACAGGCCGAGGGTCAGCTGAGGTTAACGGCCAGATGTTGAGCTTCAGTGAGGCGTCAGACTAGCTAGCTAGCTAACTCCATAACTTTGATGAGCATGAAGCTGTTGATTCTTTTATAAAAAGTCAGAGGAACAAACCAGCGAGCATCAGCAGTTTCAGCCAATACTGCTGCAATATCTCTACCAGCAGGTCCCAGCACTGAGCTCTTTATAAAAGGAGCCTGATGTGTTTTGGTTCTTGGAGCCATCATGGAGGACAGGACAACATGGAGGATCTTATCTTATCTTATCTTATCTTATCTTATGATATGATGATCTAATGATGAGGAAGCACAACAATCCGCTGAAGGTCTTTAAAAGTTAGCAAGTAGCAGTTAGCATCTTGGCGTTTACAGTCAAGTGGTCGCACATAAAACCGCCCAGAATGGCGGGTACTTCCATAAAGGACGCTGATTTGGTCCGAAACAGCTGCAGTTCGGATACACGCACAAAGCCCGATGGATCCCACAGGAGTCCAGCTGCCGTACGAGGTAAATATGGAGGCTCATTTCTGCCAATGTGTTAGGTCGCTACATAGCAGCAGTGGCTAAGGATTATGGGTATGTTTTTACAGTCAATATCTCTTCTCACTCTGTGATGACGTGTAACAAAGTAGAAGTTACGTTACCATGACAACCAGGTTTTCCGTGGTGGCTCCGAGGGCCTCCAGAGACTCCGGCTCATCGGAGGGTCTCCTGTAGTGGAAGGTCGTCCCTGCGATGTCAAACTTCCTGGGCCAGTCGATGGTCCACGCTCCGTTGATGTAATAATCCTCGGCTTCAGATTTCAAAGCTGCGTAACCATAGAAACACTGAGATGATCATTTGGAGACAGATGTGATGCCTTCATCCTCCTCCTCCCTGATGTCACTGACAGCCTGCTGGTCTGACACTACGACTCAGCAGAAACACAACTAAAGGCATTCACGTGCAGCGACACGCACTCACGTCTAATTTAGGAAGAGAAAGCACACAGTTCAGGTGGAAGCCTGGACCCATCTCATGAATACCTCTCTGTCTGGTTGTCAAAACAAAAGCTCGTCTCCAAGCACAACAGATCTGAAAATATCCACTTTCTCTGCGCTGAAACCAAGCCAAATTGAGGAGAAACAATCCAAACACTCGCCGTTCTTCTGACTCTCTGGCTCGTGCTCGGCAGCATTTACGCAGCTTGGATGAACAATAGTTTACTGCTCTTTAACGTATCACAATCCTCTTCTCAATAAATTCCTTCTCAGTACATCTGGCACTGATTGTGGGCATTGTGATCTGGACGGTTTACACAGGCTGACCTAAATAGCCAGACAATGGCTACAAAAGAGAAATATTAGCATTATCAGTGAGGTCACAGATGAAACTCATAACACAGTTACAAATCGCCTGGACAGACCAACACGGAATTTTGATATATGGACATCACATCCCCCCCATAATCCTGCCGGACCAGGCAGCTGTCACCACGGCCCCATAAATCTGACGCAGCTCTCCGGTTCAAAGTGTAACTTAAGCCCTGCGTCAACACCACCCGCTCTAAATTCAACACGCTGTCACACGTCTCCGTCCTGTTAATGAAAAGACGCAGAAGGCCTAATTGAATCCGGTCGTCTTGATTGTTTTGGTTCTGACGCGGCAAAAAGTTTTTGTTTAGTCTAGTCCAGAGCGGACGAGTCTGGGTGCCAGAGCGGCCTTCGTCATCACCACCATCGTCATCATCATCATCATCATCATCATCATAACACATGCAGAGATGATTCAGGGATTTTTTTTTGTTTGTTTTATAACTTTATGGAGATTAAATGAAGGCATCTAAGACAAAAGACACAAGGAGGTCCCTGGAACAGAGAACCAGACTGCAGTGAACAACATTTAACAACATTTGAACCATAGATTCAGACAACGTTCTCTTTGCTAGGCTGCCATCTTTGTTTTGATACAAAAGCAGAGGCGAAACTTGCAAATTGGTGTCATTAAAAACAGGAAGTTAGCTAGACTGCAGGTGTCTGTTCATAAACAAAAGCAGACAATCATCCTCTGGGCACCATGAATGTCTCTAAATTTCATCCATCCAAGAGTTGTGAAGACATTTCACTTAAAACCACAAAAAAACTACCCTAATCTCAGCCACTACTCCTTAAGATTCATCCTCTGGGCACCATGAATATCTGCACCAGTTTCCACGGCAATCTATGTAGGATTTGTACACAGATTTGAAAAAGTCATCAAGAGACTAGTGGAAAATCTTTAGGGCTTATCCTCTGGGTACCATGAATGTATCTATAGCACTCCAACAGTTGTAAGGATATTTAATTTAATCTATCAGCTTCATGGTTGGTGCTGCAGGAAAAGTCAGGGGGACCATGAAATGCACAAGGATTCATCAGCTTAGGACCATGAATGTATGTATTCATTTATTTTCATGAAGATATTTGATAAGATCATTTCACTTACCGATATAATTCTTGGACATGGCGACTTCTTTAATCTCAATGTGAACGGATCCTTTGGGGA
Organism: Parambassis ranga; assembly: GCF_900634625.1. Taxonomy (NCBI): domain Eukaryota; kingdom Metazoa; phylum Chordata; class Actinopteri; family Ambassidae; genus Parambassis; species Parambassis ranga. The sequence continues at coordinate 15,461,339 of NC_041032.1, forward strand.
TCTGGACCACCTCCATGTAGCCTGCAAGACAAAGACAGGGGTCATATTTCGCGTCACGTATTTTACAACGCAGAGAAGACATAAAGATACGTCTCATACCAGGCAGCAGTACGTATAGAATGAATTCACCCAAAAAGGACAAAGAAGGAGGACAAAACAATCCACTCCTCTTTTTTTCCACAGTCACACACACACACACACAGTATTTTTAGATGGTTTACTAGCCATACCATAGAAGGAGAAATATGTTTTCTCTCCGTCTCTCCTGCTCTCTATAGACGACCTCAGCACCAGGTCCCTATCTGTATTCCTGATTTCTCCGCTCCATGATGCAATTATGAGGAAATTTATTAATTCTAAAAAGCTGTAAACATGTGCCGGACTTCGAGGATGTGTCAGCTGCTTTCGCCAAGAAGGACGACTGTGTTTTCCTCCAGTGACTTTCAGTTTGTCACATGCAGTCATCAAACCAAAACATACTATCTCTGCTCTGCAGTATATCAGCCGAGAGCTAACAGAAACATGAGGTGACGGAACATTTAAGCCCCCGGGGTCGGACATGGTTTACCTCCTCTGGGCAGAGAGTCGTTGAAGAGTCCCTCTGTGGCCTCGCAGGTGCTCCCGTCCCCTCCACAGACACGGCATCGATCTTCTTTAGCATCTGAGCTCAGGATGTTGTCGCAGCCCACGTGCTTGGAAGGCAGCAGAGAGTGAGAGTTAGCATAGCTGCAACTTTAGCTTCATGTTCAAGAATAGTACAGAGAAGACTGACACCACTGTGTCTTTCCCATAGAAAAACTGTTAGCTTAGCTTACGTAGCTTAAAGAGTGGAGGAAACTGCTAGCCTGGTAGCAGTCACCACACCTCCTGTGTGAAAGGGCAGAAATCACTACTGAAGCATCAAAAGCTTCACCAACTCGTCACATCAAGGGCTAAAACATAAAGCCGATACAGAAGTGCTAAAATGCTTGCACTTCCTTGAGTGGCCACTTGAGGGCTGGCTCCAAAAATGCACCAACGTTACATCATGTTTACAGTTTCACGGTGAGAAACTCCAGCGCTAGACTCGAACCAGGAACCTTCAACAAAGCTAACCACTGCACCGCTCAGTTAGCTGCTTTACAGATGTAGATTTTAACATCGCAGGATACCACTTGACGGACCCAGCCATCAAGAGGCCGCTTAAGGAACTGCAGCTTTTGGAACCTTAAAACCTGCCTTCATTTTGCACTGTAACTCCATCTATAAGGACCTAATGTGCTAATTAATGCTAAGCTAACCAGCTGGACTGTCACTGTGTGGGAGTGTGAGGAGGGTTTTCAGCAGAGGATTTGTTGTGTTTGTTCAACACAGACCGCTGAATGAACACAAACAATGACAGCTGTAGCTGTTGTTACTTGACGGATTTCATATCCAGCTCATGAAAAATAATGGACTCTGAGTGTTTAAACGAGCCCGTGCTGCAGACATAAAAACGTGTTGGCTTCAAATAAATGTTAACATGGAGTCCGTATGGAGCCCATTAAATCTTTATCTGTAATCAATTTGGAGCCGTTGCTTCATAGCTTGATTGGTAAAGCCTCGGAGCTTTGGTATTCAGTAGGTTCTGGACTGAAGGTTTTCATTATTTCATTATTAATGGCTGCAACACCAGCTGTGCAGTCTAATGCAACATCCACATAAAACGCAACCTGGAGCCCATGAGTGTGATCTCTGTGGATTTATTTAAGCTGGAAGAAGGCGACACAATCAATGATGAGATGATTTTTAACCTCAGGGGAGCATCGAAGGAGGAAAGTGTGTGTTAATGTGGAGAATTTCTGACACTTCCACTCCTTTCTATCACGTCTATCCCTCCTGTGCAGCAGCTCTGAGTGTTTCTGAGTGTTTTCCAGGCAGACAGTGTTCCAGAGATTAATCACAGCGTGGCAGCCCCCGAAAACAAAAAGAAACTGGACTCAGTCTGGAAACAAACCCCAACTGCTGCTTTGGTGGGGAATATTCCACCTCCTCCCATTAAAACACACATCATGTTGTGTTTTTGTATTAGAGTCGGAGTAATGTTGTGGGCTCAGACGCTGTGTTTTGATGCCAAACAGGAATCAAATCGTACGGTCAGGTGGAAGTCAAAGCAAACACTTCCAGAACGTTATTTCAGCTGCATCTCGGAAAACACACAGCAAGTGATTTATGCTCCCGGAAACAAAGACGGCGCTGCCCGCCAACTCCTTTCAATAAAATGTTATTAAAATCAGCCTTTTCAAAAATATATGAAATCATTATTCAATGAAAAACAATGATTTTTCTGTTTTATTTACCACAAAACAATCCCCACTGAGGCTGCAGAGCTCTGATAAGAAAAGAGCGATCACAATCAGTCATTCGGAGGCCGGATTGTTCCTGACTGTTGCGGTTCTGAGCTTTGGCAGTTGTGTTTATGTGTTCAGTATCAGAGATAAAAACTGGAACAGAGGCCGAAGAAACTGGGTTTGTTAATGGAGAGATAAAACATCACTCACAATCCAGCACAGAGAAGAATGTTGGCGTGCACTGGGTGCGTTCTACCACACGTATTTATTAAGACCACTGTTTTATACCTGCTTCTGCAGGAGGCACGTAGGCTGAACTGGACTCACTGCTATGCTCCATTTTTGAGGCTAAAAGCTTTTATTGTGAAAGGGACCGTTGTATATTCACGGCCGGGCTGGTCATTTCACATTCTGAATATGTTCCTGATTAATACAGAGTGTATGCTAACCAGGTGCCCGAATGACCTCAACTGGCTCTTAAGCAAGGAGGAGCAGGAACTCTAATGTAAGCTCCATCCTGTCTCTAAGACCCCGTTCACACTGGAGGAAGTCAGTCCAGCTAGAGTAGGATTAAATCCAGATCGCCTTTAAGCTGGATACATTCGGAGCTATTTTCAAATCTGGCTATCACACACCATTGACAGTAAAAACTATGGACAGAGCTTCCGTGACGTCACCCGTTTGTTTCTGAAGAGCCGTTTTGAGTCTCAGTGGGAGGTTCCGGGACGTGATGACCGCCGCCATGTTGGCAGCGTCACGTCAACTAAAACTCCGAATATGGACAAAGAGGGGGAGCACGAGCGGGGTTTAGGGGGGCGGGCGATCGTGGGAGGTCTGTCACTCAAGCGGCAACGCCCATAATTAGGCGTAATTTTAAGTCCGAATACAATTGAAACGAGTGAGTTGTAAAAAAATTCACCCCCGTACAATTGACACTAGAAGAGAACCTATCATCTGAGACCACAGCGATTTTTTGTACCAGGCTGTAAACATGTTCTTTTCTGCTGTGAAGTCGGCCATTTTAACATGGGAGTCTATGGGAAATTACTCGCTTTTGGAGCCAACCCCCAGCTGTTGCAGCGTGAATTACAAGTTTTGACACTTCTGCATGGGCTTCAACTTTGAGCCGCTTGTCACACACACACGTGTCCGCGCTCAATCCAGATTAACCCGGCTTGCTTTTTGTCCTCCAAACTGCTAGGTGGCGCCTCGTAATATACAGAGTCCGTTCTGGCCGCGGTAGGACCGCGTGTGCACCTGCGTTTTTTTCTTTTGTCCAGTGTCGCTTGTTCTTTCTGTTTTTTTTTTGTCTCAAAAAGCAGTTTATTCCTTTGTAGCAAAGCTGTCATAGGTCGACGGTTGTTTACATACGGCTTTTGTATGTGACCCGGACACTGTCCCTGTGAACCGGAAGTATGACGTTGCTAGTGGGATTAGCTAGCCGCATTTGTGTTCAGACCTGAGCCAAGTCTCCGAGAGGTGGATTAAAATCAATCTGGATATATCTGGATTCACGTTGTTCAGACTGGATTAAAAACTATCCGGATATATCCAGAATCCCGCTCTAGCCGGATTGATTTCCCCAGTGTGAAGGGAGGCTAAGGGAGAGTCCACCCACCATGCAGAGAGACATCTACCCAGACCCAGATTTAACTGCAGAAACTCAGTCAAACTCAGTCAACGACAGACAACTTGAAAACCTGATGGTTGATTATGGCCCCATACAAGAATCAAACTCTGGTTTCCTAGGTAACAGTTCTGTGTGGGACTGAATCCTCCACCCTCTCCTCCAACCTCAAAATTCAGACCGGCAGAGCTTTTATTTTGAAAGTCTCTTACCTTACACTCTCCATTGATGCAGATGTCCAGAGAGTCGGCCTGACACCGGGTGCCGTCTATGACTGCAGGGGAGCGCTCTGTGTAGAAGTTGTATCCCTCTGCCAGGCAGTTCAGTGCACAGGGCTTAACACCACCTGGGTCGGTCACACACACACACACATCAGACTGACCTGAAACAACCCTGAGGACCAGCAAACAGCCAGTTCTGGGATCTCCATTGTTGACAATAATAACCATGTGGAGGAAAACTCAGATCTAAAACGCCTGAACCTGACGTCACCGTCAGAGACGGCCAACAACAACCACGGGGAGGTTATCGGCCGTCTTTATGCGGCGGCTCGGGAGGTGACGGATTTGACAAAACAGACCTCTTTGATAAACCAGATCAAACTGAAATATAAAAGGCGTGTTTACATGCTTCCAGCTTTATCCCGCTTCTCTGTGCTGTTTTGTTTTCAGTTAAGTGGATGTGTTCAAGGTCTGCACTCCTCCGCTCACTGCCAATAACTGTGATAGCGCTTCCACTCATTCTGGCTCTGAGCTGATCCAGAGGAGAGTCTCCTGACTGGTTTAAGATCTCCCAGGTTGGACGAGAGAGAACGCAGCTCAGTGTGCAGGAATCCTAAGAATTCTCTCCCCCCCCTTCCATCAAACAGACCTTCGACAAGCCGGCCTGCGAGCTCTCATTGATGACACAAAAAAAGGTTTTACAGCTCAGCAACTTCTCACTGTATGACTTTCACCTACTGCTCCGATTTAGAGTCTAAAGATGTGTTTGTTTTTAAACTCACCACCAGTGTAAGGCTTCCAGTTGTAGTATTTCCCACGGAAAGGCATGCTGTCGAAATCGGCGCACTGCTTCTCCCGGAAATCTCGAGACCCTACAGGACAGGCCTGCACAGGAAACAGCAGAATATGAGAAGAAGAAGTATATTCTGTGATGAACCAGTCAGTCAGCTTATAACAAATAGAAAAAAAAACACAAGCAGCGCCGGAAGATCTTTGAGCCTGGACCGTCGGTGTTTGTGAAGACTCTCATTCATCCAGGTTGCGTTAGGTCTAAGAGTTTGAATCCAGGCATCTGGACTTTTTTAGAAGAGGTCTTCAGTTCTGAAACCTCAGTTGCCTCGATTGAAACTGTTGGACGTTGGTGAACACACTAAGATTTTTAGAAGAGTCTGGACCTGCAGAGACGCTGATCTGCTTCTTCAGATGTGCAGGAGGTGGATTACGTGCTGTGCTGATGTCACGTTTTACTTCCAGACACTACAACTGACTTGTCTCTTGGAACAGTGTGTTTTGAGTTTGCAGGGATCAGCTGACGAGTGGATTTATGACAGATAATGAAGCATTTCTTTGGGCTCGGGTAATCAGAAACTTAAACACAGCCAGAGGAGGCGGAGAGGCCGGCACAGAGCGGGCTGGTGCTGGTTCTGGGACGCACTTATCTGGGATAGCACCCCAACTGTGTGTGGATATTTCTCCAGTAAGAACGTGGAAACAAACACTTTAGTGGTGTGAAAAGGTCCTTAGAAACTCACAAAAACACTCTCCCTCAGGACAAATAAAAGCTCCGGGGTCAGAGCTGTAATTCACATGCTGAAAGTGTTCTGTGCTGGAGCGGGCCGTGGGGTGGGGGGGGGTCCAGGCCACTTTCATTACCATTCGGGTAGTTTGCCAGCTTTCAACTCGCACATCAAACATGCAGATTGAGTGAGAAGAGACAGAATAATATTATTGCAAGTGTGTGTCGAGATGACAACACGGAGCCAAATGAGATTTACATGTGCTAACATGAGTCCGAAGGAAGTGGGGGGGCTTCAAAGGTCACATCAGGGAGGCCGACAGTCAACAGTGAAAGCTGAAATAACTCACCAACACATTACATTTGTTATTCGGATGATGGTCATGGTGCCCAGAGGGTGAATCCCAGAGATTTATCCAGAGTTTTAATGAGTCAATACAATATCTCAACATCTACTGTTCAGGCTCACCAGAGGAAGAACCCCAATGCAACTTATTAAGATTAGGACATGAACTGGCTCCAAAGCTTCATGCTAACAACAAGGATTTGTTTATCTCACAAATGTCTGCCTCACAAAATAACACAAGACAAGACTTTACAAATGAAGACTTGTCACACCTAACACATACTAGTTCCCCCCATGCAGGATGCTGATTGGTTTGAACCATTTATGGGTCAAGTTTTACTCCTCTGAAGCTGTCCTTTGCACACTGGAAAACCAAGTCTACTGGCGGCTTCACGAGGCTTGTGCAGGGCGGGAGTGTTGCATCATCAAACTACCAAATGTCTGTCTTTTAGGACGGTTAAGGACGTGCAACGGCGCCATCAAGAGGGCGTCTTGTCATCTCTAAAGCCTGATTTATACTTCTGTGTCGAATCGACAGCGTACCCCTGCATAGCCCTACACTTTGGCTTGACACAACTCTAAATAATCGTAGCTACCTGTCAACACAACGCAGAGATTAAGCGCTGTGATTGCCTGGCTTGGTAGTGGTGGCAACATATTTCCTGCTCTTTCAGACCAGGCGCTCCTGTGCTGCCATTTTCAAACACTTTTTACGCTCTCTCTCTCTCTCTCTCTCTCTCGCCATTGTTCACTGAAACAGGAAGCAGCGGAAGCTAAACAATCAACAAGAGACTTTAAAGTAAGAAACCCGCCATTGCACCGCAACAAGGAAACCGACGCAGTTGAGTGACGCAAAGGTTTGAAGGTTCTCGACGGTGCCGGTGCATCTGCCGTCGACGCAGTACAGACCAGGCCTAAGGTGTGCTGAGCTGCAGATGTTACATCCAATCAGAGGATCCCTCCACATTAGCGTTAGCATGAATCACTGCAGTACACCGGTTTACAGATAAAGTAATCTCCCACACAAAAGTAGTAACAACAAGAACGGAGGGGGGCTCAGTTATCAAATAATATGTGGATATAAACCTCAGTGTGTGAGCAGTTGTCATTGTATTTACATCTGCTGCTCTCTCTCTCTCTCACACACACACACACACAGACTTGGACAAGGTCTGGTCACTGTGATGAAATAGTGGTTTTTGGATGTTGTTTGTTTTCAAAAAGAAAGAGAAGAAAATCACTCAGAGCTCGCTCTGGAGCTGTTATTTTTAAGACTTGCGGTTAAACGTCCACTAGGGCCCTAACTATTTCAATTTTCACCTAATGGAAAAAAAAGAGCTACCTACGAGATCTCAGCTGGCTGCCATGTTAAATATTTGTTTAAAACGCTGCTCCAGGCCTCAAAAATAAAAAAAAAAAGGTCTGTGAATTGCTTTTCATGAAACACCCTCTTAAACTGTCGTCATCGTTTGACTCGAGTCACAAACAACACGTGAACAATAATAAACCTAAAGCGACCAGAGGGAACGCTCTAAAGAATGAAACAGGGGGACGAAACTCACGTCAGTGTTACAGGATCTGTATCGTTTTCTCTCTCCCAGGCAGTACTTTCCTCCCCCAGAGGGCCTGCAGGACACAAGAGGACACAAGAGAATCAAATGAACGGAGAGAGAGAGACATTCAACACAGTCATCCTTTCAAATAATGACAAAATTACTGGAAATGTAACCAAACATAAACTTCATAACTTCATTCTAAATGTCCCCAATTGGAAAAATTTGCCAAAAATAAACCATTTGCACAAACAAGATTCTGTAAAAAATAAAAAATTCTGCACTTCTCAGTGCAACCAGGAAGCCACGGCTGACTCACATGTGGGCAGCAGTCACATGACAAAAAAATCAGCGAGTGTTCGGCTGATCTGCAGCTTTCTACCGCTGCCGTGGTTGAGATTTGTGGTGTAATTATATAAATGGTTAAATAACTAGAGCCTTAGAGAATGTGGAGATAAAACTGTCTCACATACTGATTCTACATTTACATTTTTGTAAAATGATTAACCTTCTTCTGATTTCTTAGTTATTCTGCACAGACATGTCTGAGGTCTTTCCTCTTGTAGCCATGATCGTGGTGTTTCCACAGGAAAAAAAAAGCACCTTTACCTAAACACAGCCGATGAAACAGGCCCTACAGACTCTCCCAGAAGACAAAGTGTGTCTGAGTGTGTGTGCCAATGATTCATTCAGGAAATCTAAGCTGCTCTAAGTGCTCTTAAGTGTGACATGACATTTAGATTTGGGAGAAAGTGTGTAACCTCAGAACAATCTTTCCCCCGGCTGCACATCCACCGTCCCTCTGAAAGGTTTGTTTTTCCTTCTCTTATCATCTTCTCGCCTTCATCAGCCTCCCTTTCCTCCGTTTCCACCTCACTGCAAAGCGCACCGAGACGACCTGTGTAATGAATGTGTTAGAGGCTGGCTTTTTTTCTGCCTCCCCTCCTCTTTGCATCGATGCCTGAGCTGCTGCAGTGGCAGCAGCGATCACCTTACACAGGTGTTCCACATTATGCTGGTGCCTCCTCCTCCTCCTCCTCATGCTCCTCATGCTCCTCATGCTCCCTTTTTTCTCCCCCCTCCTTCCCTCTGGTTCACCCTGGCTCACTCTCTCTTGTCTTGCCGTGACGGGTTTGACATAATACCCAACTTCCAAAACAAAGGAATGCACTGATGGAAGAAGGATAAAGATCCCAGATGTCTGAAGATGCGCTGCTCATTGATTTGTCTAGTGAGGACACATGGGAGGCTTTAAAGCAGAGCTGCATCGCTCCATAATCTACAAGAGGGAGATAACTGTGTCCTTACTCAATGCACGTGCTGCAAAAACTGACCCAGGCGCTCTAAGGAGGAGGCGTTTCTTCTGATTGAAGCTCAGAAACAGCTTTCTCTTTCCACCTCACATCAACTATACATCCATAAAGACCATTTAATGGGTCACATGTTAAGTTGTATGTCTCAAAAAAATAATCTTCCGCTAACTTCCCGCAGACGCAGCCTCACACACACCCACACACAACATACACACAAACACACACCTGTGGGACCAGGTACCTGGATGTGTGTGTTCAGCTTGCTGTGGCTTACTTTGCCTACTTACGCTGGGCTGTCACAGTGCCTCATGGAGGAGGAAACACCGCCCCCACAGGTCCTGCTGCACTCCCCCCACAACGACCACGGCCCCCAGCCGCCGTCCAAGCTCTGAGGCCAGGTACCAAACGCCACGCACTCCCCCTGGTAGCACCACTGCGGCGAAGATTCAGAGAAAGACAGTGAAATGTACGCACACACACATATAGACACATAGAATAACGTGTGATTACACCATTACACAGCCTATAATTTTATTTCCGCTTCAGTCTGTTATTTCTCCCGTGTTACCTGTCATTTCCTATTTGGTTATATCTGTTCTGGTTTCCGCTTTGTTTCACAGTTTATGTGACTCAGCTGATGTTATGAATGTTAGCTTGCGGTGGCTAATGTTAGCACCGACTACATGGAGGTCATCTGTAAACGGCAGCTGATTGGTCGAACCGTGTGTCAGTCAGCTTCAGTGACAGTTGTTGTATCTTTAAAGCTCCCCGAGCGAGCGAACCACAGAGTGGGTTTGTGAGGTGTGTTTCAGGAGTGTTTTAAGCCTGCTGCTAAGCTGTTCAGCGTTCCAGAGGGTGGAGGGGATCAGAGACGGCCCTTTGTCTCTCCAACTGTGTCAGTAGGTTAATAACCCACAGAGACTGGGACAGTCAAGGTGAGGGCTGCGCTGTCCTCCTTCTCTGACTCACCCTCGTCCTGAGACGCTGTCCAAACAAGATTAGCAGTGGGAGTAGTGGAGAGGAGAGAAAACCTCCTCGCTGCTGGTCAGTTTGGGCCTGTCTCCCCCCCCACCCTCCCTCACAACCCTTCGCCCCCAGTCTCCGCCTCTCTCTGCTCCTGTTGGAAGGGCCTCTCTCCATTACATGCTGGGTGAGAAATGGCTGACATTCATATTCCTTTGAAGCTGTCCCCGGCAGGGGCAGACAGGGTATGCCACTGGCTCTCCTAAAGCTGCTCCAAAGCCCCCCAGGCTCAACCTGGGGCCCCCTGTGTTGTCCAGGACCCTGTTCGTGGGCCCCGGTCCTCAAAGGCTCCACTGAGCTAATGGTAATTGACGGTGACAGCTCGTGACACTCTTCTATTCTTCCCTTTTAGACCTCGGACCATCCGGTGACAATGGCTGCCGTAATCCGTGTTAAAACTGTCTCCCCTAACCTGGCTGGCATCAACAGTGGGCTGATGACCTAAAGCCTGGCCGGCATATGTGTGTGTGTGGTAGCACCCACTGCATGAGTGCACTTTTAGGGAATGGTACCCCTTCCCAAAGTGGAGGCAGTGAGGAGAGGTACCACTCTCCAGGTGCTGCGCTGTAGTGTCACATATCAACCGATCCTGCACATACGTATTCCAAACATCCATCATCAAGCAGCTAAGGAGCTTTCGAGACGCTTCAGTCCTGCTGGAACGCCTCCACAGCAGCAAGGCCGAGCACAGTCAGTTCATTAATAGCAACGGAAAAGCTGCTATCAGTGGATTTTCCTCATGGAAGCCAACATGACACATAAATTCACACTGCAGACTGATCTGAGAGGGATTCCAGTTTTTGCAGTGATGGAGCGTAAAAGGCAACAGTACAAATATCACCAAAGGTCAAACAGGCGAAAGTCAGATATTTACTTCTTTTTATATATATATACACATCTTACAGTGATGCTCTGTATCTCTAAACCGCTGAAACCTGTGAGTGAGAAGAATGCTAAGGGCTAACTGGTTAGCTTAAGAAAAACTGTCATCGAAGTTACACAGTAGACGTAAAAGACGGACTGACACACAGTCTGTGATAATATTGCATTTAAATATTGATCATGAGGAGTGGGGTGATGAGGTAACCTGACAGTGACAAGCAGACTACACATCCATCATGGCGTCCAGTGGAGGACGTACACTGAATAGCTGATTGGCGGATGTACAGAGAAGTAGCCAGAGGACTTACCCCCTTCTCGATGCTGCCGGTCTGACACAGGGTTCCCTCTGCAGCAGGGATACTGTTAGTTACACAGCGGTTGCTTTTGCTAAGGCACCAGAGCTCTCTACACACTTCCTAGGAAAGAAGGCAAAAGCAAGTTGGTCAGAATAAAAGCAACAAAATTCAGCAGACTGTAAAAACGAGCGTGCGGTCCGTGAGGAGAACACACAAACAGAATGTGTTTAGTGTAGAGAGCAGCTGATGACATCTAACGGGTGGAGGCCGTGTGCTTACGATCACATCTTGAGCAACACTTGAAGGGTCAGCTGGGGGTTCTTATGAGACTCGAAGAGTCAGCTGGATCAACACCATGACTAACGTTTGCTCACCTAAGGACCACATGAGACCGTGACATCAGTTCTTCAAGAAATCCCATTCTGGCTTCTTATGGGAAATCAAGAGTGAGCAACAGGCCTCCCAAGGCTGAGATAAACACCACAAATATCTGCAGCGTTACAGAGCAGACACTCCTCGGTCTGCAGCACGAGCAAAGGAAGCACCCAAATAAATAGGAGCACAAAGTGAACACATGTTACGAGCACAACCTGGCATTAGATTTCCCATTAAACTGAATCGGGTCGCCCCCTGTCTCCACTTCAAAGGCTTTTACTGGACAATTGTGTGCGGCAGAAGAGTGGGCCCATGAAGAAGAGTTATGATCCCACGCATGGGTCGTGACCCGTAGGGTCAGTAAATATGCCACGGCCCTGCAGCTCCCTAAACCTGTCCAGATTAAATAAAGCAGCAAACTGCCAATCTCTGACCAGCTGGTTTCAATAAGCTGCCCCGCTGCTCCATTCACTGCCTCAGCCAGCAGCCCAGGCCTCAGCCAACATGGATGTGGGCCTGATGGATGGGACGCTCAGTGATCATAGGTTTGTTTGTCTTTCATACCTTCAGCTCCTGTCACTGTTGGCAGATTTCAATCAAACTGACTCCTGCCCCGACTCCTGAACTACCACATCTTAGCAGCACCCCCTGAAGACTCTGCGGGCCACAGTTAGTGAAATACAGCTGTTGTGTTCCCACCCTCATTTGGCATTGACCCCAAAATACAAAGTCATACACACTGAGACTTATTTTCTCTTCTTATAGTCATTTGATGTGGTCAGCTGCCAGATTTGACACTGGATAAGACACTCAAACCCTCACACTAATCATGTCTTTTGCACAATGATGTGAATGAAGTGGACAAACGAACAGAAACACTTCAACACTGACTCACACAGCCAAGCCAGCAGCTCTCGGAGACACTCACCACAGCACTGCTAGCTGCTATAGGAAGGTTTCTATTAGGGATGTCCTGATCCGATCACGTGATCGGAAATCGGGCCTGATTACGTGATTTCAGATTCGATCGGAATTGGACGTCCCGATCAGGACTCAAGGGGTATGACTTTGTCTTTGGTGCGGGAGGTCCTGGGTTCGAGACCTGATGAGCGGCTGCGTGTGTGAAATGTCCTAGCTTGGGAAGGCTAGGCATTTGGCGCCACAGCGCACATGTGGAAATCCACAGTTGATGCGACAGCGATGAACAGTCAGCGCGAAGCGCTCTGGACACACACACACACACACACACACACGAGTTTTGCTTGCAATAACAGGCAAAGTCATCGCAGTATCATTTATATGGCGTAAAGGTGCAGGATCAACGAGTGACTTGCTATTTGCCTTTGTAGAGAACCCTAAAAGTGTTGGATCGGGACTTGGTATCGGCAGATACTCAAAATCAAATGATTTGGACTCGAGGGCAAAAAAACCTGATCGGGGCATCCCTAGTTTCTATTTATATTATCATCTGACTTTTGTAGGTTAGCATGCTAACACTTGATGTTTAGCGTTAAACTCTGATCATGATGAAGATTTACAGGCAGAACTGGAACATTTCGACAAGGTTCATTTGGTCTTCACCTATTTATGAACTATGATAGTATTCTTTTTAGTCAGACCAGTGTTTTTTGTGTTTTACCTTGACTTGACATGTTTCGACTACTTCCTGCAGTCTTCCTCAGAAGTCACATGATGTTACGTGACGTGTCTGCCAGCTGATCTTATGCAGGTTGTGGCGCCATTCTCCCACTACTCCAGGTAGTGGGGGAACAGCGCCACCTGTAGTCCGGCTTCCTCAGCGCTGTGTCCGAGGTGTGGGACAGCAGTCTGGTCTCCTCAGGACAGTGTTCCAGGTGTGGGACAGTGTAAAAGTTCCCTCGTCCCGGTTCATTGTCCCATTGGCCCGCTTCCTTATTTCGATGGCTTCCTTAATCCACCGTTTGAATTTGCGCTGAGGAAGCCGGACTACAGGTGGCGCTGTTCCCCCACTACCTGGAGTAGTGGGAGAATGGCGCCACAACCTGCATAAGATCAGCTGGCAGACACGTCACGTAACATCATGTGACTTCTGAGGAAGACTGCAGGAAGTAGTCGAAACATGTCAAGTCAAGGTAAAACACAAAAAACACTGGTCTGACTAAAAAGAATACTATCATAGTTCAGAATTGGAACATTTTCTGCAGCTGCATCGCGCCACTGTCTCCCAGAGGAAGGACACGCTGAGCAACATGTTTTAGCAGAGAATTATTACAACTACCACACAACTGTGACATTATTTATAGACAGAGTGGAGATAAACGTTGATCTGCTGTCACTACACTTCCCTGCTCTTCAGTGATGAAGAATAATATCCATCTAAATGTGGAGAAGTTCAGGAGGTCAGTGAGGAGACTCCAGAAACCAGACTCTGCCATTTATTAGACCTTTTATCCATTTCTGCGGTTGCTGTCACAGAGGGGCATCTCTTTCACAGACGGCTGTATGAAACAGATCAGATGAATCAGCACTGGAATCCCATCCACTCATAAATGTGCGCCTTTCATGCTGATCTAAAACCACAATTATGAGCTTAGGAGCTGAAATAACAGGGTTTGATTTGGGGCCTGTTATAATCTGCTGTCAGATATTTCTGTCAATGAAATGAAATAACTCTATGATCTCAGCTAATCTGTTCTCTTTTTCCATCCTCTGCCCAAATATTTATGGAACATGTCACGTTATTGTTCCTTAAATCTTTCAGCCGTGCGGTCTTCTGTCCCTGCCTGTGTCTTCTCGTCTTTGTCAGAGGTTTTTCACATTAATTGGGTGAATCATTATCATTACAGGCTTTAAAAAAACACATGAGGGAGGGGGGGGGGTGCTGACTTCACTCCTTCATCTCTTCTTCTGGGAAATGAGCAGAAGAACAATCAGAAGAATAAAACATCTTCCTCGTCATCTTCCTCCTGTTTCAATCTTAACTATAGAATTTTAACCCTCCTAACACGGAGCTGTTGCTGGCAACAGAAATTGACACGGGCTGTTCAAACTACTCAGGCGGCCGAAATGAGTTTCCTTCGAAGGGTGGCTGGGCGCTCCCTTAGAGGTAGGGTGAGAAGCTCAGTCACCCGAGAGGAGCTCGGAGTAGAGCCGCTGCTCCTCCACATCGAGAGGAGCCAGCTGAGGTGGCTCGGGCATCTGGTTCGGATGCCTCCTGGACGCCTCCCTGGGGAGGTGTTCCGGGCATGTCCCACTGGGAGGAGACCCCGGGGAAGACCCAGGACGCGGTGGAGAGACTATGTCTCTCGGCTGGCCTGGGAACGCCTCGGGATTCCCCCAGAGGAGCTGGAGGAAGTGTCTGGTGAGAGGGAAGTCTGGGTGTCCCTGCTTAGGCTGCTGCCCCCGCGACCCGGCCCCAGATAAGCGGTTGAAGATGGATGGATGTTCAAACTACCGTAGCTCTGGTTACGTTCGCACGTTCGAAAAAACCTCAACGGATTCTGAAAGCTGAGAAACGGCTCTTTCGAGCGCTCATTACGGTAATGACCACACTGCGTGTGTGCCAGGGGCGGGAATTTTGTGGAGGCGTAGGAGAGTTGATGTAAAACAGTTTCATCTTTGTAATCTCTTGTTGTCTTGTTGCTGCACATTTATAGCTGTTTATAAAGAGAAATTTGATGAAAATTCAAATCCGTTTTTTTTACTTTTCTTGTTATTACACACTGTTCTGACCATTTATAACTGTTATAATTATAGCAGTGAAAGGGTTAACTTGGAGAAAACCATAAAAGGATGAAGAATAATAAAGTCTGAGCATGTTTCACTGCTGTGAGATGTCTCTGACTTCCCATCTTTCAGCCTTAATTCGTCCTAAAACACTGAATAAAGGATAAACAGATGCTGGTTTCTTACCCCATACTTGCACTGACGTGAGGAGGCCCCGTACTGGAAGCGACACTGCTCGTCTGCATCGTACACCTGCCCCGGGGCCACTGTTGGGTACAGGAAGTCTCGTTTCAGAGGTTCATTGTCCAGACACGTCCCCCGACCTGAGCTGTCAAAAAAACAAACCTACAATAGGATTGTTTCTTATACAAAGGGAAGCTTTTCGCACTTGGCGAAGTCAAAGGTGCCAAGATCAGACAATTAAAGTCGCCCTTCCTCCTCCTCCTGTTGTCTGTCATTTTACCTCCACTCTAAAAAACTTGTCAAACATCTCAAATGACGTGTAATTAATGCTGATACTACACATCGACACCTCCTTATCAAAGACAGTGTTGAAGCACGAGCAGAGACATTTTACCAGAGGCAAAGCCCGGCCCGCTGTGAGCTCCTCTCCTCTGTGTGTCACTGTGAGAAGCCAATAAAATGACAGTGCAGGGAGAGGAAGAGAAAAATCTGGAGTGAGCTATGGGTCATACGTCCAGACCTAGATTATGTTTAGTCTGTTTTGTCAGATAGAAATATGTGCACTCACTTAAATTTAAAGAAGAAAAAACACACACACACACACACACTGCAGTTTTCATTCTGGTAGCTGAAACAATGAAAATACTCTTGAAAATGTTTGTTTTGGGCTGAGACGATGAGCTGCTCTCTGCTTTTCTTGCCACATCTATTCTTTCTATTTTTGCCTTTTTGGATGAAGTGCAAGCAACAGAAACTGCCAACAAACCAACGCAGAGGGCCTGATCTCCACCTCTGCTGCCTCCCCCCCGCCCCCGAGTCAGAGGAGGCAGAATATTACTGTGACTATTTACTATAGTGCAGCGTTCTTTCCAGCTGTGGCAGCTGCAACATGCAGTGGAATGCTTCCATCCCTCGAAAGGAAAAGTGGGCCTGGTGACAACAATAACGTAGCGTGAGGCTTTATGATGGAGCGGAATGCAAATAAGACACCTGGTTATTTCAAGTGAAAATTTTACATTAGCACTTTTACACTGCAGGAGAGGATGTGAACATTTACAGGAACTGATTTTTTCCACTGCAGAAGGTAGCAGGAACTTATCAACGCTTTCAGCTTCACTTGGTGTTCTTACACTGAAGCGGATGGCGTAGACCACCTACAGGAACTGTAGGCCTCGTTAGCTGTTTTTCCACTGCAGGAGATAATGTGAACCTTTACAGGAACTTATCAGCCCTTTCAACCTCTCCAGGTGATTTTGTAATGGTGTGACATCTACTGCCTAATCATTCCTGGTAGCCTGACTAGGTTTTTTGCACTGCAGGAAATGGCTTGAACATTTGAACTCTCCTATAATCCGACCTTCCAGCCTAACTAGGTTGACAGCCGCACAAGAACTGTCCCCTTTTATTAGCCTTGTCAAGACAAGAAATCAGATTTTGCTCCTGCAGTAGATGGCCAAATCATTTACTAACGTGAGGGTAAGATTAGAGGGTAGTTCCTGCAAATGTTTGTCTGGATCCATGGTGTAAAACAGCCAGTTAGTTCCTGCAGTGGAAAAACACCTTCAGTAAAACTGTGGATAGCGTATAAACGGGCCTGCCCCCCCTCCACCCCTCTCATGTTCCTGTTTCTTGACTCTTCCTTGGAGGAGGGCTGACAGCTCAGCCTCTGAGGCCCCCAGCCTCCCCATGCACCGTGGGCAAGCCTCACTATTTATTGGTTTGGAGAGAGACAAAATAGTCAAAGTTTAAACATAGGGGCTATTATTTGACATCGTCGCACAGGCTTCCTGTCCGCTGGATTCAGCCAAATTCATTATGCTGAGCGGAAATATCCTCTAATAAGAGGGAACAACAGCGATCGATGAACTCTGACACCGGCGGATCCAACCAGAATCACACTAAACCAACAATTATCATAAGTCTGATATCTCTAAGGGGTTCGATAAAGCCAAACAAACTGGCACGCAGAGTCTGGAGAGTAAACTGTGACTGAACTGCGGGTGCATTCATAAACCATTCCTAAAAAAACCCAAACAAAGCACCACATATCACTCGAGCAAGACGGCGTATCTAGGCCAATACCACAGCCAAAGTTGTTTACTTGGCAGAGAGCAGCATGTGCAACATGAGGCAGAGAAGCGGGAGGATAATTAGAGTTTACAGACAGAACACTGTCGTAAGAAACATAAAGGCAATAAAACCAAAAACAGGCGTTAAATATATAAGTGAAGCATATTCTGCTCGAGGATGAAGAAAAAACAACTTTGTCTCTCTCTGTTTTTTGTGTTTCGGCCTCAGATACTGGAGCCAGAATCAGGCAGGAACCCGACGGGGCAGCAGAGAAGCGGCTCTTTGTGTCCCAGCTGGAAGCTGGCATTTAATACTGTCATCTCTGTCACAAGTGCTGCTCACTGACCCTCCTCTAACAGCTTTCAGCCGGAAACATCATCTGACAACCGCAGCCGCTATTATCCGCTTTCTTGGAGGGCCTCGCTAACTAAACGTGAACACACACACACACACACACACACACACCGCAGACTCATGACCAAAGATTCACCACAAGCTTGTGTGTAAAGAATTTGTGCTGATGGGAAATAAAGCTGAACTGCAGACAGACAAATGTGTATGTGAACATCATACATTAAAGCATGCACAGATAAACGTGCATGATAGATACACTAAGTGACCAAAACAGTGCCTGTTTATAGGTTGAAATCTTAATGCTGCAGTCTATGAGATCTGCAGTTGATGATTGATCAATCAATAATTTATGGACAAACCAGTGGAAAAAAGTCCTGAAAGTGTTCCCAACTTCCATCCACTGGACTTATTGCTGCAGCTTTAGAGCATATGATGAGGGTTTAAATGATAACTTTGTGTGTTTCTCCTGACCTCACCACCCTTCATCAGACTTTACAAATGCTTAACGGGCTGGACAGGGAGCCAGAAACATGACACACGTGTGGTGGCTGGCCGTCCACATACTTTTGGCCATATTGGTTTATTCTGTTACTCCAGATGTTTGGGCTGCCCTTAGCTTGATTCACTTTTTGTCTCCTTTGACCTTTCCACCAAACAGTGGTTGAAGGCAGCTGGCCTACGCATCACCACCAGCACCCGCCTTGTGGTGCAAGGAAGAGGAGGAGGAGGATGTAGGAGCCGAAGGCGCTCGGTTATCATCCGCAGCCACAAGGAGGTCTGGCAGGAGCCTCGGCGATGAAATGGATGTGAATAAGCAGGGAAGGCCTGGCGGGTCACCGCAAACGGCCGGCCAGTGGCAGAGGGTTGTAAAGAGACAGACAGCTGTGAGGAAGACTGGAATGCACCTCCACACACACACACACTTACTCGAGAAAGCTGGTGATGTAGTCCTTGCTGCAGGCCGACCAGGAGAACGGGTTGGTGTTGGCGGTTATATGAGCGGCCATCAGCTTGGCTGTCTCGTGGCCTTTGGTGCCGCAGGAGTTCCCGATACCGTCGTGGTTCATCCCGAAGCTGAAACACAGGAGGGTGGGGGTCAGTAAACCAGAGGACACTGGACAGTGCATGAGGAAGAGGAGGAGGAGGTGGAGGTGGAGGTCTCCCCTCGGCGAGCCCTGGCTGTAAAGATCCAGCTCTTTAGGCTCTGAAACAGCTGTGTGGTGGGGTCAGAGGTCAAAACCTGTCTGGAGCTGGAACAAAAATTTCTAATCACCACTCTGATGGCTGCCTGTCAATCACCTGCTGCAGGTCTGAGCAGGCCGTGAGGACGCAGGGATCCCTCTCCTGATCAATCACAAAAACAGCCCCGCAGAAGAATTTATTTCGCACTAAATCACTTTAAAAAAAAAAAAAAAAAACCCTTATCTGCCTGGATATCACCGCAGAGAAGGTCTCAGGTTACAGCAGGACGTCAAAGCTCACTTTTCCATCAGCTCTAATGTATATAACAAACGCGACCACATCTCGTCTCGGCCTGTTTTTCTAAGGCTGGCGTTTATGACATTTTACCCTCCTCTGGAAATAAATCAGGCTGCTCGAAACCCTGCTGCAGCGTGTTTTTTTTTTATACATCCTCTAGAAGCAGAGACTATTTTTACAACTGCCCCACAACAGAAGCAGACATGAGACATAATAAAGGAAATCGCCATCTTGGTGAACTCTCTGGAGAGGGATACGTAGACTAATACATCATCATTATTTTGCTTTATATTCAGGAGGAAAGAGCCAGAGGTATGTGGACACTGACATTTGCATGAGGAAATATGTGGAGGTACAATTCAAGACGTCTGCAGGGGGGGGGGCTGCACACAGGTCTGCAGAGCCAGAGGAGGGAGGACTGTTTGTTTAAGAGCAATGAAAGGCCTGAAGATGATCTGAAGGAGGAGGTGTGTGAATTTAGATCAAAACAAACAGAGAAAAGCAGGTGTAAAAACATCTAGCATGCTAATTAGCACAGTGCGGCTGAAGCTAATGGGAACGCCACTGGTTGGTGAGGTAACTCTGAGCCTGAAGACGAAGCCTGAACCAAATTTCACAGCAAATCCATCAAACTGTTTTCACTAAAAAAACCCACAAGCCTCCTGGTGTTTGTTTCAACCTGACAGAAACCACCTGTTCACAAGTGTGACTGTGTGAGAGCTGATCAGCAGCATAAGCTAAGGATGCACAATATTTGGTTTATTTAAGATTTTCCCTGTGGTTTTAATGCATTTGCTGGGTAATTAGGCTGCTATGCTAGCTGTTTCTGACACTCTATAAACCTCCAGACTTTCATACGTGCAGACTTTTTGATGATACTGACGGGCAGCTAGACTTCCTTGAAACTCTTAAATGAAAAATGACCTTCATGACTGAGAACCTTCATCGACCGTCTGCTGATATCTCCATCCATCCACCTTAAGGTCAATATCTGGTGATGTCTGATGTCTTGCTCTACTTTTAAGCACTTAAAATGGAGAGGCAAAGCCACACCCCTTCCTGTGGACGCCTGTCACTTTAAAAGAAAGTTGTTTTATGGCGCTATTAAAATCTGTAATGAGAAAGAAGCCATCATCACCTGCACGCTAGCTCATCCAGAACAGACTAATATCTAACACGTATCTCAAACACGCCAACCACGACCAGCTCGTCCTCACAGGTTGGTCTGAAGTACCCACAATTCAACACAATGGAATCATGAATTTAAATGAAGCCAAACGTCTCAGTAAAGCTGTGATGATGAGAATATGTCGTTCATTAATCACAGGATTATAATCCGTGGTGAGTTTCAGTCGAATGTGTGTAAAATAAATCAGTCTGCGGCCCTCTGACTCTGCAGCCTCCATCAGGAGACTCATGTCAAACTTTATATCTTATATTAGCTTCTTAAAACTCACTTGTGGCCAATCTCGTGTGCAATGGTGAAAGCAGAACCGAGGCCAATGTCTTCATTGATGCTGCAGCTTCGCTCCGGCTCACACATTCCAGCCACCGAGGCCAAGCCTAGACACACACACACACACACACACACCAGACAAACATACAAACACAGGGTCAAGGCGCAGCATTCTTAGGAGTCATGGTCATAAAATTGGGATTCCACACATATGATCTCCAGTTTACGGTGCTGCTGAAGGAGCCTCAGCTATAGAAGTGGGGTGGTGGGGGGTGGAGGACTTGCAAAACTACATCGGCGGCTGGAAAATGTCTAGACGAGGAGTAGATTTATACGTTTCAATTCATGTAACAAGGGATCGCCTACAACACCAGCCAAAGAAGGGAATTTAAGAACCCCCCCCCCCCCCCCAACACCAACACCGTGCCCCACCAGAAACTGTCAGGAAATATAGATGTTTTCCTCATTTTAAAACCAGAACCGGAGAAGAACGAGAGAGAGAGAGAGGGAGCACACAGAGAGGTTGTTTAAAGTTAAAACTGCTCCACAATCCAGGTGTCGCTGGTCCTTTTTTCCTGAAGCAGCAGACTGCAGGCAATTCTTCACAGATTACATCTACAGGTGACTGCAGAGTGGATCATATGACAGCGTGAAGCAGGTGTGTGTGTGTCTCTAAGGGAGTGTGTGTGTGTCCTGGATGGTCCTCAGGCTTTTCTACTCAAGTTTTCCTCCAAAAACTAAGCAGAAAAGACACAAAAAAGCTACAAAATATCTGTTTACTTTTATCTTTAGTCCCTTTCTTGATGGGATTTTACACACTTTTACTCACATAACCACTAGAGGGCGTACATGACGACATAAATGCTAATGCTAACTGACCTAGGTGTGATGTGGAGGCGGCACCACCTCGAGAGGCTGCAGGGGGAACTGCTATCTTTGACATGGCCGCCAAGTTTTATCAACAAATGCTGCGAAACTGGGACATTTTAGGTGGAAAGTTTGACTTTATAAAGTTGCTGTATACATAAACAAAAGTCACCTGCACAGTTTGAAAAGCCAGATTTTTGTGTGTGCCGTTTGGATGCACGGAGCCTTTAGCTTTTTAACTTTTCTAGTCCAGGTCTGTGATCAATAAGCTCCTCACACACCTGCCTCACACACCTCGGCATGAATGGCGGTTTGGTTTGTCGGTGCGTGAACTCTGTGCCTCCCCACGAACAGTGACATGGCTTTTGTATCCTCTTCACTAAGAGGCTAAACAAGAATAGACTCGCAAATCAGGAGGCCGCTGAAACCATTACTGCAGGCGGAGAGAGGGAGCCTGAAGGTGAAGAAAGAAGGAGGAGAGGGAGGGAAAGGAAGGAGGGTGGCTACTCTACGATTAGTTTAAGAATGTGTGTGTGTGTGTGTGAGTACAAACACACACACACACACACACACACACACAAGCTGTTTTCTTAACACCGTGGACTGTGTATTATCTCCAGCCCCGTGATTACTCGGCGACCCTAAAGGCCAGCGATCTGACCCGAGAGCACTATCCCTGAGAGGAGAGGGAAGGGAGGCGGGGGAGGAGGGGGGGAGACCGGGAGGGAGGTGGTGGGTGGTGGTGGGGGTGAGACAACGAGGAAGCCAAGCAGATGCCAGGGCAATTAAAGCGACCGGGGAATGTGACGAATGCGGTCAATCTGTCAAACCACCCCTGAAGTCACAATATTACCTCCAAGATATACTGTGGTGCCTGCGGGGCCTTTAAGATGGGGAGAGAGGGGTGAGGAGGTGGAGGTGAAGGGGCTGAGAGAGGAGAGAAAGAGGAGGAGGAGGAGGAAGGGAAGGGGGGTCCCTGCCACTGCTTTCTGTCCTTTTCCACCCCCACTATCAACACAAGCTGCATATCACCCACTCTATCTCCTATAATTGTCCTTTTCCCCTTCCATTTTACTTTCAACTCCTCCTCCTCTTCTCCATCTCCTCTTTATCCTACTTTTCTCTTCCTCCTCCTCCTCCTCCTCCTCCTATCCCTTTCTAACACATACCTTTTCCTTTCTCTCTCCTCCAACCCCCAGTGGAAGTGTAAACACCTTAGACAAACAGAGGTTAGAGGACAGAGACAGAGGAGGTTTTTAAAAAAAACACTGGAGGTGACCACGGCTGTCCAGATTCAAGGCTTCAAGAGAGAGAGAGAGAGAGAGAGAGAGAGAGAGAGAGAGAGAAGGCAGAGCAAAAGAGGGGCGGCGGTGAGGAGCTATAATAACACAAGTGAAAACATCCTTCTCATTATGTCTCACAGGAGCCGTCTGGTGTTCCTCTAAAGGCTGCTAAATAAGGTTTGTCTGAGGACACGACGAAGGCCGGACCTGGAAAAACTTCTCAAGGACGGAACTCCTACAGCAGAGGTCCATACTGTCAGCAGGAGACACACGTCCACTCACCTAAAGTACCGCAGGGTTTGTTCTTGTAGGTGCAGATGTCATACCTAAAGAAAGAAAAAGAAAGTTTTTACATTCATTTTCCTCCACTGGCGCTCTGCCATTCCATTCTTTCCCTGTTTAATCACCCAGTCTGGCCCGATATCATCTCACCTTTAGCATAACAATAGCATATAATGAAGTCATGACAGGTTTGGTTCTGGAATGCATCTATAGTGAGAGCTCACCGACGGCTTCAGGCGTGCTGCGTCCCCCCCTGTAAACCCCCTCAACTCACAGACAGGTAATCCAATAGAGAGAGAGCAGCAGTGCTTTAAGAACACATCATACATTTCAAATGAATGATCCAATCACTCCTAAAGCTTTTAATCTATTAAAACCAAGGGCACTGCAAATTTAATTTCCCTCTCCTTCTTCCCCTCCCTCCCGCTCCATAAATTCCTCCTCTTCTCCTCTCCTCTCCTCTCCTCTCCTCTCCTCTCCTCTCTCCTTTCCTCCTCTCTCCTCTCCTCTCCTCTCCTCTCCTCTCCTCCTCTCTCCTCTCCTCCTCTCTCCTCTCCTCCTCTCCTCTCCTCTTGTGGAGCAGCAGAGGTATAATCGTGACCTCGTTTAAGACGTCTATTTGTTTTGATTTATTTCCCCAATTTCCCTCAGTGTCTTTTTTCGAACGTGACAAGCCACATTCCAAACAAGTAGAAATCCCTGTATGATGCAGAGACCCGACAGCGAAGCAGCAGTGCTGCACAGGTCGGTGCAGGAGGTCCACACGGACGGCGCTAACGAAGAACCGCAGGGTGGTAAATACTTAAAGTGAAGGGCTGAGAGACGAGGCCCAAAACTTTACACTCAACTTGCTGCCACCAAACAAGCTCAGTGACTGTGGCTAAACTATGTGTTTTCCCACTGGAGACAGAAGCCAGATGTTAGTGGGTTTTTGTCCAGTGTGAAAGGGATTTTGCCCTGATCTTAACCTTCCAATACACAAATTAAACTGTCTAAACATGAGATGCTGCTGAACATGAATCATGAAGTTCAGCAGTAAGAAGCCAGCTCCATGAGGTGTCTGGTCTCACATCACCAGAAGCCAAAAAGACGAGGTCCCTGACTGCTGCACGTGGACTCTACCTGAAGCTAAAGCCACATAAACACAGCAGCTACAGCGCTGGAGAAGATCAGCTAACAGACACTATTGACAGGAAGGCTGTTGTGTACAGAGCCCAGAGGATCAAATGTCTTGAAAAACCAACTCTTTGGACACACTCTTTCCACACCAGAGTGGATGGTTACACTGGCGTGTGTGAGCAGAGCTGTGTAGCTGTGAGCCAGCTCCTACCGGGTGATTAGGACAGCATTGTCGTGGTGAGCCATCCCGTTCTCTGGAATACTGTTTCCATCGCTGTGATGAGACAGGATGGACTTCTGCCACTTACAGAAGCTGTCCAGAGACTTGTCAGCATGATGATTAATTTCCAGGTTCGGCTGTAAAAGACACACAAAGGCAAAGCAGTGAAACATGACACAGCTGATACTGCACAAAACAATGAGCTTCACTATGTTGTATCATGCAGTACTGCACTGCGTTGTGCCACTTATTGATACATTATATTGATTGATATTGATTTGTACATAGAGCACCATACTGTGTGACAGTAGTACTATATCATATCATAACATATTGTACCATATAGTTCATTATAACTAGGGATGTCCCGATCAGGTTTTTTTGTCCTCGAGTCTGAGTCATTTGATTTTGAGTATCTGCCGATACCGAGTCCAGATCCGATACTTTCAGGACTCTCTATAAAGGCACACATTGCAGCAAAACGTGTGTGTGTGTGTGTCGCGCTACCGCCACACTGAGAGATTTCACACACGCATCGATGTCTCGAACCCAGGACCTCTCACACCAAAAGCAGCTGTCATACCCCTACACTACAGGACACAGAGCCACCCTGCATAGAAGGCATTAACTTTGACAGCCCTGATAAATATATATCCGAGTCCTGATCGGGAGGTAATGTCCGATTCCGATCGAGTCTGAAATCACGTAATCGGGCCCGATTTCCGATCATGTGATCGGATCGGGACATCCCTAATTATAACACATCACAAGGTATTATAATGCAACATATTGTAACATATAATGAACATATTGCAATATATCGCTAGTTATTTGCGATATATTGTGATATATCACAATATATCGCAATATATTGTAGCATATCACAATATATCGCAATATATTGCGATATATCGCAATATATTGTAGCATATCATAACATACCGTACTGTATTAGGTAACGCCATAAGGTATATAAGGTAACGCCACATATTGTACCTATTCCTATGTATCATAACATATCGAACCATATTTAAACATATTGTAATGTATCATCACATATCATACCACATCATAATGTATCATAATCTATCGCACCCTATTGTGACATACCATAGCAAATTATTCCATGTATTGTACTCACATGGTGTCAGACTGCAGCATATTGAATTAAATTGGAATAAGTTGTGCTATATCGTGCTGCACACTGTCATACTGTATCATGTTGCAGGATGTTTATATTACATCGTGACATATTGCATTACAACAAACAACAAGAAGGGCAGCAGGGCAATAACCTCTCTTCTAATGGATTCATCGTTTGCCTCCACTTCATATGAAAACGTGATGTTGGCTCCTGTGACCCTTCCTGAAAAAAACAGATGGTCCGGAGACGCTCTGTTTCTCCCATCACATGCACATACACATGTACGGCGCATGTAAAAATCCTCAATCGAGGCTCCCTGAGGGAAGAAGCCTGAGCACATCTTTCATCTGAAGTGGTGGCCATATGGTGAACGGGCTCTCTTGTGTCTGTGTTTCCCTCCTTCAATAAAACACTGCAGCTCACTCACGCCAAGCGCATCAGTTATACACTCACTGCTGGTTACACACACACACACTTACTTGATCTTCAGTCAGAACAATCAGCCGGGTCACAACAATGTTCACAACATTTCCTAGACTGGCATCACGGTAAAGTTTGGCAACCTGACCTCCAGAAAAGAAGAAAAGACACAAAGTCAGACAACTGAACCGCATCACCGCACAACTCCACCGACACAGCAGCCGGCAGCCTGGAACCAAAGAGGAGGCTCAAACTTACAATATTCATCACAGACAGGATGTAGTGTTCGATGTCTTTGCGGCCGTGGTAGCCGACCATCATTTTATCGGCGACCACGAGCGTCTCTACGAAGCGCTCGGTGCTGACGGAGCGCCGCTGTCTGTGGGTGCTCTTCGACGGCTCGCTGTTGTTTTGAGGGACAGAGGAAGGTGTGCTAAACTGGCAAGGTGCACTGCTTTTAATGAGGTCTGTGAACGAGAGAAAGACGGGCGGGGGGGGTTAATCAATACTGATGTAGACACCATATGAGAATTACACGGCATAGTCTGTTAGAAAGCGAGAGCTGGTCTGTGTGTGATAGATGCAGATCTGCCCCTTTGAACCTTGCAGCTAAAGCCTTTGTTTTATGACCCAGATGCTCTGGGAAAAACCTATAAGATGGTACATGTTAGGGCATGCTAGCTTCCTGGCGATGACAGCCTTTGCTGTTTCTTATAAGACCTTGGCCCAAATACCTAAATATCCACCTGGTTCTTTTTCCAATTCGTCACATCTCAGCTCAGACACAGCATTCGGTGCAGCTGAGCAGCCTGAATTTGAAAATCTGAACATGATTGTTGGTTCTATAAATAGGATTTGTGCTTCTATAAAAGTCAGAGCCAACTGCTCTTCATGCACTGAAGGGCCTTTTATGAAAGCTGGAGTGAGACCTTCTCTCACAGGTTGAAAGGTGTCCAGGCCAGGAGCAACTATAGCACACAAGAGGCCCGGTCATGTCTACCAGAACCTGGGCCTAGAACCAAACCAGCGCTTCCTCTAACCTGCTATGTATAGTTACTCCTTTACGTCAGTTCCACCCACACAGAGTCCAGCCCAGATGGAGGTTCACCAACCTGAAATGCCACAGCTGAACTCCTGGCTATGCTCTTGTGGTGAGGGAATGGCAGACATTTTATAAATAACATGTTGCTGTGCTGCTTCCAGGTTCCGTTCACTGGAGGTGGTGGAGGATATGTTCTTTAAAGGTTCTATTAAATACTGCTCCTCCTCTGTTGTTATAACACCGTGCTTGTTAGGGGAGAAAATCAATGAGAGACACAGGTTATAAACAGGAAAACAATCAAGCTAAATGCACAAAAAAACACAGAGTTATGTGTATAATCAACTCATTAAAGGGCCAGTCCTAATTTTTAACTATGTAAATGAAACTTTGCACTTCATAAACATACAGAAACACAGCAGGGACAAAACTAAGGAACTTGAGTGACCACTTGAGGGTGCACCCCCACAAACCTCCTTGTTGAAGTGTCCAACTTTACCAAACAAAAGCAGTTTTTAAATAATCTCTCCTTTCAGGACAACCGTACGAAAAGCACAACTTTAGACAACTAAACAGTTTAACTGCTAACAAAGTTATGAATAATTATAGATTGTAGAACTTCCTGCTTACAGAGCTCACACCTGAGATCCTGCTCCATCTCTTTGTGACAGTGAATTAAGTGGACTCTAGTCTCTGCCAAGACATCAAAGTTCTTCAGGTGGATGACCTGAGAGAAGGTTTGTCCAGGCTTGACCTCTTTGTGCTGCTAATTTAGACAAAACCATCCCATTGATCTGTGAACTTTTCTTCCCACCTGTGCATTCAAACTCACACCTCAGGTTTCTGTAGTCCAAACTGAGCTGTGAGCATCTGATTGTGCTCCCTGAGCGTTCAGTGCTCCGGTCTCTCTCTGCTAATCAAGGAATTGGAAGAAATGTTAATAGCTGCTACCCCCTCATGCTTCTAAAGAAGGCAAATAAAGGCCTTTGCTTCTTATTGGCAAATGTAATCATGTGGAGGAAACATGTAGCCAAATGTGTTGGCAAGACCTGAGCTCTGAGTATCATAAATTGAATTAGTGTTTGCCCCTTTTTTCTCTTACAGCACCAAAAATGGACAAAACTGTGTCTGTACTCTTAATGTAATCAGCTGTCTGGATGCTTTGAGATCTTGACATCACACACTATTAAAACCCTGAAACCCAGAATGTTTCTGCGTGCTGGTGTGATGTGTGCTTAATTGCTTTTATTGTGGGTTTTTACTGAGCCAAGCCTGTGTTTCCTATAAACCCCATCTGAAGGACTTTTCCCCAGTCTGAGCTCCGGTGGGGGGCAGTGAAGGAGAGAGAGGAATGTTTTAATGTTGGTGTAATTGATTGTTTGGGGTTCGTAAATTTGACTGCAGATTAGTGACTAATGCACTGTATGTGTGAAAACATGTCCCGCAGCAGGAAGAGGAGGTCACATGAGGCTTGAAGGGACGCAACAAAGAAAGAAAGAAAGAAAGAAAGAAAGTTCAGATGCCCAGGCTGAGTTATCCCAGAAGACACTGTGATGGTGGGAAGCTCCTCACTCCACCTAAACTCCAGGTTAATACAAATACGGGCAAATAAGGGTGGAGCTCAGGAGCTGCATAAGCCATGCCTCTAATTATAACTTTAGTGAGTTATAGAAAAAGTTTTGAAGCTCAATGTGGAGGCTAGCACCATTGTGGCAGCATCTGACTCCACCTAACGCCTGGTTTATCCAAAGAGGTGGAGCATGCTTGGAGGTGGTGTATTTCTGCTGTAGAGTTGGACATGTTAACTTGTACGGTTGTTTGGAAGCTGCCCTCAAGTGGACACTGCAGAACTGAGTGTGCACATGAGGACATGAGTCATCATTGATGGATGCGGCTGTAAAAAACAGTTCCTAAACTCTGTGGATGTTCTTGAGTAAGTACATGGCTGTTGCAATGTCTCCCAAACTGACTGACGGCGTGAACTTGTGAAACACTCACCAGGCCTTTGCAGTTGCTGAGAGCCACTCTGGTCGTGCTGTGCTGATTTTGCAAGAATCCCACATAGTGACAGTTATCTACCGCGTTATGACGCCACTCCAGCCCCTCTTTGCCCCAGTACTCCACTGTGAAGTGTTTGGACACCAGGTGGGGGTTTAGAGTCAGGTTTAAGTGAAAGTGCTTTCCGTAGGCGGACAGTCTGTAGAACAGCCGGGACTCTGGAGGGTCTACGACGGGCTGGGGTCCCACGACGGGCTCGGCCACCCCTCGTCTCCGCCGGCCCGGCCGGTGGTGCTTCACAGTGTAGCTCAGGAACTCTCCGTTCTCATCCACCCGCAGTGGGACAGTCAGCTGGTAGTGCTGCAGGTAGGACAGGAACTCCTCTTTTTACAGGCAGAAGAAGAGACAAGAGAAGGTGAGACAATGAAAACAACACTGCTGGTCAGAACAGGAGCTTCCCGTCCACCATCATACCTTGAGAGTTGTAGGAAAGTCTGTTGATGCTTTGAAATTCAGAAGCGGCCATCACCACCAGGCTCAGTGTCCAAGTCAGCGTCTTCCACAAAATTTCCATAATTCAGGGAAGGGTGTGACATGGGGTGGGGTGGGGGGGCGAGAGGGTGCTACAAACGGGTCAAAAGCACGCGATGTGTCCGATGCCACACCATAACAAGTCCGTGGTTATCGGTCTCCTTGGCTCTGAACGTTCTCGCCGTGCTCCGAGGCTCATCCAGGTTTCAGATTTCTCCAGAAGGCGAGCGCGTCCACGTCTCAGCGGCCTCTGGATTCATGTCAGCGGCTCGTAGGAAACACTGTAATCCATCAGACGCAGTCAGGTCTCAGGTGTAAGTCCACACAGGAAGCTCTATATTGAAAACTTGTCTTGACCAATCCATCTGCATTCCTGTCATGTGCAGGGAGGAAATCAAGCAGAGGTTATTGATCCGATTCTTAGTCAAATGATAAAGTTACACAAAGCTGTACCTGTGATTTACTGGTGGGCAAAAAATAGTTTCAAGTTACTCAAAACATGTTTTATCATCAAAATGACAACAATAAAAACAACTTTGCCAACACAAAAAGTCACAGCCAGCTGCTTAACCTCACATATCTGAGACTTTAGGCTGCTGATCGATCAGCCGACTAACTGCAGCACCTCTGGTTTGGTGTCCACTGGATGAAAAAGTGCGTAAAGCAGCTGAGTTAACGTGTAACTAGACTCACTCCTGCTCCATCTGTGCCTGCGCCTCATTAAACACTGGAGACAGTTTCACGGCCAACACAGTGTGACAGAAGCGAGACTGCGCGGTGTCACTGACGTGTAATAACCGCGCATAAATCTCAGCGATATAACTCAGCAGATCGCGGTGACGCGCCTCGCGGCTGCATGTGCGAGCCAGACTACTATAAACAAACGTCAGCGGGTCTGGGTGAGACGTGGATGGAGTCCAGTGACAGGACTGACACGGGACTCGGATGGAGAGGAGGATTTCTTTTCTGTTTTTTTTTAATGAGCGCGTATTTCTTCGGGCTGTGGAGCTCCAGACAGACAGACACAGCGCTACCTACTTGGCCACGCTGACCCAGACAGTTGGCCGGCAGCCCGTGCGCCGTACACCGGTACCTCAACTAAGCTACAGCCCTCACGGAGCGTCTGCAAAGTAGAATAAACCCAGCTCCTGTCGTGTCATTAGTCGGTCTGAGCAGGCAGACCTGTGGCGCTGCAGACTTCACACCCTGCTCCCCGTGCGTAAACGTTACCAAAAAAAAAAAAACACTTTGTCCATGCAACTGCGCACTGTCTGAACTCACTGTGCAGCAACACGACCGCACCAGCACAAAGACTCCGTGTAATGTTCTCAGAGTTTGCACATATTTACCATGCTCATCCTCACTGTCAGCTCCAGTCCAGGCGTGCAGGGAGAGCTCCGGACAAAAAGACTTCAAGTTCCTGCTCTGCTCTCCTCTGCTCATCTCCTTCTCAGCGCTGCCATCCTCCTCTGAATGTGCAGTCAGTCCAGACAGACAGACAGACAGACAGACAGCAGGATCCCAGCTCACAGACTCTGTCACCCAAAAAAAAAAAAAGTAGTTATTCAGCTTCTCAGTGCTGGGCTTCCTCCAGCAGAAAGGTCCTTTTTCCAGCCTATCTTTCGCCTTTTATAACCTCAGACTGTGACTTCATGGTGGAGGCTCAGTTCAGAAAATGTTGCATTCAAACAGCAGCATTAAAAAAAAGTTGGCGTGGAGCTGCTCCTGCTCACTACATTGCAGAGACCGGGTATGTCCTTCCAGCCAGGACAGCTTCAAATTGGCAGCTTTTTCAGGGGGGAGGTGACGTCAGTGCAGATGTGCCTCTCTCTTCCATCAACTATTGCGCATGTCCATCAGCGCTGCCCTGAAATAAACTCCTGCTCTTTTAACAATATAAAAGTAGAGACAGCAAATAAAGATCATTAAAAGTACAACAAAAACCACAGATTAAATGTTTACTTTACTTTTAAGTTTAAATGTAAGAAGCAGAAAATAAAATATAAATTCACTTAGACATATAAACATAAGCACATTAGCTAATAAGCTAAATTCATCATCGCAAGCTAGCTGCTATCAAATCCACTGTAATGGTGTTATCATTACAGCTAAGCTTAGCCAGCTAGCTATAATTTAGCTACACTGAGAGTATCCGACTGTTTACTTCTTAATATTAAAGTTAGATAAAGTGTTTTGTAAATCGTAAGCTAGCTAACATAGGTGACAGACCAGCACCGGGAATTAAAAATTAAATTAAGTGTCATCATCAACTGGATTCCGGTCATTATATTAGCAGAGAAGCTAAACTTAGCTCGCTAACTGTAGCTTTGCTACAATAAAAACATCTGGCGTTGTTTACTTCAACAATAGCTGACAAAATCATCTACAAATGGCAAGTTAACAATTATCTCGTGTGACAGGTCAGCACTGGAATCTAAATGTAAACATTTAAACGACATTATCTCCTTAAGATAAATGTCGCTACATTACATAGCTTGTTAGCTAACATTAGCAACAAGTGTAGCTGTCAGATAATACAGTAATACTCTGTGTAATTAAAACTGTAAATTATATTTAATAGAGTATAGATTCAGGCTGTGAATTCCTTAGAATTCCAATTTATTTACCGATAATGAAATTAGTTTGAGAGTTTGATGCCTGAATCCGGGGGATGTGCCCTGTTTTGGTGCGTTCAGGGGTCTTCTTCTGTGGGCTGCAGGCTAATAGCAGGCCTGTGTATTCAAGTGTAATTTAGCCCACGTCTATCTTTAGTCTGACGGAAATTGAAAATCATGCCTATTCCCGAGTTTCAGTTACAGCCGCTCATTATGTAGGAAACCTATATCATTACAGTCATTACACGCTCCCCTGTAAGCACAGGCTGAGGTGGCGTCAGCGCGTCCTGCGGGCAGCAGCGCCGCTGCGTGTCTGGAAGGGGAACAGCAGCTCAGGAAAAGTACTGTTTATTATCTGTAACGTCAGAGGATGATCAATTTATGCATTTTACATCTCTAGTCTCTGTATTTAACCTTAATTTTGTTTATGTTTTCTTTAACTTAATGTATTATAATACATTAAATAAAAAAATAAACAAAAGGTAGCAACTATTTAACTAATAACTAATAAAATGCGACATAAATTCATATTTCTGCATTAATCTGACCAATCAAGAGCCACAAGCAACATGATACACACAAAGAATGTCTGTCTGTAATAACTTTTTAATCAATTTTGGATTATGTATGTAAGACTTAAACAATAACATGACCTTCGAAATGACAGCTGTAAACACAGGAGTGCAGTTCGTTGAAGTTGAGTTTTTTCCGTGGTATAAAATTCTCAGTGTTCACTCATTATCGTTGATTTTTAGATATGGTGTGTTTTATTCTAGACAATTACACATGTTGTAAGAGTTCCTGAAACAACAGCAGGAATTATGGTGAAAGAATGTTTATTGTAGGTGTGGTTTGTGGCCTGTTTATGTAGAATATCTCATGACTGCACTCATCACCTGCTCTGACGGGTTATAAAGGGCCGCACCTCCTCCACGTTTCAGTCTGTTATCCAGGAGCCGTCCTCCATCAGCTTCACCGTCCTTCAACCCTCAAACCCTCCAACCTACAACCATCTGGTAAGATTTATCTCTTTATTCCTGAGAGTCCTGAACGGATACCTTATGCTGCCTTTTCCACAGTCTGATGTTCAAATAGAGGAGTAATTTATAGTGATGTCTGCTGGGGAAGAAAGAGAGGTAATAGACATGAAGTAGGCCAAGCTGATAAGAACAAACATGTTTCATCCCACAGAGAAATCATGGCCGTGACCATGCAGCCGGGCCGGTACGAGCCCTCCGACTGGCAGACGGGAGTCTGCGAGATCTGTGACGACTGTGGAACCTGTAAGCATCTTTGTGTACTGTGTTTTCAAACAATAATGCAGAAGAATCACATATTATTTATTCTAAAAACTAAAGTCAGGTGCTCATGTGAACATTAAAGAAGCTTCTGCTTCTGCAATTTACATCGTTTTCTCATGATAGTGACAGGGAATAAAATCCAGAGTCCCCATTTTGGACAAAAAAAAAGTTTAATCTGAGACATCGATCTTAACGGTTGATGTCTCAGATTAACCTTTTTGAGTCAAATTCCTCCTTCTAGAGGACTGTGGCAACAACTTGCCCGTATGAACAGGAAGAGGAGCAACAAAAACAACTTCAACCTTCACCTACCTTTCCTTTGATGCGTTACTGTCTCCAGGCTTCTACGGCCTGTTCTGCTACTCCTGCCTCGGCTGCTCTATTGCCAGTGACATGGATGAGTGCTGCCTGTGTGGTCTGGGCATGCCCATCCGCAGCGTCTACAGGACCAAGTACAACATCAAGGTGAGTTCCATGGAACTACAGCAACACTTTCAGGTGCTTTAAAACATCATTTAACAAGCAGCTCACACTTCTACCATTAAAGCTGTGTGAATAATCTGCTATAATCTGAGCTGGACTTGGACGAGCACACATCGAGCAGCCTGCACACGGCCACTTGTATCCACTCCGCTTTCTGCATGTGTCACTTCGCTCGCTGTTTGCTCGTTATCCTGTTTTTGTTTGCTTTCTCCTGCACTGTGGCTTTATTGGTGTTTAAACAGATATCTAACATCTGGACAGGAGAACAGTTGGCTGACATGGAGACAGTGACGTCCAGTGATGATGATATTTCCTTTGAATATCTGAAACTAATAAGAAAAACTGTAAAGAAATATAAAGTGAAGTTTATGGGGCAGTTGTATTTCCTCATTTTTAAACCTTTACAATTCATCCATCACATGACCCTTGAATGATCAAACACTGCTCCAAAATCATAAAAGGATCAAATCTACAGACACTCCCTATTAGCATCAGGATTTACAGCAGATCCAAAGTTCACACAGCTTCCTCTGAGAAACCTGCCTGGCACCAACTTATCACACACCCCACGTCACTGAGACTGATAAAGAGTCATCAGCTGCACCTCTTTCCAGTGAGTTTCCCCTCTAACAGTGTGTGTGTGTTCAGGGGTCGCTCTGCAACGACTTCATGGTGACTGCGTGCTGCCCGTTTTGTGCCACCTGCCAGCTGAAGAGAGACATCGACCGGAGGAAGGAGCAGGGCATCTTCTAATCAGGGTGATTTTTTTTAAACTTTCATATGTAGCTGCTGAAATGATGGAAAAAAAAAATCACACGTCCACTTTATGTCCTCCCAGGTGCTTCCATGACACCAGGACAGCTGTAAACGAGCTGGGCTGCGGTCTCTTCCTCTTTGATATGAAGCCACAGAGCGCTTAATGATGTGTAATACTGTGTGATTTCACCTTTTGTACCGGCTGCACCCCTCCAACAGTTAACCATTAGTCAGCTCAGATACACCGGGCCAGCGTCAGGGTTATCAGCTGACAGGGAGAGACCACCGCTGACTTCCAACCTCAAATCTTTACAGATGATAAATAGATAGAACATTTTAGCGCACACTGATCACAGCTATGTTGGGGACACTGTATGTTGGTTTTAATAAAAAGCTATTCGTGGAAAAGTGGAGCTTATTTGACTGATGTCTTTTTTTTTTACTAGCTGTGATAAGAATACCAACACTCACACAGTAAGGGTCAGGGGTCAGGCTCAGGGTCTCTGCACCTCAGAACTGTCAGAAAATCCAGTTAACAAGCCTATCAGATTGTCAATCACTCAAATTTAACCCTATACTGTGTGAAAAGGTAAACTAAGCATTCATTTCCCCATTAAACATCCTAGATGATACAGTCTTAGGACAGATTTCAGAGGCGTCACCTGTCTGAGTGTCATGCACAGCTAGAGAAGCATACGTACTCGCCTGCTTTCCAAACACAGGAACAAACCTCTGGCTTACCTCAGCTGCTTGCATTTACATTTCCTGTCTGTAGTCGTCTGAAACACTCTGAAGAAAAACACCTCGTTCTTCTCTGAAGGGCAAACTTACAGGTGGCTCAAAGAAGATGCTGCTGGAGAGAAAACTGGGACATTTCACAATGACTTGTTCCTGAAGCAGACAAGATGAAACCAGGAAGCTGAACAGTTGCATTTAATTCTCTTTTTGCTCTCAGAGGTGCACATAAACCCAAGAAACACTTGACAGATGCAGCCGTGTTGTTGCATTAAAAACAAGCATGTGTTAACAGATAAGTCGTGTCTTCTTTTTGACCCCACTTCATGTAAAATATGCGAGTGCTCGTGTCCCGTCTTTGTAACTCCGCCTGTGTTTACATCCAAGTCAGATCCGAATCAGAAACATCACAAAAATGTGGAGACAACATGTCTGAGTGACGGTGGTACCGCCGCATGAAGCCAAAACATCAGGGCCAGCCGAGGGAGCAGTGCAGAGGCTTGTTTTGGCGAGGGGTGGGGGGTGGGGTTGTTTACTGGGTCATCTGGGTTTCCATAGCCTGCGCCGCCCACTCCGGAGCAGCCTGTCGGATCTTTTCCAGGAGGTTGTTAACTTGGAAACAAAGAGACTGGATCTGTTTGTCCCAGGTGGGAAGAGGTTCCCGGGCTGCCAGAGATAAGAAGAGAAGAAGATCAGATCATGATTTTCTTCATGCTAGTCATGCTGCAGCCTGCTCTCAGAGTGTCAGACACCCAGTTTGAAAAGATTTCCACCTGCTGTTCACAGACATGTATTACACACACACACACACACGACATGTCATCAGGCCTCCACCTCAGTGAAGCTAATAAAGCTGTATTTCCTTTCTTTAAAGCCCTTTAGTGAGAATGAATGCTCTGTAGTTCCTGAAACTTTGGAAAGAACTTGGTGTCACGTGGCCTCGTCAACTACCCGACCCAGAAGTAAACAAAAGACAACATGCTGTAGTTAAAAAAACACACACACCAGCCACTGTTACTCACTTTCAAAGTGTACGATTCCATCTATCTGGTCAATGAAGCCATTCATGCGTCCCTCTGTGATCATCTGGGAAGCGATCTTCTCAGCCTGAAGACCAAAACAGAAACTAAGATCTCCACATACAGAGAGGGGAACAGACCCCTGATCATCCAGTCCATGCCTCCTCCTTCATACCTTTGCTGGAGGGATTTCCAGCAGCGCTCCTAGTTCTTCAAAGGTGATGTTGTTGTAGAGTTTACTAGCAGAGAGAAGGTTGTGTTCAATCACAGCTCTGTCCAGGATGCTGGAGCCTGAAACAGGTCAAAGAGTAAATGATGTAATAACCCAGTAGCTTATACTGTGTGAGGCCGATGATCTGTACCTACCATCTGCTGTGGTGGCTTTCTGGTGAGGCATCAGCATGGCAGCAAACTCCTGCAGCTGGTTTCCTCTGATGATGCGGTCCAGGTACATTTTCTCCAGAATACCGTAGGCAGCCAGCTGCTGACAGCGCTCGTCCTTAAAGAGAGTGGCCAACATGCGGGAGCGCTGCTGTCCTGAAAAACAAACAAACAAACAACAATTTGAATGAAAAACCTTTTTTATTTCAGGAACCGTGAACACATCAGTACTGGGGTACCTGCGGAGGCCAGTATGGTGCAGTTCAGAGCGTGTTTTAATGCCTCCAGACGTTCACTTTCATGGACAATAGATTTATACGACAGCTCGTTGTATCTCTGTGCAGCTTCGATGAACTTCCTCCTGAAATCTAAAACTCTGGCGTAGCACACCTGAGAAGGAGAGAAGCAATCAAGCTCAGTTTCTCTGTCTTTCAATAGCAACTCTGTGTCTGTGTAATCATTAAGGGATCTCGTACCTTATAGTGAATCTGCAGCTGCTCATTAGAGGACTCATTCTGAAGCAACGAGGCTCTGTTGATGTAGGCCTCTGCCTGCACCGGGTCATCGTCTTCTAGGTATAGTCGGGCGATTTTCAGGTATGTATCCAACTTATAGTCAACATTATACTGCCTACACAAGGGAATAAACAAGTGTTTAAAGATGAAAAACATACAAAACCAAGACATAAATGTGCAAAGATCCCACTTACTTCTGTCCTGTTTCAAGAGGAATTCCAACTAAAACCTGCGCAGCGTTCCTCCAGTCGCCCTCCTTTTCATAAATAGTTGCTAAGTGCTGTCTGATTGAGGCTACCTGAGGATGTGTAGGAATACGGTTTGATTAGACACTGCAGTGACAACACCTCACGTTTAACCCCTTGAATAAATCATCTTACCTGCTCTTCGAAGGAGATGACCCTGGGCTGGATCTTTTCCAAGGTGAAGTGATACACTGCTTTAGCTGTGGCATCAGGCAGGTTTGGCAGATGTGTGCAGAAATCGGTGAGCAGTTGCCTCGAGATGACAAGACTGACGTTTTCATTGACCACTAATGAAAAGTAGCAAATGTTAAGAGTGAGATATCCAGCTCAGATCCAATCAAGGAGATTGCAGCAGGCGCAACTTACTTGCTTCAACAAAGGCCTTTAAGGACTCCAGCTGATCAGCATCTGTGAACTGAATGGCTTTCTCCAAAATTTGTCGATATCTGAGAAAAAATATTTGGGTCAGAAAGTCTACGTCTCTGATAAAGACAATCAAACTAATAAATTAAATAAATAAAATGCTATTCTGTAGAAATACTGTATGTTTGTTTGTTACACTGGATCATTCCACATGTTCTGCTGCAACAACAATAAAGAGTTTTTAAAGACTGTTCGCAATCATGTCTTCATCACCCATGTACAGCACTATTAAACTATTAAATTTTATTGGAGCAAAAAAAATCATCATAAGTCCTCAGTATAATGCAACATATTTTAGAGCATTATCTCATAATATGTATGTGAGCTTTCATTTCTATCACAGCTCATGTTCCTATCGAAGTGCTGTGTGAGTTTTGTACAGTAAAATGGCATCTCCGTTTTGATATTGTGGTGAATTCATAGTCTTAGTTTTGTCTTTTGGAGCAGCCCTAACAGATTATTTTGAAGCTATGTTGTGCTCAGCAACACCTGTGCAGCTAAACAGCAGCAAGTTAGCACATATAGCTAGCTGGCTATATGACTACAAATAGTGGTACTTAACTCTTACTGCCTTTAACTCTACAAAATGTACATTTAAACCTGAAATATTGCACTTAAAACGCTCTGACAGACTGTTAATCTGACTAGGTAGCTTGAATGTATGGCTTGTGCAGCTAGGTAGCTAACGTTAGCTTAGCCTGCTCCATCCCTGCTTGCTAACAGTTAGTGTGGTTCCGCAGGAAAACATTCCGCTATCATGAACCACTGTATATATAATTAGCGTTACGTACTTGGCAGCCAGATCTTTATGAGATCCACTGGAATTCATCAACTGTGCCAGCTCCTGCCTCACTTCGGTCGCCATTGTCGCCTGTAACGAAGTGTCAACAGCGCCGGTGTCTTCCTCCGCCTGGAGAGCGCGAGCCTGCCGTGCTCCAGCAGCGAGGCGCGCTCCAACCGGCGAGAACGGGACAACCGCGGGGGCGCGCACGTCGAAGTCTCGATTCATTTGTCTCTAATTAATACTTTACCAATACTCAGACCAACTGTTATTATTCGTCGTGATCAGCGATGGAAGAAAATAAAAGAAAAGAAAAAAAACTTTATGTTAATCTAATAAATAAGGTATAATCTGAAATGTAGTAAAAGTTATGATAAAATGTGTGGACCATGCAGCACAGTCTTGTTTAAATGTCTAACCTCAAAGGATGTTTCTGTAAAAGTATAAATGCTGTTTTAAAACAGATGCATGTAGCTGTGGACAAAAAAACTTTTATTTTACCACGATACAAAAAGTCATATTTGTGAAGTAATTTAGAGAAATAATGAGTAATGTCAACAAGTTTTAAAATGTAGTATAAATGTCTGTATATCTGTTTTCTGTTGTAAAAAGGTGTGGATGATCATTATAAATTAATTAAAATTAATTAAAATCAATCCATGGAAATTACTTACAAACAGCTCTGACCTTATTATTAAAGCAGTAATAGTAATTAAAAATTTGGTAAAGTAAATATATATAAATAAAATACTGTTTCATTCTAAAAATCTGATATTATTGACAGTAGGGCGCTGTACCTTTAAGTGTTACGTAACTGTGACGTAGGGCGCGGAGGGCGTGGCCTGCTTGTGAAATGTCAGGGAGGAATGGCGCTCGGCGCGGTATTTTGAACAATTGCTTTTTCCTTTCCTCGTTTTATCTGGAAACGCAGGCCAGCGTAAAAAATCTCGGGTAAGTACGACTGCGCGCTGGTCCCTCCTCGGGTTCCACCACACTGTATCCAGCAGGGAGCCGCCTCATTTAAGAACGTATTCAATGTTGAGATATAATGTTGTGCTAGCTAGCTCGGGGTTAGCAAGCTCAGCAAGTTTGCTAGTACAGTTGTCCTGCCCGCTGGGCTGGCTTGATGAGGCTGCTGCTCCTGATGATGATGATGATGATGATGATGATGCTGGTGGTGGTCATGATCATGATGATGATGATGATGATAGCGATGGTTAAGGGTAGACCCCAGTGAGGAGCAGGATATTCCCAGGAGCTGAGTAAATACTGTATACAGATGAAAAGTTAATCGCGAACAAAACAGACAGTTTAACAACATATAGTTCAAATACCGGACAGCTAAGTTAACTAAACTGAAAATTAAAGAGGTAAGTTAGCTAGACACTGAGTTATTTGACTTCTAATTGTTCCATGACAATAACTACACCAGTCTGCCTCTGTTGTTAGCTGCTGACATTAGCCTTTAACCTCCTAACGTCATTCTATTTCTAGTTCATACGCGGATCTATAGGTCAGAAATATAACTGAAATATGTGTCATTAATAACTGGTTAGGCCGTGCTAACTATAGCTCCAAAGCACAGGCTGCACACACTGCTATGGAAATGTATATCTGCAATTGCTATAACTGCACTGCAGGGCTAAATTGTTATAATCTCAAGTGACAGGAGGAATTACTGAAAGCTAGCATTGTTTACGTTGTCAAGAGTCTGCTAAAAGAGTTTGTTGCTCGTAGCGCACAGTTTTACAACAGGTCTCCTCCCCAGCTCCATGTACGGCTGCTTTGTTTTGCATTAAATCGTTGCGGGAGAGTGACTCCACTTAATGTGAATATTTATATCAAAGGCATTCCCCTCATTCAGCATAGCTCAGCGTTAGCCGGGCAGCTAACCGAGCTGATGACGAGGTAAAAATGGCGGATCTTTCGAAATCCAACCCCGGCCTGAAATAGTAACGCAGCCAAGCAAACAGCTTGTCGCTTTTCTCACTCTTTGCTCCACTTTTGTGGATGTTTTTATACCAACGGGTGCAGTTTATTTCGGTCTCTGAAACCAGTCAGATCAGCTCGCTGTGTGTGTGTCAGTGTGTGTGTGTGGTATGGGGTGGGTAGGGTTCATATGTGCGTTTCGGTGGATTAATGTTGACTGTTGAGTGCAGCAGGACAAAGATATGCCTGAGATGATCGGCGCGGCCTAGCTAACCCGGCATCAGCTGTCAGGATGAGGAAACGTGATCGTATTGATTAAATCTCCCCTGATTTACTGTGAACTGATCATATCTGGGTGAAGTTGTCTTTTGTTGTGAACATGCGGCTAACTTGCTAGCTCTTACTGTTTGTTTACATTTCCTGCAGAGCTCTCTTGCAAACAGACTGTGTTATTACACGGCTGTTTAAATCCATTAACCATGCACACAGATCCATCCTAATTGATAATGTAATCATTTCTAGTTGTTTTATTGCTATCAGATGTGTACAATAATCACTATTTGCTGCAATTTAGTGTGATCTCA
This sequence comes from Parambassis ranga, assembly GCF_900634625.1. Classification (NCBI taxonomy): domain Eukaryota; kingdom Metazoa; phylum Chordata; class Actinopteri; family Ambassidae; genus Parambassis; species Parambassis ranga. Next base: position 15,502,717 of record NC_041032.1, read on the forward strand.
GGCTCTCAGAATTTTGCCAGGAATACTTTTTTGGCACAATTTTTTGTAGCTATTCTACTTTATTGATCCTGCAGGTGAAAATGTTAGGTTGATTTGTGTATGTTGTGCTTATAGGATTAAAAGAGAGCTGAGAGTTTGCAAGCATGGATGTGGTGTCACCAGAGCTCAACATCCTCCTTCCTGATGAGATCATGGACACTGAGGCCATAGAGGACGTCCCTCACTCCCAGTCGGACGGCAACGAGGTCCAGTCACAGTCTGTCGTCGACACTTCTGTCCCTATGGAAACGGATACACCCCTGGTCCCTGAGAACTTGAGCCTGTGCTCGGATGCTGCATCCACTCAGGCTCTGACCCCTTCCACAGCCACAGACTCTACGCTTAGCATCAGCTCCGGCGGTCAGATCTCTATTTCCAGTACGCCTTCGCCTGTTCTTACCCTCAAACCAGCCATGGCTACTTCCACATCCACAACCAAAACTACAGACAGTGTGACCGGGACTACTGTCTCTACAAGCGGCTTACAGAAGCTCACGACTCCGTTCACAATCTCAGCCGCAAACCACCAGATCATTCTCAACAAGGTGGCCTCGTCTCAGGCCACGGAAGCAGCCAAGTCTGCGGGCACTCCTCCCCAGGTCATCAAGCAGGAAGGACAAAAACTTTTGGTCACAGCAATAGGAAAGTCGGGTCAACCTATAGTGCTCCAGTTACCCCACACCGGCAGCAAGCCTGGCGTTTCGCCAGCTTCAGGAGATACAAAGACTTCAGCGCCACAGTTTAAAGTGGTGACGATCGGTGGGAGGCCAGAGCTGAAGCCTGTGACGGGGAGTCCAGGCAACCAGCTGACCACGTTACAGGCCCAGCAGCTAAAGACCGTTCAGGTAACATTTGTTGCTGAGATAAATTCACACAGATGGTGCCTGGAGCACACACACAACACAAACAGCTCACAAACTGTTTATTAGCTGTAGTAAAAACGATGCTGGTTAGATTTGTGTTTAACCCCTTGTTGTAAACATCAGCGCCGATGTTAGTGTTTAACACGTGGTGGTCGTTAAACATATGGCTCGACTCTGTGAGCAGGACAGAACAAATGTTCTTAGTTAGCACCTTCTGAAACAATCTCTGTCTTTTAAGGCTGATTACAGGACAGTAGCATGTCACTGTATTTAACTAATTAAAGGACCACAGTCCTCAGTACTTCAGTGTCTTTATACTCAGATGAGGAATTAATCAATAATATGCTTATAAACCCTTAGTTTACTGCAGATATATCAATATCAGTGTACATGTCTGCAGATCAGTCACAAGAAATAAACATGTATAATGTGGTTATTATGTCAGCCTGGTAAATTCAGTGCAATGTTTCCAGAGCTCAGACATCAGAAGGGAGAAAACACGTTCAAAGCATTCCAACTGTGTGAACTTCTTTTACTAAATATTTCCTCAGATTGCCAAGAAAACACCAGCATCCTCAGCTGCACCCATCAAGTTCATCATCACAAAAACCGTCAACAGCAAAGGCCTGAGTCCTCAGACATCAGTACCTCCTGTTATCACAGGTGAGCTTTTGTGAATGGTTATTACATGTGTGAGATCATTGTTCTGCCGTAACTAATCCACGTTTACTCAATCCTCTCCATAGGACGTGTCCTGACCCAGAATTCACCAGGGATGACTCCAAGGACCATTACTCTCTCTGAGACCCACAACACCTGTGTACAGAGCATCCCTGGTAAAAAGATTGCTATCTCACCCCTCAAGACTCCCAGCAAGGTAAGCTCTACCTTCAGGATAAATAAAGATTCAAGCTTTAAAAATGAACCACTAAAGCTCACGTTCATCTCTGTGCTCATACCGTTCGTTTGTGCCAGGTGACTGTTGTATCTGTGGCGTCCCCGACCTCTAATGCCTCTCAAAAGTCCATGACGTTGCCTGTTAATGTAGCACTTGGCCAGCAGATCCTCACAGTCCAGCAGTCCACGTCTGGTTCTCCTGTCAAGGTGGCCACCAGCCAAGCTGCAGCACAGGTGAGATCACAGCACGGCGCCTCTCAGACGTAACACCGGCACGTTTCTCAGTGTCTAAACGCTTCATCTCTCCGCATGTCTTCAGAATATTAAACCTGTGCAGTCCGTGGCGGTGGGCGGAGTTGGCGGTTCCCAGTTCAAGACCATCATCCCGCTGGCCACGCAGCCGAATGTACAGCAGATTCAGGTGCCAGGAAGCAGGTTCCACTACGTTCGCCTGGTGACAGCGACCACAGCGAGCAGCCCGGGACAGCCCAGTGGGCCCAGCACCAGCTCCATACAGACAGGTGGGACTTCTGCTAATGCTCTCACTGCTGTGAAATACTCTGCAGACACTTATGATGCTTGATATCCTGCAGCCAAGCCTATGGTGGTCAGCGCAGGAGCCGTGAGGATGTCGGTCCCAATCGTCCCAGCTCAGCCTGTGAAGCAGGTAACCACAGAGTTCTCTCTTCAGGTTTTTTTCCCCCCCGAGAAACATCCACTGAGCTGAATTCATGTATTTCCTGTAGGTGGCACCGAAGCCCCTGACGTCAGCAGCACAAGTAGTAACCACCCCTCAGACCCAGCAACGCCTCATTATGCCTGCGACGCCACTGCCACAGATCCAGCCCAACTTCACTAACCTCCCTCCAGGCACCGTTCTGGCACCAGCTCCTGGAGGCGGGAATGTGGGCTACGCAGTGGTGCCTGCACAATATGTCACACAGGTCAGGGGGGGTGGGGGTTTGAAGACAAGTTTCTTATTCTATTCATTATTGTTACGAGTATGTTGAGACGTTTGTGTTTTCTTGTAGCTTCAGCAGTCGCCGTTCGTGACTCTCGCCAGCAGCACTAGCTTCCCTGCAGCCGCTGGAATCCAGACTCAGGCCAGGTTGCCTCTAAACGGGTGAGTGAGTTCTTTTTATAACTGTTTACCACACGGAATAATATGAATATGGCCGTGTTTTATGTGATCAGACATCTAATCTATATGGGCGATCGGTTCACAGTTTGTCAGCAGCAGAAACGACCTCAAGACCACGGAAGCCGTGTAACTGCACCAAGTCACAGTGCCTCAAACTGTGAGTATAATGTTTTATACTAATTTGAATAACCATGGATTTTAAACCCCCTCAAAACCTGCGATTGAGTTTGAAGGGGAGATTCACCAGACTATGAACTGTCTGATGGTCCTTGAATGCATCATGTAGGAAATATGATACAAACAGGACCGACGAGTTCTTGAAGAAGACATCAGTCCAGTTCTGCTTTTGACATAAAGCTGCTCGTTCATGTGTTTCATTGAGGCCGATTTACTGAACAGACCCGTGTCCTCCTCAGATACTGCGACTGCTTTGCAAATGGAGAGTTCTGCAACAACTGTAACTGCAACAACTGCTTCAACAACCTGGAACATGAAACGGAGCGCCTCAAAGCTATAAAGGTGAGTTCAGTTCGGAGTTATCGCACTGAGCTGCTTCCATGTCACAGACGAGTCAAGGTGAGGATGTGTTTTCACAGACGTGTCTGGACCGAAATCCAGAGGCCTTCAAACCTAAAATCGGTAAAGGCAAAGAGGGAGAGTCCGAGCGTCGGCACAGCAAAGGCTGCAACTGCAAACGGTCGGGCTGCTTGAAGAACTACTGCGAGTGCTATGAGGTGGGTCCGGGTCTGGATTTTTTCTTTGTGTGGTGTTGACTTTCCCACCACAAATGAACTCTTTCTGTCTTTGCTAGGCGAAGATCATGTGCTCGAACATTTGTAAGTGCGTTGGCTGCAAAAACTTTGAGGAGAGCCCGGAGAGGAAGACGCTGATGCACCTGGCTGATGCAGCCGAAGTGAGAGTGCAGCAGCAGACTGCAGCCAAGACCAAGCTGTCCTCACAGATCTCAGACCTGCTCATGCGGACAACGCCGGTCATCTCAAGCGGAGGCGGGAGGTACTGCTGTATAGACTGATAACTTATGACAAGTCAGCTGCATTTGTCTGATGGCGTTAAGGACGGTGTATTCTCCTAATAAGACCTCACACGTTCTGCTTTTTTCCCCCCACAGGCTGCCGTACACGTTCGTAACAAAGGAGGTGCTGGAAGCGACGTGCGAGTGTTTGCTGGAACGAGCCAAAAAGACAGAACAGACTCATCAGCCTCAGGCCGAGGCAGAGAGGTTGATCCTGGAGGAGTTCGGACACTGCCTCATGAGGATAATCAGCTCGGCGGGGAAAGCCAAAGCTGGCTGTACTTCCATCAACTGCTAGGCCGAGCTCTCCCGAAGCTCTCCGCCCTCTTTACCACAGCCTCACAGACACAGTGGTCTTTTAACGGTCTGTCTCCTCTCCCCCTCTCTACCCGGGTTTCGCCTCTCCTGCAGGGAAACGGGTGGTCTCCTTCATCAGAAGGCCATACAATGGCCCGGAGGCAGGCGGATTCTCCTGCCAGCTGGAATAATAAACAGTCGCACTGAAGGACACATGGACAGAGTCTCTGCCGGAGCTGCCTTCGGTGTCGTTAACACACTCGTCCGCCTGGTTGTGATGCACAGAAGTGACTGAACAGGAGTTTCACTTTCCCTCTCAGACATTGTTTTAAAACTTTCATTCTTCCATTTTACTGTTGTTCTGTTCTTCTTTTCTCATTTTGAGGGTTTTAAAAAAAATGCCTGTAATTTTTATGTAATCAGTATATTTGTGCTTTCAGTAGACACACACAGAACATGTATCTTTTGATATTTATTTTGACATGTCATTTGTAATCGTTGTGAGCGCTAATATTGTGTGGCTTATAGTGCTGCAAACTGTTAATGATTAACCGAGGCTAGGCTAAATTCTTTCCAAGAAAAATAAGTAGAGGCAATCTATGGTTTTATCCTAAGTGCAAGTGTAAAATGAATGCACACACATAATGCATTACACACACACACACACAGAGCGCAGCTCATCATAGCAAGAACATGGCTACACTGATGGAGGTACACACTCTTCCTGGTGCTGTTTTATGTTTTATTAGTCACATGCTAACTGTACATTAAAAACGACATTAATTATTGAAGCCTGTGTGAGTGTGAAGTGAGAGCTTAGCTAAGGATGTGCCTGCAGTTAGGGTTATATTTAGGTCATATTATATTTTTTACATGCTAATTGAATATCTGGGAACACATTTTCCATTGGTACACGCAGTAAGGATGCAAATTCATCCAGCTTCATTTAAATTGGTTAGAATATTATGCTCTACATTTACAGCAGTAGTACATCCCAGGCAGCAGGTGGCGCCACCGCACCAGAGAGCGGCCACTGAAGAGAAGAAGTTCGGTGGAGGCGGAAGTTTGTACATTAGCACCAACGTGGTGGACAACGGTGGTGTGTGTGAGAGTGTCAGGGATAGAAACGGGTTTATATTAACCTAAAAGTGTCGCGTTTTGTGCTTATTTACAGGATCCACCACGATTTGTAGCTAGCTAGCTCACTTCTCTTTTTTTAGCGTGATTTTAAAAAGGTTTTGTTAGCTTAGCACTTAAACTACACGTGGATGGTGTTATTCATAAATTAGGTAAGTAACTCCCGAGTATTTATCTTTACATTGATTAACAAATAATGTGTCATTTGATATTCAATCAACTAGTAGTGAATTCGGCGCACATCCAATCATCTTATTTCTTAATTTTAGTAAAATGTGTGTTTTAAATCAAAGTCTTGTTTGGCAGATTATCTGAAGAAGGACCTCCAGTGACTGAAGCACGTGGACCTGTCTGCCTGTACGTATGTATTAGTGTTTTGTGGCGTTAAAGTGAATTTCCATCCCAATGATTATATCAATCACTACCCATCTGACCCACTGGGGGAGATTATACCTGAGCTTCTAACTGAGGGTGATGCCATTCAGTTGGAAATGTTCCTCTCAGGATGCAGCATGACTCACATCGGTGCCATTGTTCTTTCAGAGTTCACCTGCAGAGAGAGGACAACAGAGATCAGAAGACTCCACAACATTTGCATATTCATCATCTGACTGTTTTGGCTTTGTACTGTAAATAAGTTCTTCAATAAACACAGTTTGTATACCTGGTATATTCACCACCTGACACAGTGTGTGTTTTATATGTTGGAACAGTGTTGAATAAACTGTGTTTACAGTTGTAGTCTATTGTTAGTTACATTATACCTTTCACATTAGTGCATTGTTGGACTCAGTGTTTTTTCTTCTTCTTAAAAACCATCAGCATCTTCAAAAATACAAGTTAACAGTAATCCAATGTTTTCAATACAGCAGATACTTCAATAAAGTCCAACAGATGCATCAAAGCTGTCCCTACACTGTCCATGATTTCCCTTTTATTTTATTTTTTGTTTTTTTTGGAGGGGCCCCTCTCCTGAGTTTGGAAGCCTCTGGGCCTCAGACTACATTTTATGCAACAAATATAAAATACAATGCAGAACAATAAAATAAAATACTCATACACACTGATGCAACATTTTAACAGACTGTTTTTGTGCAATAATTTCCCATTAAAATTAAGTGCTTAATAACGTTACTGCTTATTATAGGTTGTTTTTATTTTTACTATTAAGTACATTTTAAGTAATTTCGATACTAATATTTTAAATAACTTTATTTTATTTAACTTTATTTACTTACTTACGGCACTGATTTCGACGCTATATAATTCAGAGAGCACTTTTTTTTTTAATTTAGTGTATTTATTTTGAAATGTAATGTTAGCACAGTTAGCATGCTAGCAATGGGGTAAAACGTACCCCGGAAGTCGTCGTTCTTCTTCGTGGCAGGAGGAGACTGTTGCTTACTGCCACGTTGATGGAGACCAGTGGGGACGTGGAAATCTGTCTTGAGTCCGCAGCCGGGACCCGGTAGCCTCTTCCTCTGTTTTTTTTTTACTGCCGTTAATCCTCGCAGAGCAGAACCGAAAAAGAGGAACCTGTTCGGGCGGAGGTTGTTTGTGTTTGTCTTCTGTTTTATGTGTTCGTTCATGTGAGAAGAAGCCAAAATAAAAACAAGGTAAGCGGCTTTGGTGAAGTAATAAGATCTGCGGGGAAGGGGGTCTCTGAGAGTGTCTTATTAACTGTGTCCCTGCTGCACGGACAGCTAGCAGGCTGCTCGTCGTACGGGGACGCGCAGTGCCATGTCTTTATAAACGTGCACGCAAACTGACACTAATGTTGTGCGTGTTTATTTTTCTGCTCATTATTGTCATAGCTGCGTGGCTTTTAATTGATACACCAGCTGTTAGCTTCCTGTTAGCTTCTACTTGTTAGCTAATACTGTAAACGCAGCACAGACAGTTGTCCTCACAAGCTAAACGGTGCATTTGGATGGATGTTGCCTTTAATTTAAACACTTTAGCTCCTAAACTGTGTCCTAATCTGCAGGCCTGCTGTTAAGGCTGCACAGCACCCGGTGTCATCACTACAGTACAGCGCACTGGTAATAATGTGCCAATGAAAACCCGTAATTACATGTGTATAAACATGCTACTTGCAGCTAGCATGATGCTACACCTGCGTTTAAAGGGCACATTGTTACAGGAAAAGGTGTGTAGTGATTGCACTGACAGGGATTTCTGTTATTTACTTTATCAATGATGACATGAGAAGGAGGACAGATAACCTGTCAGTACAGCAGCACCATAAAAAAGTGCTTTATCATCCTAAAAATACAAATATACATGCATAAAGTAGCAATAATTCAATAATAATCAATGTGGTCATGCTGCTATAAATGTCTTTTAAGCTGCTACACTCTACAGAACCCTCACCTCACACCGACCTTGATTAACACCAAATTTAAATCACAAAAAACAGACATCATAACCTTCCTAGGAGTGCTGTGGTAGAGCTACACTCACTGCATGAAGCTCATTCTTTCTGCAGGATGAAACTTAAAGAGATCAACCGCACAGCCATCCAGAGCTGGAGCCCTGCACAGCACCACCCCATCTATCTGGCAGCAGGTACGAACATGCACGTCAGCAGTAGAATGCCCAAATATTTTGCACTTCCTGGTCATGTTTTTGTCTTGTACTTTATGATCCCGGTGCTCTGTGTCTGCAGGAACATCAGCCCAGCAGCTGGATGCCTCCTTCAGCACCAGCGCCTCCCTGGAGTTTTTCGAGCTGGACCTGGCAGAGCCGTCGCTGGACATGAAATCATGCGGCAGCTTCTCCTCCCCTCACAGATACCACAAACTGGTGTGGGGTCCTTACGGCATGGACGCCCAGGGTCACCCGTCGGGCGTCCTCATCGCAGGAGGTGAGAACGGCAACGTCATCCTGTACGACCCCGCCAAGATCATCGCTGGAGAGAGCGACGTGGTCATCGTCGAGAGTGACAAGCACACAGGTCCGGTGAGGGCGCTCGACGTCAACCCATTCCAGGTAAAGTTAGATCCATTTAAGGGTCACGTGACCCCGGTTTAAAACAAACCGAACACGGCGACACATTCTGTGTTTTCTTCCTGCAGACAAACCTGGTGGCATCAGGCGGGAACGAGTCTGAGATCTACATCTGGGATATGAACAACTTCAGTTCTCCAATGACACCCGGACCCAAAACACAGGTCTTTATTTATTTACGCCTTTAAATGCACGGCAACAATGAACGTAAGGTCACTGTTAAAGTCGATGTTTGTGTCTTAAAGCCTCTGGAGGACATCAGCTGCGTGGCGTGGAACAGACAGGTCCAGCACATCCTGGCCTCGGCCAGCCCGAGCGGCCGGGCTTCAGTGTGGGACCTCCGCAAGAACGACCTCATCATCAAAGTCAGCGACCACAGCAACAGGGTGCGTCGTGAAAGAAGCTTTTACATGAAAGAAAACCTTTTTTTTTTTCCCACAATCCTTCAGGTCTGACTTCACGTCTGCGTCTTCTTGTGTTTAGATGCATTGCTCTGGGCTGGCATGGAACCCGGAAGTGGCCACTCAGATGGTCGTGGCCTCGGAGGACGACCGGATGCCGGTCATCCAGATGTGGGATTTACGCTTTGCTACCTCTCCTCTGAAGATTTTAGAGCATCACACACGGTAAACACTCCACCTTTCTTTCAATGACCAACTATTAACACTGTTCACGTTGACACCATGTGGCTTATTAAGATGTAATTACATGGCTCTGTACATACAGGGGTGTCCTGGCCATCGCCTGGAGTTTGGCTGATCCTGAGCTGCTTCTGAGCTGCGGGAAGGACAGCAGGATTCTGTGCTGGAACCCGAACACTGCCGAGGTACGAAGTTTCTCTCCTCTGTGTAACTCGTACTTCACCCTGTTCTGTTCTGTTAAATCATTTGCTCGGTCCTCCAGGTGCTGTACGAGCTGCCCACAAGCAGCCAGTGGTGCTTCGACATTCAGTGGTGCCCCAGGAACCCGGCGGTGCTGTCGGCTGCTGGCTTCGACGGTCACGTCGACATCTACTCCATCATGGGAGGCAGCAACCAGGCACAGAGCCAGAGACACGCTGACCAGGTGAGATTAGATCATTTTGGAGACACCCTCAAGTGGTCATTTGAGGAACTGCACCCGTCTTTTGCAGTTGTTTTGTCAGTTCTACAGGTCGGTGACCGCATTGTCTTTTCTTTGTGTCTAACAGATTAGCAACTCCTTTGGGAACATGGATCCTTTCGGGACGGGACAAACGTTGCCTCCGCTGCAGCTGCCTCAGACTCCAGCAGCTCCAGCTACAGTCAACCCCCTGAAGAAGCCACCAAAGTGGATCCGCAGACCCGTGGGAGCCACATTTGCTGTGAGTCTTCCATTAAACTCACAGGGCTGTAATGTGTTTTTTTCAGCTCCTGAAATCCACCCAATCTTCTGTTTCCTCTCAGTTTGGTGGGAAGCTGGTGTCTTTGGAGAATTCACAGCCGAACCCTCAGCAGCCCCAGCAGCCCACTTCACACGTGGTCCACATCAGCCAGGTTGTTACAGAAACAGATTTTTTGAAGCGCTCTGATCAGCTGCAGGCCACGCTGAGCTCAGGCAGCTTTGTGGACTTCTGCCAGGAAAAGATCCAAGCTGCTGAAAATGAGTTTGAAAAGACGGTTTGGTCTTTCCTGAAGGTGAGAATCTCAGCGGGAAGATTTGTTAGAAAAACCTGGAAACCTGCAGCTTTTAGCTGAAGTGTGCTTTGCTGTTTTCAGGCTAATTTTGAAAGCGACATCCGCAGCAAATACCTGGAACTGCTGGGGTACAGCAAGGAAGAGCTGGCTTTGAAGGTGACCGTTTGACTGACATGATGCTGCACATGTTTTCTGTATCAGCACGTCCTCTGATAAATGTCTTTTGTTGGCAGATTTCAGCAGCACTGGAGGAAAAACCTGCCGAACCGCCAAAGGCAAGTTCATCCTAACTCCACAGCTGTTGGTTAGACGTTCACCCTGTTCCTCTCTGAGTGTTGCCGCTCAGTGAGCCGCGAACATTCTTCTGGGCGATAAAAGATCTGAACCCACGTCTTTCCCCACAGGTGGACGTCCCTCCTCCGGCTGCCCTGCAGCCTCCACCGGACCTGAACCTCGTGCCGCCGGTCGACACTCCAGAGGCAGCGTTTGACATGATCGCTGCCGCCAACCTTCAGCCTGCAGCCACACTGGAGCTGAATTCCACTCCTGACCCGGAAAACGTAGACCCAGAAGAGGCTGCAGCAGATCCAGACGACGCTCCTCTCATCGAAGCTGATCTAAATTTGGACCAGGAGGAAGCAAAGGAGGAAGAAGACGAGAAGGAGGAGGAGGAGGAAGAGGAGGAAGAGGAGGAGGAGGAGGAGGAGGAGGAGGAGGTTCCTTTAGAGGAGGTATAACTAGAAACCACAGTATCCTCCTGACACACAGAGGAAAGAGAGGAAACACAAAGCATTATGGGATGTTTCTCTGGTGTTTCAGGAGGCAGCTGCTCTGGTGGAAGAGGAGCAGAGTCCTGTTGAGACTCCAGCTCCAGTTGAGATCCCGGCTCCTGTTCCTACCCCTGCGGGAGGGGTTAGCCTCAGCGTCAGTCAAGGTAATGAAAGGACATTTTTTCACTGCAGGAACTCAGAGGATAGTGTCCGGTATGGGCTGTATTTGGAGAGGTACAAAGTACCTTAAGGTCCACTTTGACTGCAGGAACGTTTGGGCTCTTTAAGAGCAGTTGTAGATCTTGACTCAGGAGATGTTTGGCTGCAGGAACTACTGGGTTGTTTTAGGGTGACTTGGACCAGCTCTTTAAGGGCTGTTTTCAGAGGAGGAAACAGTACTGACAGATGTATCATGACCGCAGGAACTACCAGGCTGTTTTCATGCAGCGTTGACAGAGAGAAAAGTCCTTATAGGTCTGTTTTGACCACAGGAACTACCGGGCCTTTTCAGGGCAGACCACACTGTAGCAGTGCTTCTGACCTCATTCCTTAAAATGTGTCCATGCTTTGGTTTCCTGTCAGATGTGGACGGCCTGATCACGCAGGCTCTGCTGACCGGAGACTTCGAGGGAGCTGTGGAGCTCTGTCTCCATGACAACCGAATGGCGGACAGCATCATCCTGGCCATCGCCGGGGGCGCTGATCTCTTAGAGAAAACACAGAAGAAGTATTTCATGAGAACACACAGCAAGATCACCAAGGTAAAACCCCAGAGCAGCGTGTCTCCGTTTGTGTTCGGTTTATTTTGGTTTTTCATTGATGATGTAACTTTTCGCACTTTTCGCAGCTGATCAGCGCAGTGGTGATGAAAGACTGGCATGACATCCTGAAGACGTGTGACCTGCAGAACTGGAGGGAGGCTCTGGCTGCCGTCATGACGTACGCACAGCCGGAGGAGTTCTCCTCTCTCTGCAGTGAGTCGATGGCTGTGAAGGATCGGAGCTCTCCTGCTGTGTTTTCTTGTGTTAACCCTCACGTTGAACTGTTTGTTTTGTCAGACCTTCTCGGGGGCAGACTGGAGGCAGCAGAGGACGCCCGGCTGCAGATTCAGGCGTGTCTATGTTACATCTGTGCTGGAAACGTGGAGAAGCTGGTGTCCTGCTGGACCCGAGTGCCGGACGGACATTGTCCCCTGTCTCTGCAGGTGTGTATGAAGACCACGTGGTGAATGTGAGCCTCTTCTTTCTTGTTTTGCTTGAACCTTGAATCTTGTGATGTGCCGTGTTTGTGTCCCTCAGGACCTGGTGGAGAAGGTGATGGTGTTGCGGCGTGCCGTCGAGCAGACGCAGCGCTCCGGTCCCGCTGCCATCGGCATCCTGCTGGCTGACAAGATGAGCCAGTACGCCAACCTGCTGGCCTCCCAGGGCAGCCTCTCCACCGCCATCGCCTACCTGCCCGACAACACCAACCAGGTGCGGATCCACAGCTGCACCCTATCGCAGGTTGTAGGCTGATTTCACTGTTATGTGACGGGTCTCATCAATCCGTCCAGGTCACCGTGCAGCAGCTTCGGGACCGCCTCAGCCGTGCTCTGGGTCAGGGGGCGCCAGCTCCTGCGGCTCCAGCGCAAACGCAGAGAGCTCCGTCACAGCCGCCCGCCGCCCGCCAACCTCAGCCCGGCGCAGGTCTGCCCCGACACCCGTACACCCCGGTCCAGCCCGCCATGGTGCCTCAGCCTGCTGCTGCTCCCGTGGCCATGTCTACGCCGGCCTCCGTCCCGGCACCGCCTCAGTATTACCAGCCAGTGAGTTTGCACACGTGATCCTGGAGCCGTTTCCTATGAATGTATTGACATGTGTTTTGTACAGGGGTTCAGGATTTGCACAGATGTTGACCCTGAGGGCAGACTGGTCTCTTTTCCTGTTCTTCCACAATAACAAACCACTGGGTGTAGCGCTCATCGCCGTTGTGTTGTAATCATTTCATTGATTTCTTTTCCAGCCAGGGTTGAAATGACAAGTCCAAACATCACGACTGTCTCTGAACTCTTCTCTCTTCTTTGTGTTCTTGTAATTTGAACCTTGGCTCTTTTAAACGTCCTTTGATTGGTCCAATGCTCGTGCATTGTGGCGTTTTTGGTGTGTGACCCCCTCCTCCTCCTCCTTCTTCTCCGCCCTCCCATGCTGCGGCCATCATGTGCCGTGTGTCTCTGTTCTGTGTGCTTCAGGTGAGGGCTGCCTCCACTGTCACCTCCTGGAGTAACCAAACTCCCACAGCCCTCCCCAATGTCCCTCCTCCTCCTCTTCAAGTAGGCAGCGCCTCAGACCAGCAGGTATCCGCCTGACCTCCACACACACCTCACTGCAAATTCAGCTTTTTTTTTTATTGATTTGGATCAATGCCTGATATCCCAAAGCTCTCTGTGCCATGTCTGTGGTAACTCCTCCCCTCATGTCACTGTTGGTTCAGCTCTCCGAGGCTGTGATGCGTTCACTGTCGTCACTCATCCGTGCATGCGGCTCTTTGCAACCGAGCATGACTTTCATTTGGACTTTTCTGCCCTCTGTTTGCGTCTCTTTGCAGAGACTATATATTTACATCTTCTGTTTTCCTGCAGGTGGAGCCCTCCAACCCGATGTACGGGATGCCCGCCTCCGGCACCGCAGCGCCCCCTCCGGCCTCCTCCACTCCTGCCTACATGTACTCCCACCAGTACCAGCGTGAGTATTACCAGCATTAGAACAGAGCCACACTTGTACAAAAGGAACTTTGTGTCCTGTTCTGGAGGCTCGGAGGTGGTGGTGGTGGTGGTGGTGGAAGACTTCCTGTCTACCACAACAACATGCTGCTCCTGTTGCCTAGCAACCTGCGGCAGGTGTTTTAAACATCCTTAGCATCTTCTTGACGTCTTTTCTTTGAAACACCGCCAAACATTTCCTCCTGGAGATGTTTGTAATATCTGCTCTGTCTCTAAAGGACGATGAGAATGTCCACCATGTTGTTATCCCTACAAGCTAAACATGTTAGCATGAAGTGTAACTGTGCATGCATCACTAACACAACTTCCTGTGTGCCTCCCAGCCTACGCCCAGGTCCACCAGTACCCGCAGGGAGCTGGGGGGCCACCTATCTATCAGCCTCTTCAGTACTCCTCCTCCTGCTCCTCCTCCTCCTCCTCTGCTGCTCCTCCTGCAGCAGAGCCTTCCTCCCCTCCTCTTCCTCACCCCCCTGGCTTCCTCTCTCAGTACACGCAGCCCATCTCCTCTCAGCCGGCACCACCTCTCTACCCTATTCAGCCTCCTATCAGCCACTCCTCCTTCTCTCCCTCCTCTCCTCCTTCCCAGCCTCTTTTCTATCCCACCTCCTCCTCCTCCTCCTTCTCTGCTCCTCCATCATCTGGAGGGTGTTTCCAGCATGGCGGGCCAGGATCTCCTGTGTCGTACATGCCTCCACCTCTTCCTCCACCCAGCGGAGTCTCAGGTACACAACTAGAAACCGACCCCGAGCTGATCCCCGCCTCTAAGAGAACAGGTCTGCATGTCTCCAATCGTCCTCACTGTCTCTGTCCTCCTCACAAACTCACTCCAGGCGTGTCACTCTGTGTCCTCGGCAGCACAGCCAATACCTTGCTGCTTTTTTTTTTTTTGTCATGTGACACGCGAGTCAGTCGTGGCTTCCTCGATGCTCAGAGCAGTGCAGAAGGTTTTGTTTTTTTACAGAATCTTTTTCATGCAGAAAAACAAATTGACAGATTAATTAATGAATAAAAACATGTAGCTGCAGTCGTTAGATCCTGAGTGGGAATGAGAGAGAGAGAGACGCAGAAATCGTGGCTGTAATTCTGCTTTTAACAATCATTCGTCTGAAAGCTGGATGAAATTTGCACGGCTAATAAATTATTCTTTAAAATAAGATTACGTCTTTAACAAATCAAAACAGAACTCGGTGAAGTGTCTTATTGTGAATCAAGTTGCTTGTTGTATTAATTTACCATTTAAGCAGCAATAAAATGTAAATATTGGTTAATAACACTAGATTGCAACAAATTTAAGTCTTCAAATCATACGATGCTGAATAAAGGGACAATTCACCCTAAAATCCATCTAGAGTGTCAACCGTGTCAGAAAAAGCTTTAATGTGTTTCTCTCTTTAGGGCCTCAGAACGGCTGGAATGACCCTCCAGCTCTGACCCGCGCATCGAAGAAGAAGGTAAGTCTGCTCTCCTGAACCACGCGGCTCAAGTTCAGGGAGATGACTGACTTTTTTTTAAACCCACTGTATTGCATATTCAGCAGGTTCCAGTTAACTACACCCCTCCTACCCCCATCACCGCCCCCATCATGTCACCTCTGGGTGCTGACCCTCAGCCTCAGCCTGTGTCCTCCGGGGCCCAGGGTCCACACGGTGCCCAGGTCCCCTACTCAGGCATGCACCAACAGCAGCAGCAGCAGCCGTTCTCCACTCCAGCCATGAACCCTGCACTGCCCAAGACCAGTATGGAGGGCGCCCCAGGAGCCCCGACTGGAGATGTGATACAGGTGTGATTTTTTTTTTTTAATGGTTGCTTGTATTAGTATATTAAGTATCAGGTCTGACCTTGTCCTCGTGTCGGTCCAGCCTCTGCAGTCCATCCCTGCTGAGAAGATCACGAAGAAGCCGATCCCTGATGAACACCTGGTCCTGAAGACCACGTTCGAGGGGCTGATCCAGAAGTGCTTGGCCGTGGCCACGGACCCTGTGAGTCTTTCCAACAACGTTAAAGATGCATCATGTTGTTATAAATCCTCATTAGCTGAGTAACAACGTTTTCGTCTTTTCACAGCAAACCAAGAGGAAACTGGACGACGCCAACAAACGCTTGGAGGCGCTCTACGACAAACTCAGAGAGCAGACGGTGAGTGTCCAGCTACAACTGTGTAATGCTGAGGTCTGTGGGGGTTGTCTCACTTTTTTTTTTCAGCCTCTAGTGGCCATTTTGGGAACTGCAGCTTTAGACTTCTCACTATTTTAGCTTCTTTTTTTAGCATTTCTGTAAATTATTTTAATGTATTTTCACTCCTGCTGCCTTCAAAGAGCTGTTTCCCTGCTGGAATTCTGCACCACAATGCTAGCATTAGCATTAAATAACTGTCTTCTCCCTCGCAGCTGTCTCCCGCCATTGTAGGAGGACTTCACAACATCGCCAGGAGCATAGAGTCCCGATCCTACACGGAGGGCCTCAACATCCACACCCACATAGTCAGCAGCAGCAACTTCAGCGAGACGTCGGCGTTCATGCCCGTCCTGAAGGTGGTGCTGACTCAGGCTAACAAACTCGGCGTCTGACGACACTGTCCGAGCGGCTCCTCCGAAGCGCTCAGCTGAGCGTGGTCAGCCGAGCGTCACCGTTAAAAATGCAAACGATGAAGAATTCTGAGACTCTTCTTCTTCTTTGTGCCATTTATGTTTTCTCAAACACACAAGCCATGCTGTCGGCCGCACTCAGTGGTGAAAGTAAACTCCACGACGGCTTAAAGGGCAGAAATATGTTAAAAAAAGAAACGAGAAAACAGCTCAACGTTTTAGATTTTCTCGCTTGTTTACGATTTTTCATACATATATGAAGACATTTCTGATTTTAGATTTTAGATTTTTAGTTCATTCTTTTTAATTATTTTTTTTCCTGTAAATTTATGACCTTGATTTTTTTTTCTTTACCCCTTTGTGTTATTTTATGAATAGTTTGTTTTCAATTCAGACTTTTTTTATGAGAATTTAATGATTATGCAACTAAAAAAAAAATGAAAAAGAAAAGAAAAATGGGATTTTAAAGGGCATTTCCGTCTTCATCTCAGAGCCCTGATGCAGTCATGCCAACATTTAATCATTTTGTCACTTTAATTTTTGTGCACTACAGATCATCATGAATTCATAAAGGTTTCCGTGGATCTGCAGAGAGTCCATTTTAACAGCAGTAACATGGATTAAATAAATAAATATCACATCGTCTTTTACTTACTTTCACCACTCGTGTGTTGCTACATAAACACATAGGACCAAGATGAGCTCGGTGTGTGTGGACACACTGTCCCGCCTGTCAGGACGTTGTTGCTGTTTTATTTTATTGGTTTTTTTTCTCAGTGTAATCAGGAAACTCAGCAGAGTGCAATGGAGGCTGTGCTTTTATGGGATGTTAACGCATGCATGCTTAAATCAAACGCTCGGCATTGGAGGTGATTATCTGCTAATTAACTCGGACCTCAGAGGAAAGCCGGAAGGATCGTCGTTCCAGCGACGATGAGCGGCTGCAGAGTGCTCGACCCGACTTTATGTTGTTAAATAAAAAGAACAAGTCTTTGTTTTAGATTGACTACATGCAATATTTTCAATAAATAGTATTTATTTACACTGAGTCCTGTTGTTTTTATGCATTTGAATATTTTAATTGATCCATATTTAGGCTTCAAAAATCATAATAATGGTGTTTATTAATAGCAACCTGCAGGTGATATTTACATGTAAAAGTTCGCCCTCCAGCTGCTGTGCAGTGCATCCTGGGAAGGATCCACCTGATGCACCCTTCACCACCACAAGACACCTGGGATCTGTAGGACCCTTTCAAAATAAAGCAACCTTGTCCCTGCCACAGCGATGTAATTAGTCTTTAAATGCCTTAATCTTAATCTCTGTGATTATGAGTGGGGGGGTGGGGGTGCCTGCGGGACTCAAGCGTCCTCTATCCGCCCCTGGTTTTATTTACAAATAAAGCCGGGCTTTTATTTTGAAGGGTCAGACGTTCGGGATGGACTCACGTATCCGCCGCTGTTAAAACGGCCCCGTCACACCTTTATTACCAGACTGCCAACCACGAAACGAGAAAGGTGCCGAACATACATGAGGAGAGGTATCGATCAGGCGGGAAGCCCGGAAGGACGAGATTAAACTGAACCGCGGGGAGATTATAGACAGACAGGTGGGTCCACACAACACAACACAACACAACACAACACAACACAACACAGCAACGCTCACATGACTACTTCTTTACTGTTTATGTGCACGTGGACGCGCTCTGACGGTGTCACGGTCACTTCCTGTTCTGTCTCGTTCGCTTTCACTTCAGTAGAAACCAGCAGCGGTCAGCTGTCATGGCCGCCATCGATAAAAGACCAGGTTTAAATAAATGTGCTAATATAAAACAGAGGAAGATCTTAATCCTAATAATAAGATGATAATAATAATAATAATAGGAGGTGGTTTTAATGTGTCAAGTGTATAGGACTATAATTCGGTTTACGTCACTTGGTCACATGACCTGGAAGACTTTTCCATACAAAATAATAAAAGTCAACATCAATACTTTTTCAGTAGCTTCATGTAAGGGCCTCCTCTACTTTTTATATTAATAATATTATGGAGAAATCAATGTTTATATGATGGCCGTCATGCCATGTGACCATAATACTAAGATGAATGTTCAATAAAAATCCAGTTTAGGTTTAAAGTCAGTGGGTGACGACATGAAGGCCTTCCATACAAATATTCATAATAAACAATAAAGCGTCCGATAAATGTGCAAATATTTGTAACCTGCAGGAGACAAATAATGATCAATAAACAGTGGTGGAAAGTAACTAAGTATTTGTACTTCGTTATTGTACTTAAGTAATTTTTTATGTATTTATACTTTACTTAAGTAAAAATAATAGTGCATACTTTATACTTTTACTCCATTACATTTTGCAGATATTATCTGTACTCCACTACAAATTTTAAAATGTCTGTAGTTACAAGTACATTTCTGAATACAGTTGTGTTCATACAGCTGTGCTGGACTGATGTGAGGTCAGACTCTGCATGGAGGTGGTGTCACGCTGCCAGCTGTGTTTCTATAATGAGCCTCAGTCATGATGCCGGTGCTCTGGCTCAGTGAGCTAACTAGTTAGCTGCTGTCTGCTAACACAGGTCCATTAATGTCTGATGAACATGAATCATAACATGAATCTACAGCAGGAACACTGACACAGTAAACATGCTGAATGCCTGTTTGTTATCAGCAGCCTCTCTGTTCACTTGATGCCCACAGCCTGCCTCATGACACACAGACCTGTCCACAGCTGCTTCTGGACTGAACATGGACATTAACTACACATGCTCCATTTTCATTTGATTATTTTAACCTGTTCAGATCCTTTGCAATGGAAATCAATCATATATATTCAGTGTGTGAGTACTTTTACTTTTAATACTTTAAGTACATTTAAAAGTACTTAAGACTTTTACTTAAGTAGGATTGTTGATGCAGCACTTCTACTTTTACTTAAGTACCAAGCTTCAGTACTTCCTCCACCACTGTCAATAATACGAGACAAATCAATTCCAACACACATTTACCAGATGTCTTCTTCTTCTTCTTCTTCTGTGGTGTCAGGATGTGGCGCTGCAGTCCGTGGGCCTTCCTGCCTCCCGTGTACTCCGTGTGCACCGCTGCTGGGCTGTGGCTGGTGTAAGTTCACCTCAGCAGACTCAACCTGTCCATCAAAGACAGAAACATGACAGGAAATGATCAATAATCTTCTTCTCTGCAGGTATTTTGTGGCTGTTTCCACGGAGACCGTGAGGCCTCTGGGCTCACAGCACAGGTACGAATGAACCCGTAGCTGCATGTGATCAGATGTTGATCAGATGTTTGAATTCAGCTCATCTTTATTTATTTACAGGAGAGGAAATAACACTAAAATGTATCCTCCCATCATCAGGTGATCACTGCTCTCGTTCTTTTCACAATAAAAGCACACATGCTGTGTTTTTATGTTTGAGTCCTCCTCTTCTTCTTCTTCTTCCTCTCAGTATTGCCGGAAACTTCCCGCCTGCCAGCTGCATCTTCAGTGAGGTCATGAACCTGGCGGCGTTTGTGGGTATGTTTTTTTTTTTTTGTGGGAGGAACTATTTTCAGTGGCGGATTAATTCTGTTCTGAGCGGTTTGTTGTTCCAGGGTTCATCATCGGCGTCCTCAGATACATGCAGCTGAAGAGCAGGCTGGGTAAATCCTGGTTGAACGTCTGCAGCCTCGTGGCCTTTTCCATTGGCTGCTTCGGAATGACGCTGATTGGAAACTTCCAGGTAACCAATGACGTGGCTGTGTTCTGACTCCGCCCCCTCCTGGCTGATTTTGTGTTTTTTTCTGTTTTTAGCTTTTTACTGACGGGCTGATTCACAACTCTGGCACCCTGATGACGTTTGGACTCGGCACGCTGTTCTGCTGGATGCAGTCGTTCATCACGCTGGGCGCCAACATGGGGAGCGATGAGAAGGCCGCCGCCATCGCTCGCTTCGTGCTGTCAGGGTGCATCACTGTCTGCATGTGCCTCAAAACCTGTATCCATACATTCAAACAGTCAGTTAGCAGCTAGCCAGCTAGGTTAGCCTAGCATAGTTTGGTTTGTTTATTTTAGATTAGATACTTTAGCTTATTAGCTAGCTTAGTAGCTAATGCTTGTTAACTCTTTGCTTAGTTTTAAGCTTAGTTTTGTCTATTTTTAATCTATTTTTCTCTAGTTTAAGATAATTTTTTACTAATTGTCAGATTCTTTTTTCTGCACTTACACTTGACTTTGTTAACCCTTAACTCCCCGCGCTGCAGACTTTGGTCTGATGTCTCTGTACATGCAGGAAGCTCAGTCCCAGTGGGCTCTCGTCATGTTCTTCCTCATCTTCATCGGCACTTTTGGCATCGAGTTTCGTCACAGCCGCTTCGAGATCATAAGCATGGAGGCCTCGAGGCGGCCCGTCCTTCAGGCGGAGGCCTCTGAATGGACCGATCAGCAGCTGGACCAGCTGTAAGGACAATCCTCAGGATTTAACATCCTCAGGTTGGACTGCAGGAGCGAAGTGTCCTGAGGGACAGCAGTGTCTCCACCTGTCAGACAGGAGCACCACTACATGTATTAATGGTTAAATTATATATATTTTTATATATATATATCCTATCTGCTGTTACTGGGGACAGCGATGGTTTCATGTTTTCTGTTTGTCATTATATACACATATAAAGTGTGTACATTCTTATCAGATTCAAAGTGTTTATTGTCATATGCACAGTATAGAAACTGGTTTCTCTGTACAATGAAATTCTTACTTTGCTGCTCACACTGAATGCATTAAAGGTTTAGGAAAAACAAAATAGAATCATTTGCAAAAGAACAATTTGAAGAGCAAAAAGATACACAAAATATAAACTATGGAAGTAAATGGAGCTATATACATATAAATGTGCATAAATCAGTTATATTAAGTTTACTGTTCAGACCTGAGTGCTCAAATGTTCTCCAGGAGACGATGTTTGTGTTTTTTTTATCTGTCATCAGTATTTATCATATTTATTCATGCTGGAGTTCCAGGGAATGTATCCATAAGGCTTTAAACCAACATTTCTATTGTCAGGGTGCAACAAAGTCATCATTTAAATGTGATTTTTTTCCCCACATTTTAGGTTACCGCTGCGTGATCTTTATATGCAATGATTTGTGTAATCTCAGAACTCAATCAGTGTCAATAAAAATATTTTAAAATTGTTTGTCTTTATAATTTTCAGTGCTTTAAACTTTATATGTGATTTGTTAAAATAGATTAAATTTAATAGATTAAAAAAATACAAATTTCCAACATATGCTGCATGGGAATGTTTTTTTAATAAAAAAAAATTCTAATATATATATGTGTGTGTGTGTGTGTAATAAAAATATACACGTTATAAATATATATATATATATATATATATTATGTATAGTAAATCCAAAAACGTAATTGTTAGCTTATTGTTGTTTAAAGCAACTCTTATTATTTAAATAATTTTATAAAAAAATAGTCCTGTTAATTTATTTATTTTTTATATATCACATATAATAATTATACATTGATACGTGCATAATCGATTTTCTTGTTTATAGACTTTAAAATAAATGAATATTTATTCTTCCTAGCTTGTTTTTCTTGTGGTTAAATCTACCGGAAGGGGGCGCTAACGCATTTGTGTGCCAGCTGCCATTAAAAAAATCAAGCGAAGAAGAACTCGTCCTGTTGCCCCCTGGTCGCCCCCTGTCAGTCCGGAGTGCGAACTGCCACCGCACGAGCATGTGTGGTGCTCCTACTGCCCTGTCTGTGTGCTTTATCTGCGAGGCGATGGCACTGAGAGCTAGCTAGTTAGCGGCTAACACCTCCAGTTACGCTCCTCAGATAAATCCTGGTTTTGCTGGATCTGTCAGATTCGGAGAAAATAAAGAGAGAGAACCGGAGCAGCACGGCTGCAACCCCGCGCTGCGGCTAATAAAGCTAACGTCAGCTAACGTCAGCTAACGGAAGCAGCTGCAGCCTCTTCTCAGAATAATAATAAAAAATGGCTTCTGTTTCTATTCCTGTCTGCACCACCGCGCTGCTGCTGGATATCGAAGGCACCACCACACCGATCACATTCGTAAAGGTAAAGTTTTTAATAGATTAAACAGTGAATTTTGGTTCCAGCGAAGATTTAATAGCAGTGCTGGCTAATTATTCAGGGTTGTACATTTATGCTAATGGCTGACTGTCAAAGGCTAAACCAGGTTAGCTTGACATGTGTCATGACTGTACATATACAACAGAGTTCTAACTGCATTTCATTATTTTTTTCTTCATCCTCTCATATATAATGTTACTTATTTTTTGATTATTTCATTTATATTAGCCGTTTGGATCCAGATTAGCCCTGTGCTGCTGCGTTCACAACTAATCCGAATTATAGAAATTCTTAGTGTCCACACTGACCCCTCAGTCAGTGAACACATCATCAGTGCACTCTGCACCCAGCCCAGCCCATGTGGCCTTCACTGCACTAAAATAGAAGCTACTCGGTGTAAACAGACACGTTAGAACGAATTTATGAATGAATATTTGATCACGTGTTGCTTCACATGTTCTTGTTTGCAGGACATCTTATTTCCATACATCAGGGAGCATCTGGAGGATCACCTGTCCGCTCACTGGGAGGAAGACGAGTGCAAACAAGATGTCCATCTTCTAAAGAAACAGGTAACCTGATGTTTTTACTGCAGCATTAAAGGTATTAAACAATATTAGAGACAATGTACGTGCAGACAGTGTACCAGAAGATGTATCCACGACATTTTAATCATCCTACTTCCTGCATTTGCTGACCTGCCCCCCCAAACACGCTCCAGTGTTCATTTAATAAATGTCACTTCCTGTTTCTGCAGATCGAAGAAGACATGAGGCAGAATCGGGCGTGCTGCGTCCACGCCGTGGACCAGACGGTCCACACGGACGAGGAGAAGGCCATTAGAGAAGTGGTGGATAATGTGCTCTGGCAGATGGCAGCAGACAGGAAGTCCACAGCACTCAAACAGCTGCAGGGCCACATGTGGAGGGCGGCGTACTCTTCAGGCAAAATCAAAGGCGAGTAAGTACTGATGGCTCTCCTCACCTTCACTGTTTGTCTTCACCCAGAGCTCGTGTGTCAGTCAGTGAGTGGTTTTAACGGGTAGTCTTTAGGTTTTTCTGGCTTTTGTTTCACTGTTTTCCGGCTGGCTGTATTGATGTTTGTCTCTGTGCACACAGGATCTATCAGGATGTGGTTCCATCCATCAAATCGTGGCGGGAGCGCGGCCTCAAAGTCTACATTTACTCCTCCGGCAGCGTGGAGGCCCAGAAGCTTCTGTTCGGATACTCGGTGGAAGGAGACGTTTTAGACGTGAGCCCCTCTCGTGTCTCATTGTCTGTGAGGTGAACCTGTAGAGTCTGATTGTGTGGTTTTATCTTTCGGTTCCAGTTATTCGACGGACATTTCGACACGAACATAGGAGCTAAAGTAGATGGAAAAAGCTACGAGAGGATCGCAGAGCGGATCGGCTGTCAACCGGAGGAAATCACGTTCCTGACGGACATCACTCGAGGTAACAGCGCGGTCACAGCGGCGGCCGGATGATTCCTTCATTCCTGTTTCTAACTGAATTAAATGTGGGATCTGTGGTGTTGCAGAGGCCAAAGCGGCAGAAGAGGCCAGGGTGAACGTGGTGGTGGTGGTGCGTCCTGGAAACATGGAGCTGACGGAGGAGGAGAAGGCCCACTACAACCTCATTACCTCGTTCAGCCAGCTTCAGCTGATGGGACGAGTTTAACACGACGCCTTCACTGTGAACTCTTCCCTCCATCTCCTCCTCCTCCACCTCCTCCTCCTCCTCCTCCACCTTTTTGCAGTTCTCGTGTTCTTCTTTGTTCTACGTTGATGCTGCTGGGACGCCGTTAGCCGCCAGGCTCAGCTGACCCGCCCTGTGAGGACGTCCTTCACATTTACGGAGCGTCACAGGAACTCAGACATCTGTAGACAGAAAGAAGATCTGTGAGGTCACTTTTTTACCTTTCAGATAATCCCACTGCCACTTTCCAACTCTGTGTGTGTGTGTGAGAGCTGTGTTTGTCACCATTTTATACGTGCATCCTCCCCACAGGTGTGTGACCTTTTACCTGGTGTTTTAGAGCGTAGTCCCTCAGTGCTGACGGTGCTGCTGACAGGAAGTCCTCGGTTAGTTTGAATGTCTTCATGTCCTCACAGGTGAATGCTGTCTTATTTAAACGTGCCATCTTTGTGGTTCATCTGTAGCGTGGGATAAAAAAAAACGACATCTTCAGACTAATGAGTCATGTGTTCAAACAGTGTTGTAATGTTTAGGAAAGCTCCAGTAAATCAATAAATGCCTTTGTCTCACAGTGACGTTGCAGCTGTTTGATGATACGTGTCATCGATTGAAGTGGCGACATGTTTGTTTTTATATATAAACGACAAAGAAGGTTTTCTGACAAATAACCTGAACGAGGAGACGACGAAAGAACTTCTAAAAATACTGGACATCAAACTAACAGTCCAGATATTGGTGGGAAAAATATTTAAAATTAAATAAATAAAGCCGCTATTAATCAATCAATAAATTATCCAATGTCATGAACAAGCTTTGTGCACATACAAACTCAGTTTATCTCCTCTGTGCTCCTTTCAATTCACACTACACTGAAGAAATAATTCTGCATATGATCGCGTATTAACAGGGTCTTAATCTAATCTAATCTTAATCTAACCTTAATCTCTTTTTTTTTAATGGAAAAACATATTTTGTATTTTACATTAAGGTTTCTTAAAATCAATTTTATACTAGTAAAGTCTAAAAAGAATAAATAAACATACATACGTTGATTTAAATGTAATGTTTTTATCGTGCTCTCCATACAGTGACGCTGTTTGTCCTCCTGTGCTGCAGGTGTCGCTCAGCACCTTGTGTTGCCGGTTTTAAACCACCACAGAAGAAGAAGAAGAAGCAGCGGCAGCAAAAAAAAACGATGAAAACAAAACGACAGATCACCTTTTAAAAACACTCCACACTAACCCTGATTTCTGCCTTATTGTAACGCGACCTGCCCGAATTTACGCCATCGTTACGCTTTAGCTACGTAAGCTTTGTAGCTAGCTTACTCTCATCCGCGCCGAGCGTTTCATTTAGCCATATTTGATATTAAAAATATTAGCTAGCCACTAGCTATCATTAATTAGCTCTTAGCAAACCAGCTAGCTTAGCTTCCTGTGGGGGTTCTGACGTAGCTAAACTAAAAGTTCGGATCTAGTGAGTGAAAAACAGCTGGATGATGTCGGTTGATTTTGAATTCAGCGATGACCCGACTATGATGAGGATGGAGGAGGATGGGGAGGCGAACAGCGACGACCCGATGTCAGCGGCGGGGGACTGTGGCCTGATGGGGATCGAGGGCGAGGGAGAGCCCGAGGGGTCGAGGATCGACGCCAGTAAAAACGAGGAGGATGAGGGGTACGGAGGTCTCACGCCCACATTAAAACCAGTGAAGCTGCAGGCTGGAGGGGCTGGAGCCCCTGTTGACCCCGTTTCTGGGTGTCAGTGCGTGACACAGGTCATAGATCCTGATCCAAACCCACAGCAGGAGATATGATCTGCAACAGTTTGTCTGGTTTATATAATGTCAACAAACCGTCTGGGTTCTGACAGCTGATCAGAAAGAGACTGAACTATTAGCTAACTGATAAATAACATTGTCAGATTTGTCTTGAGATAATATCACTAATGTTTGGCCTCATTTAGCCACGTTATAGTTCATCTTGCACGGTACAGCCACGTAGACAGATCTCTCACGTCTCCTTTCGGTGTTTGTTCTGTTCATCAGGAAGATGTTTGTCGGAGGCCTCAGCTGGGACACGACTAAGAAGGACCTGAAGGATTACTTCTCAAAGTTCGGCGAGGTTGTAGACTGCACGCTAAAACTCGACCCCATGACCGGACGCTCCAGAGGCTTCGGCTTCGTTCTCTTCAAAGACATCGAAAGCGTTGAGAAGGTACTGCTGCTGCTGCTGCTGCTGCTGCTGCTGCTAAGCATTTCATAAAGCGACAGATGGTGACACCTGCTCTGGGTTTCCCCACAGGTGTCCTCACAGAAGGAACATAAACTCAACGGGAAGGTCATTGACCCCAAAAAAGCCAAAGCCATGAAGAGCAAAGAGCCCGTGAAGAAGATCTTCGTCGGCGGGCTGTCTCCAGACACTCCTGAGGATAAAGTCAGGGAGTACTTCGGTGCCTTCGGAGAGGTACGCGTCTGTTTTCCTGGTTGTTGTTTTTAGTCCAAAGTGTTTCACCTGCTTGATGTGAACAGGTGGAGTCGATTGAACTTCCCATGGAGAACAAGACAAACAAGCGGAGAGGCTTCTGCTTCATCACCTTCAAAGAGGAGGAGCCAGTGAAGAGGATCATGGAGAAGAAGTTCCATAACATCGGACTCAGCAAGGTACGGGCCTCCTTCACTTCCAATCCGGTCTCGGTGTCTCCACTCTGTAAACGACCCTGATCGGTTCTTTTAGTGTGAAATAAAAGTGGCGATGTCCAAGGAGCAGTACCAGCAGCAGCAGTACTGGGGGGGCAGAGGAGGCTACTCATCCAGGTCTCGAGGAAGAGGAGGTGAATACCTGACGGACACCTTCGCCTCCTGACACTTCCTCTTTCTCCTCTGTGAGTGTGTGAAGAGAAAGCTGTGTTTGTTTTCAGGCCCCAATCAGAACTGGAACCAGGGTTACGGGAACTACTGGAACCCAGGCTACGGAAACTATGGCAACTACGGTTACAGTAACCAGGGCTACGGGGGATACGGGGGCTACGACTACTCCGGTTACAACAACTATTACGGATACGACGACTACAACAGTGAGTGAAGCGGATCCGAGGCGCCGCCGTGACGCTCGGAGTGATCACAGACCTTCTTGTTTTGTAGATCAATCGGGCGGATACGGCAAGTCGCCGCGGCGTGGCGGTCACACCAACAGCTACAAGCCGTATTAA
This sequence comes from Parambassis ranga, assembly GCF_900634625.1. NCBI lineage: Eukaryota > Metazoa > Chordata > Actinopteri > Ambassidae > Parambassis > Parambassis ranga. The sequence continues at coordinate 15,529,937 of NC_041032.1, forward strand.
CCCCGCGTCTTCCTGTAGGTATGTAGCAGCACGAACGCAGCTCTGACTTTAAACATTTAAAAGTAGATATATTTACTTTGTTGTTTGGTAACATTTTTGTATAAATTTCTTCTTCTCAGCACCCTCACGTGCTTTACAGTAGTGGTAACATAGAGGCTACGCTCTTGTGGCGATAATGTTAACAGCCGGCCTTCTGCTGCCTCTTTTTGCACCTTCTTTCTGTTCTTTCTTTCTTTTTTTAAACTGTAAAGTTAACAGGTAAAGTTCTGCTACCAAAGTTAAGGATGTGCAAGAAAACCAGAACAGGAAGTGTGTTGTCTCCTAACTCTGACATACCTTGTTTGTACCTGCCAGCGGAGCTTCCTTGCAGGCCATGAGCTGACTCCCAGATACTCTCAGGGCCCGCTCAATGCGGACCGGGTACGAGAAGCATACGCTCTCGAATGCTGCCGTTTGGTATGGTCCTTCAACATCCTGTATCTAAACTAAACACTATGATGGGACACGTCCAGCTTTGTCATCTTTCTTTCCATATTTTTTAATTTCTGCAACTGTTTTTAATGTAAACACTTAAATTATATATAAAACATGTAATTGTCATTTTTTACAGGCCCTTACTCCCCCACAGTAATGATTATTAAAATGTAAAATTAACTATTTGCTTTCCAAAGGATGCGTACAGCTTTCTCTGGACTTTCCAGTTCCTAATGTTAATATATGCATTCCTAATCTTTCTTTATTTAGCCAGTAGTCCATGAGCTAAAAGCTGCTCGGTATTTGGACTCTACTGTGTTGGGGGATAAAGTGCTTTACTTTGTGTACATGTACTGTTCTGTTTTGTGTTACTGACAGCGATGGGAAAGACTTCCTCTTTTTCTTAATTCTCCTGTAACAAAACAAAAAGAGAGAGAGAGAATCAAAGTGTCACTACATTCTCCAGAAATTTGCATGTGATGCTTTTCTTTAATGTGTATCTGAAGTAACTTTCTAACGTTTTTTAAAACCTCAGTTTCTTTGATTACATTGGACGTTAGACACACAGGGGATTCCTTTGTTTTTAAGTCATTTGTCGCGCTGCTGTTCTTGCGTCTCAGGCTGATTTGTTTTCCGTTTGTTTCCCGCAGGTTTCAGAGCGATGACAGGCCGCCGCCGCCGCCGCGCGCCGGTGGGTCGTCGGCCGCAGAGATGATGGCATCCTGCAAACATCTCTTAGCTGATAAATTAAAAGGACGAGCACTCAGACCTACTTTACACCTCTCCCTGTATTTACCCCAGTGTTGGGATGTTTATTTAGCTCTAACCTCCCTCCTTCCTCCTCCTCCTCCTCCTCCTCCTCCTCCTCCTTGTTTTTTTGTATTTGATGTTCTGAAGGCTTCTTGTGAATTGCTTCATTTATTCTGCGATGTAAAACTCATTGGATCAAATCACACATATTTACAGTACTGTGGTAGCAAAAGTGCGTGGTTTCAATTTCCCCTCCTCACCATCAGTCTTATAAAACATATTGCAATCATGCACATACAGTATTTACACATTGTGTTGGACATACAACAAATAATAAAAACGATAAACGCTGGCCTGGATCGTTTGTCTAACGTCCACACACTCGGTGCTGGAGTGTTTAAAGTGTTTCAGCCGCTTTAACTGTTTAATCTCTGCTGCTCTGAATTTTTATCTCCAATAATCATTAACCCTTTAATCTATGAGCACTTTGTGATCCTGAGATGTACAAAAAAAAACATCACTTCCTCACTCAGAGCTTTCAGTCTATATGACGCCTGTGGCAGCGAGGATGATGAGGATGACGATGACCAGCACGATCACGCCGATCAAAATCATCATTTTAATGTTTTTCCACCAGTATTTCCTGGCCACCCGCGTAGAGGTTCTCTGGAAGGAGTCGGCCTGAAAAACAGAAATGAAAATATGATCGAAGAGCAGTGATGGAGGACGTGTGCACAACTTTATAAAAGCACTATTAAAACTAAATATATATAACATGAACTTTTTACAACTTTTACAGACTGAATATTTGTGGTACATCAGTGAAATTTGAGTTGATTAAAGTGGTTATGGGTCAGATTAATAATAATAACAAACTTAATTTGTATAGCACTTAACACCATAAAATACACAGACAAAACATAAAAGAATACATTTAAAACAGCATTCCAAGATGAAACAACATAAATGACATAACAGTCGGAGGTAGTGAATGTAGTATACCTGGACCTTTGTTGGAACTGTTAAGGTATTAAATAGTTATAAAAGCTAAATAATTAACTTCCTAACTGCCAAAAATTAAAGTCGTGCAGACGCGGGATCGAACCACCAACCTTACAGTTAGTGGACAAGCGCTCTTACCGCCTGCGCCACTGAAGCTAAAAGGCTACTCCCGCAATAAACACATGGCTAGGTAGCACCTGACTGTTAGCAATAGCTTCATTTTGAAGATTGAACACAACAGCTAGCTAGATGGCTAAACACGCACCAGGTTATTTTCTACACAATTACATTTTTTTTAAAACTTTTTTCAGATGTCACTTGTTATCCACACTTTTTAGCCATCTAGCTCATTTAGCTCATACTTAGCCAAGTCTCTACAGAGAAATATTAAGCTGTTTGTTTTAGCATCAGCTGAACTGATAGTTTACCTAAAATATATAACAATAATAATATTAACGTCGTTTAAAGTATTTTTTGTTAAACGTTGTATAAATGTTTTTTGGCCACAGATTTGTTCTTTAAAGAGGCGACCTGCTGTTGGACTCACAGACGCCTGCAGGTCGTCCGTCTTGCCGATCAGGTCGTCTAAGCGGTCGCCTCGCTCCAGCACCTTGTTGATGTTGTCTTTCAGGATCACTTTGACCTCGTTCACCTGACCTTGCACTTGGTCCATCTTGGTGGTGGCGGAGCCCGAGGCGGGCGGCTGAGGGTTCACGTCAGCCTGGTGGAAACACACACACACACACACACACACACACAGCATGTGAACGGGTGAGGAGCTGCCAGGCCACGGTCCACAGCCCCACTTCCTGCTAACGGTGCTAACAGGAAGAGCGCTGCCGGGCTGACTGGGGCCTGTGCGACCGTCACATGAGAAACCTGCTGAACAAACGGCTCCTCATGGAGGTTTAGATTAAATAAAGAGGCTTCTGTGAGGTCAGAGGTCAGAGAATACCACTCACCATGGCAGCAGTCAGTCAGCGAGAGAAACAAAAACTCGACTCCTCCACACAGTCCGCCGCGTTTGATAAACAAATGCAGAGGTCTGAGTCGCACAGCCAGAGCCACACAAATGTCACCTCTGCTCAGTTACTCATTAACTCATTAACTCCTGGTTACCTCACTCAAAGTCTGCTCGGCTCCACCACAAACATCAGAAACATCAGCACAGAGCGCTCATTTCCTGCTTCCTAGGACCTGAGCTGCTCTATGTATGCATCACATAACAGCACACACACACACACACACACACACACACACACACACACACTCACATAAAGCAGGTATATGTCAGTTCAGACGTGACCTACGTACCATCATCTGTCAGAGGGCGCAGGCTGAACTGAATCGTCGGGCAAAGGGCTCCACTGCTCGGCTCGGCTTATTTGCAAGTCAATAAATGGGCGAAGTCAGAGTCAGAGCGTTGCTCCACTTCATTTCCTCATCCTGTGCTCAGTCTGTTGTTTCAGCAGCTCACAGGCTCCACTGCACTGTGTGTGATGGTGTGTTGTGTCACTGTGTGGTGTTTGTGTTGTGTCATAATAAAATCCTCCAATCATTAAATGTCTAGTTTTTGTTCCCCTATTTTAAATATTGCAACACTACAGTGTGTGTGTGTGTGTCTCTGTGTGTGTCTCTGTGCGTGTGTGTGTCTCTGTGTGTGTGTGTGTGTGTGTTGGTTTGTAATGTCAGAGCTACACAGAGAAGTTGGAAACAAAGTGAGGAAGAAGAGGATCAACTGCAGTCAGAGCTGAGGCAGGTGTGGGAGTGGGTGTGGAGCCAAAGGTTAGTGGACCTGGAGTCATGTGACTGTGTGAGGAAGTCAGAGGACCTCTGGTGGACGGACAGAGAACAACAACATGGGGGGAGAGGGGGGAGAGAGAGAGAGAGGGGAGAGAGAGAGGAGGGACAGAGGGAGGGGAGAGAGAGGGAGGCAGAGGAGAGAGAGGGAGGGGGAGAGAGAGAGGGAGGGGAGAGGGAGAGAGAGGGGAGAGAGAGGGAGGGAGAGAGGAGAGAGAGAGAGGGAAGAGAGAGGGAGGGAGGGAGAGAGAGAGGGGGAAGAGAGAGAGAGAGGAGAGAGAGGGAGGGGGAGAGAGGAGAGAGAGAGGGAAGAGAGAGAGGGGGGGGGGAGAGGGAAGAGAGAGAGGGAAGAGAAACACTGATGTGTTTGGTCATTATTTTAAAACGTGTATTAAATTAACTGACGTGTGCCCACAGCGGCCCCTGGCGGCCTCCGGCTGCCCTCGCTCCTCCCGCAGCTGTGAGCGGAGCTCCCGGAGGAAACGGGAGCTCCAGGCCGCACGGTGATGAACTGTTTCCGCTTCTGCTGATGAGAAGTTGCCCGGGTCTCTCTCCGCTGTTGTAAAGGTTAGATTTACGGCTCCACCTTCAGGGTTAATGATTGTTTGTGGTTCTTGTTATAATCACACCACAGGCTGCTGAGTCCACTCCGTGAGGCACCGACCCGGTTCTGAACTTTCTGCGGAGAGAAGCTGAACATGAACCCGAGCAGCAGCGCAGCCCGCAGCGGGAAGACCTTCCTGTTCACCTCCGAGTCCGTGGGAGAGGGACACTCCGGTAACTGTGGGCCGACACACACACACAGACACACACACACACAGACACACACACACCTGTGCCGACATGTCTGCAGCTTTTATGCATTTAAATAACAATAAGTCTCAATAATCAAACTGATTTCTTTGTTTTATTAGAAAATAACTTTGAAGTAAATGTTAAAATAAACCGTTTATTCCGTCGTGTATATTAATGTGTGAATCAAGATTAATTATTAATTGAAAAGTTTGTTTTTAATGAAGCTAATGCTAATTAGCAGCGATTAGCTTATATTAGCTAATGATTTCTATCAGCAAACAGCCGCGTTATCTTAGCTAGTAGCCAGTTATGTACTTTGAATTAACAAGTTTAACCCTTTCTATCAGTAAACAGCTGCTTTAACTTTGTTAGCTTATCTTAGCGATCAATTAGCAACCGCTGCACTGTGTCTTAGCTAGCTGCCAATACATGTGTCCTCACTAGCATCCAGTTATCTTAGCGTAGTGAAGTCTGTCAGGCTAAAAGACATCATTTAAAACATGACCACTTTGTGTTCGCAGATAAAATGTGCGATCAGATCAGCGACGCTGTACTCGATGCATATCTGAGTCAAGACCCCGACTCTAAAGTGGCCTGTGGTGAGTCTTCCTAACAGCTGTGTGTGTTTCCGTCTGCGGCTTCTTTAAAGAAGTCATTAAAGGCAGAAGTTTGAATGTAGAGCGAAGGCTTCAGGACGACTAATAATTAATCAGTTTCCTCCTCGGGTCAAAGTTCAGCAGAGTAATTATCTCACTGGATGTTTACTTTGTCCTCTGACTTGACTGAAAATGATCATTTTCCAGAATGCGTAGCCAAAACAGGCATGATTCTACTGGTCGGAGAAGTGACCTCCAAAGCCATCGTGGATCTGCAGTCTGTGGTACGAAACACGGTGAAGAAGATCGGCTACGACGACTCCTCTAAAGGTCCGTCTGCGTCTTTATCTCGGCTGTTTGTCGACCGGATGTTACTGACTGTGGCCTCGCTGCCGTCTGCAGGTTTCGACTATAAGACCTGCAACGTGCTGGTGGCTCTGGAGCCGCAGTGTGTGGAGATATCAGACTGTGTGTTTGAGGGGCGGGATCAGGAAGACATCGGTGCCGGAGACCAGGTTCAGTATCTGTGTGGACACTGCATGGAAAACATCTCATCACATCGTTTGCATATATTAGCTATGGGTTTGTTTCAGCTAGAACAGCACTTCTCACATAGTGGGGCGCGCCCCCCCACCCCTAGAGGGGCGTGGTGAGGTGCGTGAGAGGCCCGCTGGTCAGAATGTCCGGTGAAAATAGTCCCTACAAGTCCCTAAATTACGAATGAGGACAGGTCCGTTGCAGCTGCAGCCCGCTCACAAGACGCCATCGCTTCTCTCTGACCAGAGGCTCGAAGCTAGAAGAAGGTTAGCTTTTAGCTAGTAGCTATCTTGGCGAACATCTTAACTACCGAACAGTTCGCCTATATCAGCAGTACTTTATCGTAGTGAAGAGCAAGTTTCTTTATCTTGCAGTCGGGCGGCTTTCTTAGCTTGTTGACTCGACAATTTATCGTAGCCAGCCATCGGTTTGTGTAGTTGGTAGCATCCTCGTTAGCGCATAGCTACCAGCCGGTTTGTTAATTTTAGCTAGTGTGAACTGTCAGTTTTTCTTTAGCAGCTCTACTAGCAAACAGTTAGCCTACGGCATGTTAGCTAGCATCTCATGGAACAGCTGTTTTTCTGGTTATCATTCAATTTTCGGTAGGGATGTCCCGATCAGGTTTTTTTGCCCTCGAGTCCGAGTCCGAGTCATTTGATTTTGAGTATCTGCCAATACCGAATCCTGACCCGATCCGATCCTAGCAAAACGTGTGTGTGTGTCCAGAGCGCCACGCAAGAACCAGGACCTCTCGCGCCAAAAGCGACTGTCATACCCCTACACTACAGGACACAGAAGGCGTTAACTTTGAGAGTCCTAATAAATATATTCGAGTCCTGATCGGGAGGTAATGTCCGATTCCGATCGAGTCTGAAATCACGTAATCGGGCCCGATTTCCGATCACGTGATCGGATCGGGACATCCCTAGTTTTCGGAGTCACTATCAGCCACTTATGGCTACTACACTGTTCTGTAGCTTAAATAATCTAGCAGCCAGGTACCAAGTGTGTTTAAAGGTTTTACAGGAAGACTTTCATGGTGAAATACGAGCGGGGTTAATCAGACTGTGTGTGTCTGCAGGGTCTGATGTTTGGCTACGCCACAGATGAGACGGAGGAGTGCATGCCTCTGACCATCCTCCTGGCTCATAAACTCAACTACAGGATGAAGGAGCTGTCCCGCAGCGGGGAGTGTCCGTGGATCCTTCCAGACTCCAAATCACAGGTGAGCTGTCGGTAGGACGCAGGCCCTGCTCCCTGCTCTGTGCTGCTGATGCTAACGCCGCGGCCCCTTCAGGTGACGGTGGAGTATCGGGACAGCAGCGGAGCCGCGGAGCCGCTGCGAGTCCACACCGTGGTCATCTCAGTGCAGCACAGCCCCGACATCACGCTGGACGACATCCGACGCAGCCTGATGGAGAAAGTGGTGAAGGTCGTCATTCCCGCCCAGTACCTGGATGATCGGACCATCTACCACCTGCTGCCCAGTGGGAAGTTCCTGATGGGGGGCCCACAGGTGGGTCAGCCTCTGAGGGGGGGGGGGGGTGTCATGTTATGTCATCTCATGTTTTTACATCAACAGGGTGACGCTGGACTGACGGGGCGCAAAATCATAGTGGACACCTACGGAGGGTGGGGTGGACACGGAGGCGGGGCTTTCTCTGGAAAGGACTACTCCAAGGTGGATCGGTCCGGAGCCTACGCTGCTCGATGGGTCGCCAAGTCCCTGGTGAAGGCTGGACTGTGCAGGAGGGCCCTCGTTCAGGTGAACAGTGCTGCAGAAGCTGAGCTTTCCCATGGTCCCTGAATGCATCACGTGTTGTTTATGATTCCATTTTATTCTAATGATTCTGAAACCCTGTCTGACCTCTGATTGTGTCGTGCCGCTCAGATCTCCTACGCCATCGGTGTCAGCCGCCCGCTCTCTGTCGCCGTCTTCCACTACGGCACGTCGAGCCGGGACGAAGACGAGCTGCTGCAGATTGTGCAGAAGAACTTTGACCTCAGGCCCGGGGTCATTGTGAGGTATGTGTCGGCTTACAGCTGCAATAAAAAACAAACAAACAATCATGAACAGTGACAATAACCGTGCTCCTCCCCCCTCCTCCTACCTCCTCCCCCCTCCTCCTTCTCCCTCCTCCCCCCTCCTCCTCCTCCCTCCTGCAGAGAGCTGGGGCTGAAGCGCCCCCTCTACCAGGACACCGCCTGCTACGGACACTTCGGCAGGAAGGAGTTCCCGTGGGAGAATCCAAAGCCGCTGCTGCTATGATGAAGTATGATGATAAAGATGTGCTAATAATTAACCCATAAACACCCAGCACAGAGTCCTCACACACAGCTGTGTGTTAATAACAAAGAAATCTGCATGATGTCATGAAGCAGAATCTTTAAACATGGATTATGATTTTATAATAATAGTGACTGTATTTTATAACACTATGTGTGATTAAATGCTTTAAAACAGTCTAAATATTAACTCTAAGGGACAGTTCACCCTGACAGTCTGCTGCTCTGGTGCAGGCAGGCCACGGGAGAAGCTCCTCCTCCTGGAGGATTCTCTTTAAAAACAAAAAGGAACCATCATGTTTCTCATGTTTAGGCCTCATCCTGGTCCTGAAATCTGAGCCATCCCCTAAGACCGAGTCTGAATGAGGCTTCACTGCAAGAACAAACAAAGTGACCTGATATCACAATCAGCTGGAGCCCACACAGACACACACACAGACACACACACAGTCTGACGATGCAGAACGAGTGGAAACAAACCACAGGAGTCGGCTCACTCGCCGTGTAACAACAGGAAGTTCTTCTTTACGCTTTTACCTGTAAACCGCTAGTTACCACACACACCACATGATGCATGTGCTGCTGCCTCTGGCCTGTAGGTGGAGCTGTTGGATCACATGTTGGTCAGACTCGGACCTTCGGCCTCAGAGCTGAGCTGCACTGTGTGAGCAAAGATGAAGTCCTTCATCACAGGCGGTGCAAACCCACAACACACACCCACAGGCTGCAGGCGGAGCGTCGCATCAGCTGTTTCCAGGAAGCGGGGGGGGGGGGGGGGCTGTTTGTGGTGACCTTTGCTGTTGGGACAAATGATTGAAAGTCAGGATTGAGTCCTTCAGTCACATTCTCACTGTCTTCATCACTAAAACGAGCTTTTATTGTGAACCCCGTCCTTTGTCCTCAGGCCTGCGTCCCTCTGATGGAGCGAGCTGCGTCTCGGTGACACCGTCAGAGACATTATTCATAGTTTCAGTCAGTGTTTAACAGTAATTGAATTTTGATATGGAGCCAATTATTCATCATTTCAGGTGATTTGCATTAATTTGAAATATTAATGGATTCTTTTAGGCTGGCAGAGGAGATGAGTGTCTGGCCACAGAGGAGCTCCACCACTCCAGGCACTTTTTTCATTTTACCCAGAATCCCTTTCACAGCCAGCTCAGGTCAAACAGGCGGAATCTTCAAAAACAGAGAGGATTCTGGGTAGGTGTGGAGAAGAGATGAAAGAAAATCCTTCCACAGTTCTGTAGAATGATCATTTTAAATCTCTGTTTGATCTCATCCCTATGATACAATGACGTCGTCATGGCGACCTGTCGGGGTCAGGCTGTCAGACTCTCCGTCTTCACGTCACGTCGAGCCTCTTCCCGTTTGTGGCGATAGCTGGCGTTGGCATCGTTTGTTTGATCCAAGCAGCAACAGACCTGCAGGGATCGTTCCCCTCAAATATCAAGTGTAATGAGGTTCTGTGGCTGGACACACCGCGAGGTGAGAGAGCGGCGAGGGCGACGGATCAGAGCAGGTCGGAGAGGAGGCGAGAGGAGACGCTCGCCGTCTGCAGCTGAGTTTCTGATTCAGCGCTCGGCGCTCTGATTGTTTTGACAACCTGTTAAGAAATTCAGGAGGTGCTCATGAAATTTGCAGATCCTGATTGAGGAGATTTTCATAAAGGCCATCAGCCGAGTGTGTGAGTGTGTGTGAGAGTGTGTGTGAGTGTGTGTGTGAGTCTGTGTGAGTCTGTGTGTGAGTGTGAATGTGTCTGTGTGTGTGAGTGAATGTGTCTGTGTGTCTGTGTGAGTGTGACTGTGAGTGTGTGAGTGTGTGTGTGTGTGAGTCTGTGTGAGTGTGTGTGAAAGTGTGTGTGTCTGTGTGTGTGAGTGAGTGTGAGTGAGTGTGTGTGTGTGTCTGTGTGAGTGTGAATGTGTGTGTGAGTGAGTGTGTGTGTGTGTGTGTGTGTGTGTGTGTGTGTGTGTGTGTGTGTGTGTGAGTGTGTGTGTGTGTGTGTGTGAGTGTGTGTGTGTGTCTGTGTGAGTGTGACTGTGAGTGTGTGACTGTGAGTGTGTGAGTGTGTGTGTGTGTGAGTCTGTGTGCCGGCTCAGGTGGAGATGTCTCTCTCTCTCCTCCTGTCAGTGTGGGCGCTCTGACGTCCAGCAGACAGATATTGGATCTTTTTTAATAACTCTCGGTCGGCTCGCGCTCGACTTCGCTCCGTCTCTGTTCAGTCGGACCTCAGAGGTTCCTCCACAGGTGTGAATGAGCCTGATTCACTGCAGCAGGCTGGAGCTGCTGGAGGAGCCCGGTCTCTGAGCACAGTTTATTTGGAAACGTTTGATTCAGGTGAAGGTTTACTCACGCTTCAAGGCCAGGACTCGAATGCAGAGAGGAGCCACCACACTGTAAACACAGCCGCTCGCTCCTGCACACAACCTTTCATAAAATCTCAGCATTCACCGTCCTCTTACTGTTTTTGGTCTGAAGTATGAAGCATGTGACTTTGTAGCAGCTAACAGTCGTTAGCTTGTTGTTTACTGTGTGGCTGTCAAACACTTCCAGTCTAACACAGCCTGTAAACAGGGACTGGGTCCTGGGTCCTGGGTCCTGGGTCAGCCGCTGCTACTCCTCAGAACTAGCATCAGAAGACTACCGACTAACTAGCATCTCTACGGCCGTCATTAGCTCTCTGCTACAGCACTGCTAGTCTTCTAGTATTCTTTGTGACTACAGTCCACCGGCTAGCCAGCAGCACACCTACACTAGGACACTCACTCACTAGCTGTTCAACTAGCATTCTACTCTAGTCATCCATAGAGCAGCTAGGCCCCGTTCACACTGGAGAAAGTCAGTCCAGCTGGAGTCGGATTGAATCCAGATCGCCTTTAAGCTGGATACGGTCAGACCTATTTTTAAATCTGGCTATCACACACGTGTGTCCGCGCTCAATCCAGCTTAACCCGGCTTGTCTGTTGTCCTCCAAACCGCTAGGTGGCGCCTCGTAGTATACAGAGTCCGTACAGGCCGCGCTAGGACCGCAGTTTATTCCTTTGTAGCCCTGTGGAAAATAAACTCGGGGGCAAGGCTGTCGTAGTTCGACGGTTGTTTACATACGGCTTTTGTACGTGACCTGGACACTGTCCCTACGAACTGGAAGTATCATGTCGCTAGCCGCATTTGCGCTCAGACCTAAGCCAGATTTAAGCCAATCCGGCTAGATCCACCAAGAGGTGAACTGAAATTCAGACTCAGAAAAAAACTATCCAGACACAGCCTGAATCTCTAAACCTCCTCAGTTCTGTCTGACCTCTGACCTCTGTGTCCTCGGCCCTGATTCTTTACTTCTGACTTTGAGAAGTCTGAACGATCCATCTCCACGTCCTAAATCTGCCACCCGCTCAAAATCCACCTCCAGAAGCCTCCCGGCTGAAGGATGAGGGCCTGTATGCAGATCAGGGGGCTGGATACTTTCACTTCTGTTTTAATGTATCACCTTGAAATCCACAGGGCGTCCTCCAGGAGTCCCTCTGTCTATGAATGCTAATGGGAGCTCTCTGTGTTAATAATAAATAGCTGCTGATAAAATAATAAATTTCTAATGTCCCTCTCAGACTCTTTTCTCTCTCTCTCCCCTGTCTCAGATTAGTTTATCAGCCCCCCCACCCCCCAAACACTTTAGCCTTAATTATTTAAAAAGCCTGAAAAATTCATATCCTCCTTTTTTTGGGGTGCAGACGCCATCGTTCAGCCCGCGAAGAATTTAGAGAGAAAATATATGAGAGACAGAGGGGATGAAATATTCAGCAGGCTCAGGCCGGCGATTATATTCACAGAAACACAACATGCAGATTCTAGAATCATTCACACATTTATGTTTAATCACCTTCAGGGGGTTTCGTCTGGTCTCCACATGTTTCTCTCACCATGAAGCGGACGCTGGCTCGGCTGCCGTCGCCGGCCTGTGTCTGCATGTTTCGGACTTATCTCCCCTCTCCTCTGTGAGTGTGGCTCTGTCCGTCCTCTCAGATGCTTTTGTTTGCCGCCCGTCATCGTGCTGTATTATTCAGAGGCAGAACAAACAGGAAGCGGCGCCTTCGTCTTCTTCTCCTCTTCCTAATGCATCTGAACACGGGCTCCTCAGGCCTGTCGGCGCATCCACCGCAGGGATCAGGTTCACACCGCAAGCCCACCGGATCAGATCAGACGACACACACAGACACACACACACACGCCCTCACTATCTTCGGTAGCTGTACCCTCTGAGGGTCAAACCTGCGGGGAGAGAGAGAGAAAGAAACCTCCTTCTTCAGGCCGAGAGAACTTTGAGTAGAGCCGGCTGCAGATTAATAACAGTTAAAACTCTCGTGTAATCGAGGGTTAAATGATGGGCTCAGAGACGTGTCGGAGTCTCAGATTAATTTAAACTGCTGCATGACATGCCCACAGGCTCTGGGTCAGGTTCTCTCTCCTCCCTCCGTCTCCATGTTTGTCCCTGATTGATCTCAGGGACATACTCTCTTTAAATAAAGAACAAAAAGAAAGTGCAGACTGCAGTTCCTGAAGTGGCCACTAGAGCCTGACTCCATTAGTGAGTCCATCCTGATGTCTCCACCCATACATGTTTAGAGCTTGTAATGTGGCCAGTGGCCCACCTCAGCACCGCTCATCCTGCTCCACCTCTTTGACCGCACTCGGCAGCTTCAAGAACTACAAAGATGGCGGCAGCCAGAGCCTCCATCACTGAGCTGATGGATGCCATGTCTACATGTGGTAACTGCACACACGCTGCCTCCTGATTGGTCCGTTACTCTCAGATTGACAGTGACAATCTCAGATAGTGGCGCCTTAGCTGTCAGCATGTGTCCGAGCACACAGGCTGGTGATGTGTGACGGATAAAAACACAAAGACACACAAAGCAGGCCAGAAACGCACACACAATGTGATTTAACCATTAACACGCTGCAGAGATAAAGAGCTGATGATGAGCTCAGGGTACTGTCTCACACACACACACACAGCTTATAATCCCTCTGGGCCCCGGGGCCTTCTTCTCTAAGGCCCCTGTGCTGGGTGACAACAAACCTGCCTGTCTGATTTATGGAAATGCAGATGGAGTTTTTATTATGTCTACACTCACGCACACACACACACACACAGAGAGATGCACATATGCTTCTCAGTTCAGCCGCAGGAAGGACAAAGGAGGGTCAAACTGAACGAAATCAGCTCTGCAACAAAAACTATTAGATCATGTGTGTGTGTGTGTACTTTCATTACTTGTATTGTAGAGACATAAATCTGTTTACACAGTGTCATTGCGAGGCCCCGCCTCCTCTCTGCCCTCATAATGTGACTCATTAAACGTTAGCACACTGACTGGGTTTAAGGTGCGTCTCAGTGAAATGAATGTAGGTCAATGCAGTGTCCTCTGAAGAGGTGTAAACACAGCCGTGTGTGTGTGTGTGTGTGTGTGTGTGTGTGTGTGTGTTGGATCTGTGCTCAGTGTGTTCTGCAGCAGGTCTCTCTCAGGTCAGAGTGTCGTCTGAAGGAAGTCCTGTCAGCTTTCTGTGAGGACTGTGGGTTCAGTTTTTATTCTCATGCTAAACAAAGCTAACGCTAACTGCTACTTGCTAGTGTTAAGATATCAGTGGTTTGTCGTGTTTCCTCTATGATCTGATTGTTTGAAGCTAGCTTGTGATTCAATATGACCGACGTGTGGTTCTCCAACCAGAGAAAGCCACGCAAATGCTAATCTGTGTTAGCATGCTAACTAGCATTGTTGTGAGAGGACAGTAATCCGTGTTTACCTCTCTCAGAATCTGCATTGCTTCATTATGCAAGCGAAACTCTTTCCTCTTGGTTGCTCTGTTGAGTTTATGCTAGCTTAGCTTAGCTCTTATATTACATGCTGAGCCACAAACTGTCCCTGTTACACCATGTTCTGTGACCGCTCAGGTTCAGAGGGTTCCAGGGTGGATACGTTTTGAAAACACGCGTAGACGCCCAAACTACTACTTTTCTGAAACAACGGCGTCTTTACAGAGAACGATTTGGAGACGAAAACGACTTTGTCTCCATGTGGACGGGGCCTTAATGTGTGCACACAACAACTCTGTGTTTGTGCAGTTAGGCCCCGTTCACACTGGAGAAAGTCATTCCAGCTAGAGTAGGATTGAGCCCAGACAGCCTTAAAGCTGGATGCGTTCAGACCTATTTTCAAATCTGGCTAGCACACAGTTGTGTCCGCACTCAATCCGGCTTCATCCACCGTGTTTGCTGTCCTCCAAACCACTAGGTGGCGCCTCGTAATATACAGAGTCCGTTCACACTGCGGTAGGACCACGTGTGCGCATGCGTCGTGCGGTTTTTTGTCTCATGTCGTGCCCCGTGAACCGGAAGTAGCCGGATTCGCTCGCCACGTTTGTGTTCACACCTGAGCCACATTTGAGCCAATCCGGCTACATCCACCTCTCGTGGGTGGATGTAGCCGGATTGAAATCAAACTGGATACTGCCGGATTCGAGGTGTTTACACTCAGAAAAAAAACATCTGGATAGGTCCGAATCCCGCTTTAGCCAGATTTTTTTTCCCCAGTGTGAACGGGGTATTACTCTCTCTGCCAGAAGGGGGAGACACATGTTTTATACTGTAGCTTCAAGAATCCTTTTAGGTTTTAGCTGATCAGTAGCTGCTGCTGCTCATACAGGCATCAAACACCTGGAAGCAGACAACAAGGCTGAAATGAAGAAAATCATTCACACCTGAGCTGCAGGGGGGGACTGGAGGTGTAAAGGAAACCCAGATGAGATGAGATTTATTTCCTTCCACTGAATATTCATAAGCTTCCAATCATCTGTGTCAGTGAGGGGGGGGGGGCTCTTTGTGAGCGATGCTCCTCATCACAGAGGAAGAGGAGCACGGAGAAAACAGCAGGAAACAGGAAGGATGAAGGACAAACAGGAAGAGCCGCCTTTCACTGGTCCTCATCCTTCATCCATGGTTCCCGTGGAGACGCCTCTCCCGCTCTGCTACACTTACATATAAGAGCCTCAATGGCTCCATCCTTTCTCCTTTTTTTTTTACTTCAGCTTACCCTCCACCCCCCATCCTCTCTGGAGTGCTCTTTATCCCCCAGTCCTCCCTCCCTCCCTCCCTCCCTCACCTCATCTCATCCCCTCCCCTCAGCGTTTAGTGATTAATGCGAGTTTTAATTGTCATGCTCACTTTTATGCTCATTAAAGTGTATTATGCAGCAGTTAGGGTATTAAAGTTCAGCGAGAAATTTCATGCATACTGATGAGAATGCAAATGAGCCCAGCGTGAAAGAGATACTATGGTTTGTGTGTGTGTGTGTGTGTCTGTGTGTGTGTGTGTGTGTGTGTGTGTGTGATTATCCCCAGGAGTGAGGCAGAGTGTCATTATCACCCTCACTGGCCATTTCAGCTGAGCAGAGAGAGTCCGTCTATAATGAGCGTCTTAAAGCGTTCTTCATGCCTGAATACCTGAATGGTGTTTAACATACGGCGCTCTGTTTGGGTTTTATCCACACGAGTCCTCAGAACTCAGGCGCTCGGTGTTTACGTACAAACACAGTTTTAGATTTCTGTGTTGTAGTCATAACGTGTGTGCATGTGTGCAAAGACAGCAGCCTTGTAGCATGAGCTTGGGTCCAGTTCATGTCATAGCAACAGTATGCTAACGAGCTAAAAGACCACAAAGACCTGACCAGAGGCAAAACGGAACTCACAGCAGTTAGCATTATTGCCTTTAATGAAACAAGACTTGGGAGCTAAATGCTAATAGCATTAAGCTAAAATGCTCACAGTTACGATGCTAACTGGGCTACGTTCAGACTGCAGGCCGAAGTGATCCAAGTCTGATTTTTTTGCCCATATGTGACCTGTATCAGTCTGAACAGAGAGAAACAACGGCGTCTTTACAGAGAACGATTTGGAGATGAAAACGACTTTGTCTCCATGTGGACGGGGCCTTAATGTGTGCACACAACAACTCTGTGTTTGTGCAGTTAGGCCCCGTTCACACTGGAGAAAGTCATTCCAGCTAGAGTAGGATTGAGCCCAGACAGCCTTAAAGCTGGATGCGTTCAGACCTATTTTCAAATCTGGCTAGCACACAGTTGTGTCCGCACTCAATCCGGCTTCATCCAGCGTGTTTGCTGTCCTCCAAACCACTAGGTGGCGCCTCGTAATATACAGAGTCCGTTCAGGCCGCGGTAGGACCGCGTGTGCGCATGCGTCGTGCGTTTTTTTTGTCCCGTGTCGCGCCCCGTGAACCGGAAGTAGCTCAAATCCGACCCAGGTCACATTCACATGTGGTTCTGAATCAGATAGGTATCCGATTTTTGTCTGAACGGCTGTGACACATATATCCGACTTTTGTGTCATTGAGAGGCGACATGTCACAATTCTGCGACACAGGAGCGGGAAGACAAACAACAAACATGGCGGATGACGGAGTGGAGAGCAGTCAGTGGAAAGAAAGCAAGGTTTTATTATATTAATAAATATCTTGGGGGACAATTCTATTCAAGCAAAACTCAAGGGTTTTGTTGGTTCACACAGGAGAGCGGGAGCAATCGCATATTATTTTGTAACGTGACCAAGCACACCAACAAATCGGATTTCACCAAAAAATCCAAACTGAGCATTAAGTCTGACAGTTAGCTAAACCTGAGTTGTTAATAACGTGTTTTTGTGTGTTTGTTTGTTGTTATTGTTTGTGGTTATAACATCACGATCTATAACAGACTTGCTGAAGAAGTTTGGTAGATGTTGTTTTGGAATGTTGACTTTTAGATTAATTTCTTTTCTGATTGAAAATTTAACCCCTTCAGGATGTCACCTGGTTTGGGTTAATCAGGTTTTTGGGTTGCAATACCAGAAGTGGCCACTGGGACAAACTGGCAGCAAAGAGTGGGGACGGAAAACGATTGATGATTGATGATCAGCACTCGACCCAACACACCTGTCAGATAGATGGTGCTGGATAGACGTTCTGACCATCAAAGCCATCAGGGTCGATCATCTGGGAACCATGAACGCAGTGGAAGGAAGACGCAGCCGAATGCCTGAAAAATGAGCACCATGTTGGAGCGTGTGTGTGTGTGTGTGTGTGTGTGTGCCCACCCACTGCTCCCGCCATGCTGAGCGGAGAGGCTCAGTCATTACTGTGCCTCCTCTGCTGTCTGCAGGCTAAAATGAGACAATAGTGAAGATTTTCGACCAGGGGGCCTGGATCATTTACCCAGCATGGAGCCGCTGTGCTGAAATGAGGCCGCTGATACCTCCGTCCTGCAGCAGCAGCAGGTGGTGCTGTAACTGGGAGAAGAAGACGACAGATAAACTCATTACGCTGACAGATCGTGTGTTTATGCACAATGAAAAAAAAACTGTTTAAACCGGAGTCTGAAATGTTCCCCCGGTGCTGATCGTTCAGCAGGGCTGCATGGGGGCAGCTGGGTAAAAGACACATGTTCTCTATAGCAGCGCTAATGCTAATGCTAACATTAGAGGATAAGGAGAAGTGCAAGCAGGTAATAATATTTAATGCTGAGTTCACTGGTTTATATGAAGCCATCCGTTCAGGTCACACCTGAGACTCTGCAGGTGAGCAGATTAACAGCTGATAACGTCGGAGCCTGAAGGCACCGTGACGTCATCCAGTGTGAGATGTTCAGTAATGATGTTACCTATGAGTGCATCTGTTTTAATTCTCTGCTGCTTTACAGGCTGAACCCATTACTCTGCTACTTTTGGATATAAAAATATAGTCAAATGCGTCACTTCTGGCTCTCTGCCGCCGTTTTCTGATTCGTCCCTCCTTTCCACAAACAGAATTTCCTCTGATTGGATCTCGTCTCCATCAATAATTTCGTTTTTTTGTTGACGAAAGTGTCAATAGCATTAGTTTAGTTATCGTCTCATTTTTATCAGCAGAAAAGGTTGTTAACAAAAACTATGACGAAAATGATTCGTCAACAAATGAACTGTTAAAAACCACAGACTGTACGATGAAATGTAAAATGTTTTTAATGAAAATTAGATAAAACGTGGTGTGAAACAGGTGTAATTGCAAAAGTAAACTAATAAAATACAAAATAAAATGTAGAACTATTATGACTATGACTATATTTATAAATATAAATAAATAAATATATATTATTTATAAATGTTGTCATGTTTTTGGCAGCACTGCGCCTCCATACACTTCCCATAATGAGCTGTGTTTTCTTAAAACGCTCCACATTCCGCTGGACCGTAAACGTCACAGGGGGCGGTGCTGCGTTCACGGCCCCTCCCCCACTAAAAACCACGAGGCTCTGAGTGTTGACAGGCCCAGAGGCACCCAGCGTTCAGTCCGCCCGCTCCGGCTCCCCGCCACACAACAGCCCCGCAGCTCTCCGTCGGTACGAGCGCTAACACCCCCCCCCGGTGAACGCACCGACCGCAGGCGGGCTCTTGTCACAGCTGCAGCCGCGTTTCAACGCTCTCCGCCCGGGACTCAGAGGAGGCTCACAAAGGATTATCGGCCGTGCGGGAATTCCGCCCTCCGGTCCGTCCTCAGCGGATCCAGCCGGACAGGCTCCGCCTCCCCTTCATTTGTCAACAAAGGGGTTTGACAAGCCCGGAGAAGCCCTGCCCCCATGCTCCCTTAAAAGGATGCTTCGGCCGTACACGGCCAATAATCAAGCCGCGGGTACCCTCTTCCCTTCCCCGTCCCGTTCATATGGTGCGTTGACTTCCTCCGTCGCCGTTAAAGCGGAGCTATCATGGCGGAGCGCGTACAGCAGCCCCCGGCCAAGCGGCTCTGCTGTAGACCGGGTTACGGAGCAACATGTAGGCAAGGCCAGCGGGCCGCGGGGGCTCCGTGCGGCGGCTCGGCGGCCGCCCAGGGCGAGTCGAGCCGAACCCAGAGCCCGGAGTCTCTCCTGGACATCGCGGCGAGGAAAGTCGCGGAGAAGTGGCCGTTTCAGAGGGTAGAGGAGCGCTTCGAGCGGATCCCGGAGCCCGTTCAGAGGCGGATCGTGTACTGGTCCTTCCCGAGGAGCGAACGGGAAATCTGCATGTACTCGTCGTTCAACACCAGCGCGGAGGAGGTCGGAAGCAGCGGGGAGAGCGGCGACGAGACGCGGCTGCCGTTCCGACGGGGCATCGCTCTGCTGGAGAGCGGCTGCGTGGACAACGTCCTGCAAGTCGGTGAGTGGACCCCCCCCCCCCCTCCACCAACACGCACATCTCCACGCACACATCCACGCACTATAAGCTGATAAAGTGACAACAAAGGGCGACAGACACGCAGAGAGGCTACAATGGAGCTTTAAACCTGCGAGGCTGCCTGAATGGGGAGTGTGTGTGTGCGCGTGCGTGGGGCATTTAAATCCTGTTTAGCTCGAGGGGCCAGTGTGTGTGTGTGTGTGTGTGTGTGTGTGTGTGTGTGTGTGTGTGTGTGTGTGTGAGGCTCCAAAATGCAGTAATTGAGTGGAAAATGAAGCTCACACACACACAAAGGAGGAATCCCCCACAGCAGGGCTCTCAGTGTGAAACTTTACACACACACACACACACACACACACAGCCGACCAGCGTTCAACTATTACATAAAAGTATTGAGTAATAAGGGAAGTGCTGAGGGCTCAACCGACACACACACACACACACATCCACACCATCCTCAGTGTGTGTGGGAATGTTGTGTAGCAGACACCTGTGCAACTTTTCCTCCACATTCTGTGTGTGTGTCTTTTTTCCTGCTTTGTGAGGAGATCTGAATGAACCCTGACACACACACACACACACACACACACACACACACACACTGTGAGTTTGGCACTTTGTTCCTAGTTTGTGTCTTCCTGTCGCCCCCGAAAGGGGGAAAAAAAAAAGCAAACAAAAGCAGCAGCTCCTCGCCGGCCGTGGTCACAGAGCTGTGGAGGTGGAGGAAAGGAGCGCTCCCTCTCCTCACTTTAATGTCACACACTCTGATTGTGCTGCAGTCTGTCACCTGTGTGTAATCCCATTACTGAAGGGTTGCTTCTTTGTCCTGTCAAAATAAGAGCCCGATGTATTCACAGAAATTGCTTCTGTAAGGGAGGGGGGGTTAGGTCTGCACACACACACACACACACACACACACACATATATAGGGAGGGTTTCTTGGCTGATTGCACCCGAGCCTGGGATCTGCTGGAAAAATAGAGCCAAGCAGTGATAAATAAAAGATGTAATCTGCCCGTGTGTGGGCTGCACCGGAGGGGGGGGGGCAGACCTGCAGGAAATGAACTGGCACACATGTGCTGCACAAAACAAACCTTCACTGTTAATCAGAGTCAGCCAGAGGAACAGAGCAGCTCCTCACCGAGGAGGAGGCTGGACCTGCTCGCAGACTGCTGGCTTACCGGACATGCTGTCACTTTAAAGAAAAGATGGACGAAGCCTCTGAGCGGCGCTGAAGCGGCGGACGCCGCTCGTAGCTTTTTGTTGTTGTTGTTGTTGTTGTTTTGAGGAGGCGGTGTCAAAGTACTGGCTGTAAACATGTTTGTTTCTGTGGTGTTAACTTAGAGGATCGACTCGCTCTCAGAGGCAGCCCTCATGTGGCCATTTGTGGAACTGCTGAATATAATTTGTCAGAGGTTTGTTTCAAACTATGATCAATTAATTAAACTATAGATGGATGGATGTATAGCTAGGCCGCTGCCTCCTGGTCCCCTGAAGGCAGCCGTCATCAGACAGAGAGCAGCTCTGAGCTCTGCAGGCTCTGCGGTGATTATGGTGATTGAAGCAGCCGTACATTAAGCTAACACATGGTTTCTATATGCGCAGTGAAAACATGTTTGCTGCTGGTGTCAGGCGGTTATTAGGTCACGTCTACTCACAGGAGGCCACGTTCACACCTTCACCGCTGTCTGCGTCTGACCGTCTGACTGCTGCTGCTGCTCGGGGTCAAAGGTCACAGAGACACCAGCGTGGGCAGGATGTGGGAGTCTCTCTCTCACCATGTTGTGACGTTCAGAGCAGCAACTGGCTGATTTGATTTTAGAAGCACTTTTTGTATTTGTGTGTCTGGTCATGAGGAGAACTGGATGGTTTGTTTAAGCGCTTGTTATTGTGTTTAAATCGATCATTTAACAGCAGCGTGTCAGATCATTTACAGAAGCTGCTGTTCTGTGTTTGTTTTACATAAAGAGGTGTTATATTCACCGTTTAGCTCAGATAAAGTCATCTTACTGACTAATGAGCAATAAATCAAGAATCCATCGGTGCTTTGAATCATTCTTGAAGCTGAGTAAAGGGTTAAATCTTGACATTCTTCAGACTCCAGCTGACCTCGCGTCAGTGTTTTGTTCACTGACGTGCAGAATTTGAACCCCAGTCCTGAAGTCTGTCACAGACCTGCTGCTTCATCAGTGATCAGCAGCAGCCTCTCCTCTGTGTGTGTGTGTGTTCCTCACATTTCATCATGTAGCTCAGATGTTAGCTTAGCTTCAGCACCACCAGGCAGTGAAATGTGCCCGCTCTGACGGCGTGCGGCGCTCTGAGACGGGTCAGACGCTCAGGTCCTTCCAGACGCAGTCTGGAACAAAGGACCAAAACTGAGCGGAACCAGAACTCTTTCCTGCTTCACATGTGAGACGTTCAGAGCTTTAGAGGTTCAGCATCGTCGTTTCTTTCCTTTTCTTAGAAAGAATCGTGTGTAATTCTTTATTTCTCTACATGTAGGGGCCGCAGGTGGAGGTGTTCAGGGGCCGCAGGGCCAAAAGGGTGGAGGAAAGTTTAATAATTCTATCATTTGTTGATTGATAAGGACTGATCAGTGCAGCTCTGCTCTGAACTTCAGTACTTGGACTTGTTTGCTGACTTGAGAAGCTGTTAGCTGATGAATTCACAATGTTATTGAGCACACACACACACACACACACACGTAGCCTCGGGCCTTCTGTGTTCGCTGATTACTGATTCTCATCTGCAATTTTATGAAGAATCGATGACTCTGTGCTCGCGCTCTGAGCGGAGCGGCGCCGGGGGACAGCCGCGCTCGGCCTTTTAGCTTGTTGATCAGCATTAATGGCGTGTGCACAGCGCCTCGGTACGCTCCTGCTCTGCAAGATCAATTTTTATTGGAGCAACATCGGGCGCATGATTCCAAGCCGACGCTCGGCTGGAGCTCACACGGGCCGTCTATTGGCAAAAGCTGCCATTTTGAAAAATGGTTTCACACCACAGTGAGCAAACGTGTGTGAAGTGATGAGGCGGAGGCGGGCGCCGGGAGCTGACTGCAGGCCGGATGCTGGTGGAAGTCTCAGCAGGTCGTTCTGCTTCCACAGGGATGGAAGCTGCTCAGTCAGCACAGAGAACCCCAACACAAACCTTCAGTCACACATGTGATGTTTAATATTCATCCTTCAGCCGTGCGCTTTTAGGAGTAAACGGTGCATTTGTGGGGGCTGTTTTCAGGAGCAGATTAACCCTCTGAACTCCAAGCAGTCTCTCTGTATTCCCTCCCTCCTCTGTGTGAGGACAGCACCAGCAGAGAGGACTCGGACCCTGCAGAGCAGCTGAACACTCACTGAGTTTCTGTCATGTGACTGCAGGTCACATGTGTGTCAATGATGGCTCCTTAGATGCTCCAAGCAGTGCAGAATTTTTTGTTTTTTACAGAATCTCTTTGATGCCAACGCTCTATTTTTAATGAATTTTTGTATTTTATATTACATTTAATGCTCAGATTTTCCTACAGAACCAAACGATGCATTCAGGGACCATAGGGACTGATGGACAATAACTAACACCGTCTGTTATGGAGTTAAAATTAGCTCCTAATCTTCTACCACAGCTGCTTCTGAATGGTTGGGGCTTCTTTCCACATCCATCCACGTCTCCCTGATCTGTATTCCTCCGCTGCATCCCTTCATCATTAACCTTCAACTCGCAGGAGAGGAGAGAGGGGGGGGCACCTTACCTCCGTCTGCCCCCAATTGGCTCAATAAATTGTTTTTTTTGTCTCCTCAAACACGTCCACCAGTCCTTCCAGCACTTCGTTACCAAGATTACTAATGATTCGGATATTTTGGTCTGTTTTTAGTTAATTGATCAGTAGCTGTAACGCCTCGTGGAGTGTGTCTTTTTCCCTCACCTGTGTCCTTGTCTCCTGGGATCCTCGGATGTGGTCCCTGAGGAGGAGGAGGAGGAGGAGGAGGAGGCCCCCTTTGGAGGTCTGCAGCTCTGCAAACAGAGCAGATTTTTTTTTAAAAAACAGGATTTTGGAGGATTTTCTGAGGCTGTCCTGCCAAACAACCTTTCCTGTCGTCATGAACATGCAGCTCTTGTCGCTGCAGAGCCGGCCGCTCTCCTCTGAGTGCTAATCAGAAGCTGCTTATGAGCGATGCTTACCTTTTAATGGGAACTTAGAGGTGTCATCCATCAGAGGCTGGTGCCTCCGCTCGCAGCCAGCAGGTCCTAATGAAGACTGATGCTGCTCCGCTCCTACATGTAGCCTTGAATATGAACCAAGAAGAACGTCTAGTGAGAATAACATCAAACTTCATGAAGCTAGCTTTAGCATTTTCCCATTTAAGGTTAGTGAATCTGGCTTAGTCTGAAAGACAGATTAGCTAACTAGACTAACGCATGTCTACTTTTTGCGACGGGTGTCAGAAACTGTTGTCGTCTTTTGTAAAACATGAATTTCTGCACATTAGTCGATGCGTCAGAGAACATGTGGAGATCGGGTGTCAGCCTCCTTCCTGCTGGTGAACCTGCTCTGCCAGATAACCCTGCTGCCATCTGCTCTCAGTATCTATACTGAATCCACGGAGAGCCGAGCCAGGCTCACAGACAGTTTGTCACATTATGCAAACCCCGCTGACGGCTGTCACGGGACCCACAGCCCTCCACTTCCTGTCTCGCCTTTACCCGCGGCTCGCCTGCCTGCTTTCAGTTTGTGCTCCACCTCTGCATCTGTACTAACAAGCATTAGTGATCTGGTTCTCCTGGTCCAACTGTCACTGCGGGCCTTTCCTCCAACCCTCTGCTGTGTACAGCATGTTCAGATTAGGACAAGTAAAACCAGGTCTGAGGACTGGTCCTGAAACTATTTAGGAGTCCATTGTCTGAGGACTTGTTGCTACACGGCAGACGTTTACTCACGACTTTGTGATTCATAAAAAAAACGATTCCTGAGGATGTGCTGCTTCCCCCTCTATCACATGATCGATACCTGAACATAGAGTGATCAAATATCTTTTACATTTTATCCTGTCTGTGGACTGTCCCTTTAATCGGTGGTTAGAAGTGTCCCATCGATCGAGGATGAACCTGACGGGGACGGCGGGCTCTCTCTGCCCTGTAGCACCTGACCTGGGTACGCCCGGCGTGCGGCTGCAGGCTGAGTCATTGTTTTCATGCGTTGGTAGATGAGTAATGTGTGAGTGAAGCGGGGCGCACTTAGAAACCGCATCGACTGACTGAGCGCTAATGCAGTTTAAAGCAAGGAGCGGCTTCAGAGGAGGCCAACGCGGAGTTAAAGGTGGAGGAGTTCAAACTGAAGCATGAGGCGAGCTGACCAATCACACGGCAGCTGAGCAGGTATCTGATAAGAGGATGTGAGAAACAACCGACACAGAAAAGTGTGTGTGTGTGTGTGTGTGTTCAGCCCAAACAGACGTGGGGCTGAGGGTGTGTTGATCCTGCCGTGATAAGGTGTGACCTGCATCCTGTTTTGACAGTGAGGGGCCCCTCCTCCTCCTCAGCGGTGACGCCGCAGGAGAACATTCCTTCCTCTCTGAGGACGCCGTTATGACATCACGCTGGCAGTTAAACAGTTTATATCGGAGACAAAGAGCCGACTGGCGGCTGCTGCCGGCTCGTCAGCACACGCAGGCTGATTCTGTTTGAGTCAGGTGTGTTTATTTGAACAGCAACAGGCAGTCGCACAACTTTTGCAGCTGTTTTTGCATTTCAAAGGCTCGCATGAGGAGCCTGAGCCGAACAAACAAACACACAATGCAGCAATGTTCACATGTTTTACACAGAGTTCCATCTGTCTGTAAAACTCTTTAAGTGATTATAGTTTTTTGGCAAAAGTCTCAGTCCATAACTGCACAAAAGGCAACAATTACACTCACGTAAAGGTGCAACAGTGTAAGAGTGTCAACTAAGGCCCCGTTCACACTGAAGTCAGTCCAGCTAGAGTAGGATTTAATCCAGATAGCCTTTAAGCTGGATACGTTCAGACCTATCTTCTAATCTGGCTATCACACACGTGTGTCCACGTCCATGCTCCAAACCACTAGGTGGCGCCTCGTAATATACAGAGTCCGTTCAGGCCTCGGTAGGACATGTGCGCATGCGTCATGAATTCTTTTTGTCCCATGTCGCTCGTTCCTTCATTTTTTTGGCTCAAAAAGCAGTTTATTCATTTGTAGCCCTGTGGAAAATAAACTCGGCAAAGCTGTCGAGGTTCATCAGTTTACATACGGCTTTTGTATGCGTATATTGTATATCCCGGATGCTGTCCCCGTGAACCGGAAGTATCACGTCACTAGC
This sequence comes from Parambassis ranga, assembly GCF_900634625.1. NCBI lineage: Eukaryota > Metazoa > Chordata > Actinopteri > Ambassidae > Parambassis > Parambassis ranga. The sequence continues at coordinate 15,555,730 of NC_041032.1, forward strand.
CGGATTCACTAGCCGCATTTGCATTCAGACCTGAGCTAGATCCACCTCTGACAGGTGGACTGAAATCAATCCATATATATCCAGATACAGCCTGAATCCCGCTCTAGCCGGATTGACTTCCTCAGTGTGAACGGGGTCTAAGTTTACCTGAAAATGAGACGTGGCTTTTTTGGATTATTTTGGACTCTGTAAAGATGCCACATTTTAACATTTAGTTATGATACAATAAAAAAAAGAAGCTAACATGATGTTGATGCGTGCATACAGGCAGTTCCTTGAATGGCCACTTGAGGGCCTTCATATTAAAGTAACTTTGCAGCCCGTCGCAGGCTCTGCACTGAACCTCGGCTGCTCTGTTGTTGAGACATTTAAAATCTCTCTAAGACAATTTACTGAAAATGAAACGTGGGTTAAACCACCCTTTAATGACTCATCACTGACGATAGCGCTGGGGAACTGTAACCCCGTCACTTCTCTCTTTGTGACCTCTCTGCTCTCACTTTAGATTCAGTGCATGCAAACGCCGTGTGTGAACGCTGCGATATGAAAATACTCTGACTGGAAACGGCTGCTGGGGCCTGAAGATCTTCTGTTTGTTAGCATGCAAATGTTCCCAACATCTGTGCAGCACCAGGCTCAGATATCATTTAAATGGTCTATTATCACACACACACACACACACAGGCGCCCGGCAGTGCAGAGGTCGAAGGTCACACTGGTGAGCTTCCGTGATAAGGAGCTGTTGTTGGCGGTGGTTGCTGCAGGTGTTTGGACGTCCTGCAGGGTTTTACTGTCTGTGACAGGTTTAAAGAGACAGATCATCGTCTGGGGGCCATGTTTGTTTACTTGCTAATTAGCTTAGCTTTGCATAAAGGCTGGAAGTGCCGCGAGCTGGGCAGAAGAAGAAGAAGCAGTAAAACCACCGAGGCGAGATTTCGTGCCTTATGCTAAGCTAGGCTAACCGTGTCCTGGTTTAGCTTCACAGAACAGTGGCAGCTCAGGCACCGCGTCAGGATTCAGTGTCTTGGAAAACAAGCTTTAATAAACAGCGGGCAGACCAGCACGTAAACAGACTAAAAGCTCTTCTTTGAGTTTTTTCGCCTCTTCCTGGGATTCCTGAGCTCATTAGCGGCGGCGGCGGCGGCTCGGCCAGGATCTCTGCAGAGACCTGCTGCATCTCAGGAGTGGGAACAAATGCATTTGGAGAGCGGGCGGCTCTGGCTGGCTCGCTGAGGGTCCTCAGAGGATAAACAAATGACTTTCAGCCAGCACATCGGGAGCAGACAGCACTCAAACAGATGCTTTTAAACGGGAGGAAAGACGTGGAGGAGAAAATCCTCCTCGCTCCCTGCAGCAGCGCGCCGACAAACCTCTGATGGCCGCCACCGTGACGTAAAAACACGCTGCTGTTTGTATGAGCGGTCCTCAGAGGAGCCGGCTTTATCTGGACTGTGGAGGAGCTCTTTCTGACCTGAACCCTCCTGCTGCATTACCGTCCTGTGTCAACAGTGAGGTCACATGTATGTTCTGTACGCCACGGCTCCTAACGTCACCCAGAGGGGCCCCCAAAGCAGCCGGGGCCCTGAGGACAATGAGCTGACCAAGCAGAGACTCGGCTCTTAAGTAACCGATGAGGCCCTGTGTCAAAATGCAGAACCTTCATCTGTCGGGGGCCCCACAGTGTAGGATCATCCCTCATTTATATACCTGGGGTGGACAAAAAAATCAGAAGTTTGTATTGTAATGTTTTTAAAGCTGGAATAAATATTAATTCCTATCCTCAGATCACGTTGCATGTGAGCAGCATCCAGTGCAGCCTCTCTAAGTGCTCTGCTAGTTGTGTTTGTGATCGATTCGCTGCTATCTGAGAGCTTCTTACAGGCTGTTAAAAGGCCAGACTCTCCCGCTCTCCTTCCTCTTGATGCCAGATGAAGTCATTCTCTGAGTGCTGTGGATCTGTTCAACAATGCTGCCAGGTACCATCACAGTCCAGGCAGACGGGCCTCAGTGCAGCCTGAAGAGCAGCAATTCAGACACTGATTTTTTGTGACCGAGCTGAGGAATGTGTTTCCACTCGGAGGTGAAGGACTCCTTCAGCCGTGCAGTATTTCAGCACACTTTGCTATTTCTGCAGCTGTGCTTTGAACGCAGCACGCTGGATGTGGTTGTGCCTGATGGCCTGATGGCTGTTCCAGGTACGGCACGTTCACCGGCTGCTGCGCATCGATCGGCAGCTTCACGCCGGCAGACAGGTGCTGCTGCCGATCGCCTAACAGGGACACAGATTGACCCACTTTACTCAAATCCTCATTGACCTCATTTTGCATGGAGGTGCACCCCCCCACCTCTTCACTAAGCAGGTGAGCCAACTAGCCAGGTATGCTAACATTTGCTAGCAGCTAACTAGCTGCACCTAGTACACAAATCTCTGGTCAACGAGTGGAGGTCCAGATTGGATTATGGGTAAATGAGCTTAAATCCGGTGTCAGTGTTCTGCAGACAGCACTTACTCGTAAATTTATAGGTCAGTAGGTCACGAGCCTTCCTAAGATTTAACCGATATTATATCACTGTTACCGTGACAACAGTAGCCACAAACGTGCACAGGAAGCACAAGAACCGGTTAGCATTAGCGGCCTGTCTCTGTAACTTTGCGCTGAGTGCCAGCTGATCTGAAAGCGTTCATTAAAGACAGATGGTGATCAGCCCACCGTGACTATTGATTGGTTGTTTACTGCTCCTTCCTACAGCCCCAGAGGCACCGCTGCATCTCCACGGGTGAGAGATTAGGTTCCCCATTGTCATCGGGAGGACACACACACACACACACTTATAAACACAAAGCACGCCTCGGCTGAGGAGCTCTCACTGCTGCGCCTGTAAACTCCCTCCTCCTGTTTTTCACGTCCTCACTCAATCCTACAGAGACGGCTTAAGTCCGCTAACTCAGGCTTAACTGGGACTGAGGAGTTGAACCTTCGAGTGCATTCAGATTATCAGCAGGTAAAAGCTTTAGATTCAGATCAGGCAACAAACAAGGACAGAGACGCCGAGGACAAACCGACAAAGAACAATCCGACAAGTCAAACATGCACAAGAAGACGAGCTGCAAAACACATTTAACAGGATTCACAAAGGTTTTCTTAAGGTGTAAGAACTCTGTTTAAAAAGCAGATGGGAGCTTTAGTTCCCTAGAAAGTTCCCGTATGATAACTAGTGGAAATGTTTCATTAGCTTAGATGTTTTGATGAATCTTTTATGCAGAGACGTCACTTGTTGGTGCTTTTCAACTGCAGGAACTAACAGGTCTGTTTTAGGGTATCCTGCATATTATGGGCTGCAGGAACCCCCCCTCCTGTGGGACACATTTTAGGGCTGTGTGTCTGGGTTTGATCCTGAATGCTTAAGTTCTCTTCCAATAAAATGCTGAACAGAAACGAGAGGAAGGGAGGAAGCATGCACCAACGAAGAAGAGTAGAATTCATTGACTTATTATGGCACACATGCATATAGACATACATGCATATAGACAGGGTTCCTGCAAACAATCACAGCCCCTCAAACTGGCCCTTAAGTTCCTGCAGTGGAAAATGTCTCCTTTCAAAATGAAACCAGCTGCAGCTAACGTGTTTCGACTTCACTTCCTCCTCGCTGGTGTTTTTTTTTTTTTGGGCTGTGTCGGCAGTGAAGGAGTTAAGTTTGGTTGCTATGCAGTGCACAGGGCTGTATTATGCAAGCTGTGAAGAGCAGACACACACAGAGAGGAAGTGCATTACAGAATGCTGAGCTCAGGGCTTTGGCTCGCCGCCAAGCACACACACTGCTGCATGTGCACACTCACACACTCACACACTCAGCTGAGGGCACAGCGATTTTTCCAGCAGCGCCGCGGCCTCCTCCCTCCTCCACTCACTCCGTCTCTCTCTCTCTGTTACGTCAGTGGTTCAGCTGTGGGCCAGGCATGACTGAGGCAGGGCGGTGTAACGGAGAACACCCGCCGTCTGTCTGTGTGTGTGTGTCTGTGTGTGTATACAGGGCAGGATGTGGATGTGGTGGCTGTGTGTCTGCTCAGCAGTAAGAACTGAAATCTCTGTTTGTGTACGAGTTTCACTCCCGTGTGTCGGCTCTTCCGCCTCTTTTGTTTTTGCTCCGGTTCGATCGCCCGGCTCCACCACATCTGCCAACACCCACTCTGTTTACCGGCTCCTTCCACACAGCTGGGCTGATATGTGTCAGCGACGTGCGGCGTGTCACATGACGTGAGAGGAAACCAGACAGAAAAATATTACATCTGAACATCATGAGCCTGCACTGGATCTGTAAACAGCCCGTGAAGCTCTGCAGACAGTGGCAGCTCACAGCGGCTAATGCTAGCTACAAGTTACACATGACCCTTTTAGGCAGAGCTAGCAGTTGTTTAGCTTAGCTTAGCTTAGCTTAGCTTAGCATGAAGACTGAGGCTCTCCCTGTTATACCCCGTTCACACTGGGGAAAAAAATGTGGCTTAAGCAGGATTCGGCCGCATCCAGATCAATCCAGATGTGTGAACACCTCGAATCCGGCTGTATCCAGTTTGATTTCAATTGGCTCAAATGCGGCTCAGGTGTGAACGCAAATGTGGCGAGCGAATCCGGCTAGCGACATGCTACTTTCCATTAGTGATGTGCTACTTCCGGTTTACGGGGCGCGACACGGGACAAAAAAAACGCACAACACATGCGCACACGCGGTCCTACCGTGGCGTGAAAGGACTCTGTATATTACGAGGCGCCACCTAGTGGTTTGGAGGACCGCAAACATGCTGGATGAAGCCGGATTGAGTGCGGACACAACTGTGTGCTAGCCAGATTTGAAAATAGGTCTGAATGCATCCAGCTTAAAGGCTGTCTGGGCTCAATCCTACTCTAGCTGGAATGACTTTCTCCAGTGTGAACGGGGCCTTATATACCTGCTGGTTAGTGTTCACATGCTGCTAGTGACACGCTGAATACTTTAAATATTTTATCTTAAAAATGGATTTCTAGGCTTCCGGAACGGTCTGTAACTTCCTGGTTTTCTCCACCTTTGGACTTCTCCAGGAAATAGTTTGACCCTGTTTAACTGTGCGAATGTTTTTCTACACATTAATCAAAGCACAGCGCAGGGTTCCTGTTTCATAATGCTAAGCTAAGCTAACTGGTTGCTAGCTATAGCTTCATCTCTAACATACTGACACTGAAAGAACAGCTGAGCCTGTCTGTGTGAACCACTCTGGGACTTTTGGGGCAGTGTGATTTGGGGGTTTGACAGCAGGTGGACTCTGTGACACATCTTCCATCGCCTCATGCTGCAGTCGTCCTGCCATCACTGCTCCAGCCTGTTTTTCAGTTCAACATGATGCAAGAAGTACATCATGTTACTTCAGTTCTGGACTGAACGAGCGAGCACAGGCTGAGCTGCATGTGTGAAACTGAAACAGTGCAGAGTGTGATGAGCTCTGCGTCGGTTCAGCTCTGACCAAGCTTCTAAAACCGTCTGTTATCTCTGCCAACTCGCTCAGATCGGCCTGTTTCTTCTCATAAAGCGCTCGGTGTATTGTCGTCTTTGGGCTGAAGCTCGTCCATCTGCTGCGTCGCTCTAAACTCAGCACAATATTTAAAACCCTCCCTCCCACACGCGGCAGCCGTGCTGTCAAATCTGAGTTTGTGGTGGGTCTTTTTGTTCAAACTGTAAATGACAGCCTGTGTGTGTTTCAAGGTTTTTGTTCCTGTCAGGAACCCAAATAACTCTGAGAAAAGTTCAAGGTGACATTAAAATCTTCTGTGTTTGTTGGATCAGACCTACAGCTTGTTGTTTTTCTGGCTCGTGAGGAGGCCGCGGGGTCGCAGGGTGACAGCAGGTCTCTGTGCCGTGCTGACAGGGGGAGGAGGTGCTCGGGGTAAGGTAAGCACCGGAGGTGTTGTGGAAGGGAAATGAAAAGGAAATGAGATTTCTGAGGTCTTGGTCCTCCACGCCCCCCACCCCCCACCCCCCAGTCCTCTCACAGCGTTGTGCTTTTTAAAGAATAGGTCTGAAAACTGTCAAACCCTTTGTTTTGGAGGACCCAGCACAGATCCGTGTGGAACTCCCCTGTTTATCTTGAACAGGTTGTTTTGATACAGGCCCGATGTGAAAGTATCTGTGGGTTAAATGGTTTCTACCTCGATTAACAGTAAAAGAAGCTGCTGTACTGTCTTAACAATGAAATATTTTGCAGCTAAACTTCCAGTAAGAACCCGGTGGAGACCGCAGACAGGCTGAACATGACTAATAAACAACTTCTTCTAGAAGCAGCAACGTTAAATTGTGACGTTAAATTGTAATAACGGGATTTTCTGTGTTTGCGTGCAGGCTTCCACCTCAGCGGCACGGTGAGGGAGCACGCCACGTCCTCTGAGCCGGAGCTGGTCTGCAACGTGAGCGTCAGCTTCGACCGGTGCAAAATCACCGCGGTGACGTGCAGCTGCGGCAACAAAGACATTTTCTACTGCGCCCACGTGGTGGCGCTCTCGCTGTACCGCGTACGGAAGCCCGAACAGGTCAAACTACGCCTGCCCATCTCAGAGACTCTCTTCCAGATGAACAGAGATCAGCTGCAGAAGTTCGTCCAGTACCTGATCACGGTGCACCACACGGAGGTTCTGCCCACGGCCCAGAAGCTGGCGGACGAGATCCTGTCCCAGAACTCCGAGATCAACCAGGTGCACGGTGAGTGGAGGAGCGGCGCACAAGCACACAGAGCAGGTCGCTGCAGCTGGAGGCCGACGTCCAGGGAGACAAGTCTGGAAACACACACACAGACACACACTCATGTTTGTGACCTCGGTGTAGAACCAGGCCTCATCCTTTAAACAGGGAAAGTCTGTGAAGAGACAGTTGTGTGTTTTTTTTGCGATGTGTGTTCTGTTTACCACAGAAACTTTAAAAATAATGAGTATTCTGATGCAGTGTGTGGGTCTTTGCGTGCTGAAATGAATTGTTGAATGTTTGTGGACTTTCCGACACACTTTGTGAATCATCCCAGCTTCTATAAAACACATGCACGCATACACAACATGGCCCCGGTGGTTTCACACTCCGTGCCTCCATACACGGTTTAACGTCTCTGGGGACGTTATGTTAAGTGTTTAAAAGTGTCTGCTTTAAACTATTGATCAGTGTTTAGGCTGCATTAATGCAAACGCTGACGCAGCAGCCATGTCTGCGCTCCCTGAAACTTTAGATTTATGTTTCAGTTCAAGCCTTATGTCAAAAAAGGCAAATAATGTTTTACTTAAATCAATAAATAAAATGATTGATTAGAAAATATTATTTAATAGATTGAGGATATTTCACTATGAAAGTAGAAAACCATGTATCATTAACGATCATTGATCATATTACATATTGCAGGAGCTCCTGATCCGACAGCGGGGGCGAGCGTGGACGACGAGAACTGCTGGCATCTGGATGAGGAGCAGGTCCAGGAGCAGGTCAAGCTCTTTCTCTCCCAGGGCGGGTACCACGGCTCAGGAAAGCAGCTCAACCTGCTGTTCAGCAAGGTACAGAGACCACGGCGCGCTCTGCGGTGGTTCATGTTAGACTCAGGCGGAATAAAGGGAGGTGTTCCACAGGGGGCCGTGCTGGGTCCACCTCAAGTCCCGGTTAACATGGGAAATGATAATCTGATGGTGCTGTCAGCCCAAGACAGGCAGCTAAAATTAGCAAACAAGCATGCTAGCTGTACCTTAGCGACACTGTAATACACCGAGCAGTTTGGTGGCTAACAAGACAAAGAAACAAACGGTATGTGCTAATTTTCTCTGTTAGCTCAGAAGCTAAAGATAAAACGATGCTTGTTATATCGGAGCCTCTTTGTGTCATCATGTCTGTGTTGGTACAGTTTACCCACAATGCCCCTGTCTCTGCAGGTGAGAGAGATGCTGAAGATGAGGGACTCGAACGGCGCCCGCATGTTAACGCTGATCACGGAGCAGTTCATGGGCGACCCGAGGCTGGCGCTGTGGAGGCAGCAGGGGACGGCCATGACGGACAAGTACCGGCAGCTGTGGGACGAACTCGGTACGCCGACGACAAAATGCACACACACACACACACACACACACACACTCTGA